>NC_073693.1:242803366-243113591 GCF_029784155.1 Uranotaenia lowii
CATCGAGTTTAAAACTTTCGTAGAAACAAAATTTTGTCTAAAAAAATGCGTTTATTATAATTTTTTTTCCTAATAAAGTCACTAATATCAACAATACTGTTGGTCAAACGCAAAAACAGTGTTCAGATGATCGATAGAAAATTTATTCACCTTCAATATGCAAAAGAGAGATTTCAAATTACTGTTATGCCGTCCGAGATATTTTAATCTAAGTACAAGAACTTTTTTAATTTTTCCGAAATTTTTATATTTGGAGCATAACTCAAAAACGGTTCTACTGAGATTTTTTTGAATTTCATTTTCGGATTCAGCGCCCGATTTTACATTAAAAATGTTGGTCAGTTAATCAAGTTCACGATTTTTTTAAAATTTTGTAAACTAGTGTTATTATTAAAACTCATCGGACTTCGTGGATAATTTCGCAGTACAAACAAAAGCGATGATAACACCAAAACTCCAATTAATATAAGTTTGTCCGCTTGCTTGTATGACAATTTTTCATAGTGCGTTACCAGAGTTGCCATAGTTACCACAGGAATTGTTTTATTTTCATAATAAACAAGAATGAGCGCCAAGGATAGGCATGAAGTAAACATGAAAAGTTAGGCTGGCAAATTTTATGAGGTTTTAATTCATATTGAAATGATTTTTTTTCAACAAAGTAAAAATAATTATCTGATCGAGCGATTCTATGTGCGTGCGTGTCTTATAGTGTTTTCGTTTATTGCCAGTGGCAACCTAGTTATCCACGAGTTTTGCCCTAACTGCTGTTATTGTGTTCGTTTATTAATTCAGAAGTCCACTAGTTTTGCCCGAGGTTTGAACCTCAAGCAGGCGGTTGCAACCCGTAAAATTTGTCACTGTTGGGGGTCAGCATAAGGTTGACTATAGCAACCATATATTTGCATCGTCCCGGGTGACGATTCTGTTTGTTTATTCTGAGACAGTATTGCCCCGCGCCAGTGGAGAAAAACGAAAAATGGCATTAATGACTCGAGTGCGAATGGTGCGAAAAACAATGGAATTTTATGTTATGCTTTCCAAAACTTTTCAGCACGTTTTCGAGCCTGCCATTTTTTTCAAAAACGGGTGAAAAACCGTGCATTCAATTTGAAATTTTCAAACACAAAAACCGGGTATTATCCGGACAAATCAGAGCAAAATTTATCCATCATTCGAACAAAATCAGGAAAAGATAGGAGAAACTTGTACCTTTGTTTGTTCGTCGAAGCACATCCAATGTGTTCAATGCTTCAAAAAAATTCTTATTAATTTTTATGAAAATAATTTTGGTAAATTCAAAAAATTATGTGAATATCTCAGGACAAAAACCGGACCATTGTAATAAAATCCGGGAATCCGGGCTGATACGGACTCGCCTCGATGTTTTCCTTGAATATTTGGGCACGTTCTCAAAACCGTCTATGTTAAAAAATTTTGAATTCAATTAAGAAATATATTAAATTGATAGATAAACCTAAGAAAAAAAATAGCTTAATTGAAAATTATTATAATTGTTTTGAAGAAAGGTAAAAATGAACACTTGTTAAAAAAAACATTTGAATAGATTAATCTAGCTTAATTTCAATATAGCTGAATGTCAGTTGGAACATCTGAGAAGTTATTTATACCTATTATTAAAAATAATCTATTTCATTCCATTGAAGTAATTCAAAGGTTTTTTATTCAACAGTTGAAGAATGAAAATGTTATGGCCAGTCATTTGATCAATTTACTAGCATTCAATTTACAGTTGAATTTATCTAAAATCTAAATGATTTCATGTCACCCTAAACTGATTCGCTCTAGTACCGCCATCTGATAAAAATAAAAAGGTTTTTAATAAATACGACAGATGGCAGATTTGTATCTCTCTAGCGGAAAACTACGCAGGAGGTGCTTAAAGAGATCCATTATCTGTTAGAAGATACATAAAACACAAAACAAATAAATTTGATTATTAATTTTTTTTTATATTTTATCAATCGAATGATAATTTAAAGTATGGTTATGATTAATTTTGTTTTTTTTTGTTAAAGGTATTGTAAACTCAATTGAAAATAAGTGAAGCCAAGTCAATGAAATCTAATTTTTCAATTTATTTAAAAACACAAAATTAGCTTTTCAGAAAATAAGTCGGCCGAGTCATGGATGAATAACTGAATTTATACCTCTCTTTAAACGTTTTTGCATCAAATTTAATCGATATTTTAGTCGGACTCTTAACTCTCATAGTTTAAATGTGTTTGTTTGACTTTTACTAATTTTCGCAAGTCGCGTTTTTCTGAAAAAAAAAATGACCTCCTGATGCAGATTCGAACATTATCAATTCTGGACTAGTGTATAATAATTCCTATTATAAGATAGATGCATTTAGAAATTTTGTGAATTCCTTTCGAATTTTTCTTAAGGCAGATTTTGAAGGTATATCTTTTCAAGATATTCGCAAAGAAAGTGCACAACGGCACAAAATCTTTAATTAATTAACGCTTTAAATTTTCATTAAAAAGACTTAACGTATTAAAACTTCACAGTTGTTAAATGTTTATTCTCATTCTCACTACCACCTCATTCGCGTTTAAGGGCATTTTTATGAGCAAAAATCGGAGCGATGCAGCTTCCGTCGCTCGTTTGAATAAGTTTTTCAATCATTGGGTATAGTTAAGTTTTGTCAAGATACTTTTTCTTAAATACGCAAAAGCCCTATATTTAATGGAAATGCTGCGAATGCGTGTACTTATAGTGAAGTACCATGTATATAGAACAAATTTTCTTTCGAATCTATAAAAGCCGTTATTCTTTACCATTAGCATGCAAAAAAGTTGATTTTGGATGAATGGCGGTGAATCCGTGCACCCATGCTTAATTGCTCTAGTTATATAAAAATTATGCTTTAAAACCTAAAATATCAGGCATAATTTGTTAGAAACATATTAAAAAACTTCAGAGCAATTTGAAAAGTGTGTTTAGAATTTTTGCAACAGTCTATATTAACACCAATGTACAAATTACGAAAGTATAAAACAAGTAGGTAGTTGAGTAACATTCGACGATCTTTGAAATTAACCATTATTGAACTAGAGCATTCAGTACGGCACCAATTTTTGAATTTCTATGCATATTGGGTTATTCAGATGCTGCCTTTGCCTTTTCACTAGGGTGTCCATTCCTAGGAATTCCATGTTCGGAATTCCCGGGAAAATGGACACTCTTCTTTTCACTCCTCTTTTTTAAAAAATCCAATTTTGTAATCTAAGGAAAGATAAAAGGTATCATCAGTACATCTAGTACTTCCAACAAGCGTGACTCAATGATAGCTCATGATAGCTTATTCAACTCTCATTAGAAGAACAAAGATTTAAATCTCCAAATACGCAAACGTCAGAGTAATTGAAGCATAATTTCAATAAAGTTTGCGGCTGCTCGACAGAACAAGGTAATAAAGTAATAAGAATTCAAAGACCACACAATTAAAGTTTATGAAATTTGTAATATTTCGACAGTTTTATAGAAAAGTTGCTTGAAGCTTCCTTGAAAAAGCTAAGTAAACTTCTACGATTAAGTTCTATAAATTTTTGATTTTTTTTCCAATTCCGTTTCTGGCTAATTAAAGTCAATGCTGGCTTTTTGGAAGATTGCTTAAAATATTGCATGCAACTTTTCAATGTCTGAGACAAATTTTTATCAGATTTATTTCAGAGTTGGAAAGCATAATTTCAATAAATTCGTGACCGTGAAACTAAATGCTCTGGCATACATCTTATAGAATTTTTATTCCTTACTCTCAACCAGATAAATTGGACTCGCATTTCTTCAATTTTATTATTTATACCTTATTAAGAGACTTTCAGATTGATTAGATTAAAGGCTAGAGGAATCTTTTCTATCTAGGTCTGTTATGAACACTAATTCATCTTTATGACAAAAGAAGACATTTACAAAAGCCATTTTCTACGTTCTTTGTCTATTAAAGACTAAACTTAACAAAGATCAGTAATGCGCGTAAACTAAAAAAGATTTCACCGTTTACCCGCACCGCATCATTGTTAGTATCATCGTTACACTTCAAATATTCAGACATGAGGAAAGAAAAAAACAAACAGACTCTCTCAACGCAACTTAAGAAGCAGGGAGAAACACGTGTCGATACAAAAACGTAGTAAAAAGAAACATTAAAACGAGCATTAAAAAAAACCTGCTCGCCGCACAACAAATCCCAAAAAATTCAAACCATCACCATGACTCAGCAGTTTTTGCCTAGAGAGCATGCATCACGTTTAGCTGCTGCTCCTCAGACCTTCACTAGGTGACCACTAAAAAATGTAGATACCTACCTACAAAAGTAGGCTGGTTGAATGACATCGAGTCCTGAATGATGACAAACATGTGGAACAACAAAATCGATGGAAGGAATGTTGATTTTCATGTAAATTAATCGGTTCTTTCTACAAAATCCTCGTCTAGACTACAACACTATTAAATAATTTAAATTCGTTCCCATCTTGAAACTCTATGGATTTATTGTTGATAAAATGTAGCTAGAACACACTAATCGACGTGCAATAACTCCATGCCAAGGTAGTAATTCAACGCTTGACCTTATCGATAAGCTCAATAGGCTCGCACTAAAACAGCGATGTTTTTATTATCACCTGTTGCATTTCCCATAAATCTATTAGCACTAGCATTTGCCTTCACAAAGCTTCCCATCGAGTTGTGGAACACTTGCGTAATACAAAAAGGGTTCAAGGCTCGCCAGTTATTACCCTACTGTATCTCAAAGACTCACCTGACGGAAGAAGAAATCCGCCGAGAAGGGTTTCCGATCGCCGAGCATTTTCACGTTCCGCAAGTTTACCAAACTGTGGCCTATCCGGGTAGGGTTGCTGGATTTTATCTGCCGCCGTACTGTTGTGGCGATGCTTCTCGATGGCAACCGGAGAACTACTGCTGATGTTGCTGCCAGGAGAGAACTTTGGCTTGTGGAGGCGACTACATTCGAACAGCTGCTGACGACTCCTCGGGCTATCACACGAACAAGCAAACCCATGGCGAGCGAGCTACGAGGATTCATCGAAACACACCTGCGGGAGCAGCCCAGAGTGGTCCACCGAAATCGGACGACGATGGCAAAGGTAAATAAAATTTTAGGTTGTTTTTTTTCTACCTTTTAGCATTGTCAATATTGACTTCTCTTTGGTACGGGTTAAGTTACCCCGCGATAATGATATCTTTATTTGAAGATTCGGAGCGCACACGCGATTCCCAATTGGGCCCAGATTAATCGATAAACGGAAGGCAGATAAGATAAATGCACATCAATGACAACAACAACAAAAAAACCCACTTGCCACCGCTTTTCGATAGGATGCAGCAACCCCGAAATGAATAGTAATTAAGCAAAGCTTAAGCGCGATACCTTCTATACTGACTGACAGCGACGTCCCACGACAACAAACAACACAAGGCGGCAAGCGGCTTAGCTCTGATGCGTTTCAGTCCAAATTTCGACACAAACTGATGTTACCAACCCCGATCGTAGACCGTTCAAGCAGAAAATAGATGCAAGAGATCTGAATCACCCCATACGCTACGGCGGATAGCTCCAAAGTATTCGAATGGATTTATTGCATTCTGTGGTGTCGCATTCAGCTGCTAAATATCGTATGAGCAATTATTATCAGCTCATTACCGGTATTGAAGTTTGTTATCACTTGGACAAAGTGAGAGGGCACGGCAAATTCAAACAATTAGGCTCATTGTAATTGAGTAGGTATCAGCTTTCAGCTGATCAGTTTTATATTCTTGTAAGCCCTTCGAGAATAATATTCAAAATGGGTGTTTGAGGCCTTCTCTAACAGAAGCCGTTTCGGTAATGTTGAACAAGCAGAATTCTGCGAATAGAGAATATAAAATTAACATCCTCAACACATGTTTGAAACAATCTAAACTTGTTTTAAACCGTTTTGAAATGTCGATCGCCCCCAGATACAATGTAAGGTTTGCACATAATATAAATATTGCCGGTCGGCTAGCGACTGTGCACGTTTGACTGCCATCGGTGATTGAATTTTTTCCTTCTTCTCTGCGTTAATCCTGAAAAAATGCCAAAAATAATGAAATATGTCTTTGAGATGCACTCTAAGTTGATATAAAATTCAATGAGAACGAAAAACCATAACAAAGTTTGAATTAGCAGCATACGTTGGTAATAAAACATTTATAAGACTAGCTGCATTTCCTACACACGTCCAAATATTACGTAAGGCATCGTATTCGTATCAGATTTTGCATCCGAAATCCACAAAACGGAAAAATCAGTTATACCCCCTCTCCTTTTGAATCTCAAAGAGCAGATGTTGTTGGGATGAATCGTTGCAAAAATGCTTAAAATTTTTAGCGTTCAGCTCAAAAGTTGGACTAAACATTTCGAACAACTCTTCCGATGGCAACACAACTCGCAGCACGTGGCGCAAACTGTTAGGCGCATTGATGGCTTCCCTTCGGAAGCGTTGCCCTTAGTTGAGATAGAAGCGGCAATCAGAGATATAGGTCTAATGTTGCACTGCCTATTTGGTGAGAGACTGCGACAATTTCGGTCGATTTGGTGCAGGATATCCTAGTGAACCTGACAGAGTGTGGTAACTGACGTGGCATAACTTTGATCCGTACAACCCTCAAAGTTCAATGAGAGGGCAGATTCCCTTGTGAAGATGGGTGCGATGGAACGCAACAATTTTTTGGTTCGGTGATGGGACGAAGATGAGTTGAGTCGGTGGCTACACTCGATTATCCTAAAGGTAGGCCTTAAATGCTGGTTTAATAGATTGAATCTGAGTCGAGATTCCTTGAATGCGGTGCTCCATCATATAAATATTGCTAGTAGCAATTTATGCGGTAGCGGCCTAGGTTACCACGATATCAAGCATATTGTTTAGTCGTGTGAGGACCGCCTTGCAGCCAGAGCGAACTTCATAGATTCCATTCGGTCCCGAAGAAATTCACCCAACGTTCCAGTGACGTTCTAAATATAGGGGAGAGTGAGGATACTCGATCCCCTTTTCTTAATTTCGCCATATCTTTTTGGAAAAATTTAGCAACTCGCACTCTTTTACATTTTCTGACAGCGTGTAACTTCAAGTTTCTATGCTCCAAAAATTATAACAATACTTGAACCCGTAGATAAACTAAAAGCATTTTCGTGGGAATAAAAAAAATTGCGATATTTTTTAAGTTAAGGGAGACTTGATCCTCTTTTGAAGAAGACTTGATTCTTTATTCAGGAACCCCTAATCCTTGGAAAAATCAAACTAAACCCTAAGATAGAATGTCAATTGACTATTTTGGTCATGTTTGTTCTCATTTCACAATTCATAACTGACAGAAAGAGAAAATTCTATAGCTTTGTCTCAACGCTAATGATATTGCATACTTAAAGGCGCTATTTTCTATTATCAAGTGAAAAATAATTATATGAGCCCTTTTCTCCAGACAATTATTGGATAAACATTATTCATTGGATAAATATTAGTAATCTTGTAATCAGCGATGATCACGATCAATTCAGAAGAAAAATATACCGTTTTTAACTCTAGGGATCAATTGAACCCATAATCAATATTTTAGAAAACTTTTTCTGAAAAAAGTTGAGAGTTTTCCATTGCTTTGAAAATATGGTATTATGAAGTTCATATTACGCTCGAACGATTAATATATTGGAACAAATATTTTGGTTATAATTTTCTCATGTAAGGAACATTTAAAAGTGATGAAAAAAGATCTTGAAGTCACATTTCGTGAAATTTTTCAAACAAAGTTCAATTACTCAAACAATTATGCGCGATATCCAAACTCTTTGAACTGGTCGTTATGGATCCTGTTTTCTCGTTTTGCAAGCCTCACATTTCCAACGACCAGCATGGATTCATGCCTAAACGATCCACAACTACCAACTTCACATCTTTCGTTCAAGACTGCTTTGCCAGGAAGACCCAAACTGACGCCATTTACACTGATCTCCCAGCTGCGTTCGACAAGGTGAACCATGATATTGCAATCGCAAAGCTCGGACGGTTAGGATTCTGTGGATCTCTGCTGGATTGGTTCCGGAGTTATCTAGAGGGACGGAAATTATCCGTTCGAACTGATGAATCCTTTTTCAGGCAATTCCCTGCCCTCTCAGGAGTACCCCAAGAAGCCATTTAGGACCGATAATTTTCGTAATCTATTTCAATGACGCACTCTCGCTCCTTGAAGGGACAAAACTTGCTTATGCTGATGACCTGAAACTTTTTCACGTCATAAACAACCAAGACGATATCGACTTTTTACAGCAACAATTTTCCGTATTTGCTCACTGGTGCGACATTAACTGCCTGCCGTTGAACCGCAGCAAATGCTCGGTTATATCATTTTCCCGTAAGCGGCACACTCTTCGTGCGGAGTACATCCTTGGAAGCGAAACGATCACCCGAGTAGAACACATCAACGATCTAGGAGTTATCCTCGATCAACGGCTGGCGTTCAAGACTCACACGAACTATGTTGTTGACAAAGCTTCTAGAAACCTTGGATTCTTGTTTCGCATGGCCAAAGACTTCAAAGACGTGTACTGCCTTAAAAGTCTTTATTGCTGCATAGTTCGTTCCATCTTCGAGTACGCATCAGCTGTCTGGTCCCTTCTATCAGAACGGAGCTGAACGAATCGAGGCTATCCAGCGGTGCTTCCTGCGGTATGCCCTACGTCACTTGAATTGGCACGATCCGCTTCGTCTGCCAAGCTACGAAAATCGTTGCCGCTTCATAGACTTGGACACGCTTCAAGTTCGTAGGAACGCTACTCGAGCTCTGGTTGTGGCTGACCTGCCGACATCGAGAATAGACTCTCCCACGCTGCTGGAGGCTGTCCCTCTCAGTGTACGACCACGAGGATTAAGAAACCAGCATTTGCAGCTCTACGTTCCCATTCGTCTGAACAACTATGGGGCCAACAGTGCTTTTGTCGAAATCTTAAAAACTTTTAATCGTTTTTCTGCGCATTTCGACTTTGACGTTTCGAGAAATGTGTTCCGAAGGAAAATATTAGACGTGTCCAGAACTGTGTCGAGTGGATTTTAATTCTGATAAGTTATTTAGGATTAAGTTATCATTTGGATCAACATGTGATCCGTTGATTTTTTTATACAAATACAAATAAACAATTATTTGGTTAAAAAATTTTTAGCTTTAGTTTTGCTCCATTTAGCACATTTTTCTAGAACATTTGATTTTTGTAGGACATTCCAGTTTCGAGATATAGCTAAGGAATCAAGAATCCTCACTCTCCCCTACCTATTCCTAAAAGCTATTGATCTTAGTCTGTATTTTTTTTATTATTTTCATATTGCTCTTTCTTTTTCCTGTTCTCTTCAGAAACTAATGATCTAGACTTAAGCTAACATACAAAACGAGTTTTGCTCCTTATAGCCTCAAAGTATGAGCCGTTTCAAATGAAGAAATGTAAAAAAACATCCCTCGAAGTGTCATGTAAAGTGATCCTAAACAGGATCCAGGAGAAGATCAAATTTCTGGGCAAAATACCTCCGAAATAGCTATCTTTCAAATAAGATGAGAAGATTTGCAATATGTCCTAAGACGGCTGAGATATGAACGATCAAAATTTTCTTTTTTTTTTAGCGGGTGATCCCAAACAGAAAATCAAATTGACCACATCTGCATCAGCCGAAAATGGAGAAGGAGCCTTCTTGATGTCCGCAACAAACGAAGCGCAGACATTGCATCTGACCATCACCTCGTCCTTGGCGAGGTACGACTGAGAGTTGCGCGTGCCCAACGGCGCGAGGAGAAAGTCGGGTGTCGATACGACGTCCGCCGGTTAGAGAATCCAGAGGTGAAAAGGGCATACGTTGAACAGCTAGAATCCCGAGCCTCGGAATTGCCGACAGACGGAACAGTTGAAGAACAGTGGTGTGGAATCAAGAATTCCTTTATCACGATGAGCCATGGTACTCTCGGTAAAGTTCGTGAAAGATGAAGTGAATGGATGTCGGTTGAAACTTGGAGGATGGTCGATGATCGGAGAAAGGTGAAAGTCGGAATTGAGCAGGCATGTACCGGGTCAGCCAAAGCAGCCGCCCGCTTACGATATGCGGAGCTGTAAAAGGCAGTTAAACGAGCTTGTAGACGAGACAAGAGAGCCTGTAGGGAGTCCCTAGCCGAAGAGGGAGAAAGAGCCGCCGCCATTGGAGATATCCGATTATTATATGATATTTCTCGCCGCCTTAGTGGTGCAAGGACTAATGCAAGAATGTCGCTGAAAGACCGAGCAGGTCAGTTGCTGACAGATCGAACAGATCAGCTCAAGCATTGGACTGAGCATTTTGAACAACTTTTCCGAGTTACAAATAGCAATGGCCAACAGAACCCGCAGCTCAAGGCGCCCACAGTAAGTCGCATTAATGGCGTCAACTCGGAAGCGCCCTCGCTGGCTGAAATAGAAGCGGCAATCAAGGACATGAAATCCGACAAAGCGCCTGGAATCGATTGCATTCCTACTGAAATGCTCAAAGCCGACCCTGCCTTGTCAGCACAAATGTTGCACCGTCTTTTCGCTGACATTTGGGATACTGCAACATTCCCGGCCGACTGGATGCAGGGTATCCTCGTAAAGGTCCCCAAGAAAAGAGACCTGACAGAGTGCGGTAACTGGCGTGGCATAACTTTGATCTGTACAACCCTCAAAGTACTCTGCAAAATGATCCTGAACAGGATCCAGGAGAAAATCGACGCTACACTCCGACGGCAACAAGCTGGATTCCGATCCGGACGATCATGTGTGGACCACATCACAACGCTACGAATAATATTGGAACAAATCAACGAATTCCAGGACTCTCTTCTGCTGGTGTTCGTTGATTTCGAAAAAGCATTTGACCGACTGAACCACGAAAACATCTGGGCTGCTCTTAGACGACGAGGGGTCCCAGAGAAACTAGTCCATCTCATCGAAGCACAGTACGAGGCATTTTCGTGCAAGGTCTTGCACGACGGTGTCTTGTCCGAACCAATCCCGGTAACTGCTGGAGTGAGACAAGGATGTATTCTATCACCGCTACTTTTTCTAATCGTAATGGATGAGATTCTGATTGGATCGATTGACTGTGCACCGAACCGAGGATTGCCGTGGAATCCTTCAACAATGGAGCAACTGAACGACCTTGACCTGGCTGACGATATTGTTTTGCTCGCCCAAACACAACCAGATATGCAGAGCAAACTCGACGACCTCACCGAACGTTCCAAGGCAGCAAGTCTCAAAGTCAATGTCGGAAAGACCAAGTCGATGGAGATCAACACAGGAAATCCCTCCAGTTTCATGGTAGCTGGGCAACAAGTTGAGAAAGTGGAGTGCTTCCAGTATCTTGGTAGCCAGATTACGCCTGATGGTGGTACCAGAAAAGACATCGAAACACGGATCAGAAAGGCCCGATTTGCGTTTGCGAGTCTCCGAAACATCTGGCGGTCACGCCAGATCTCTCTACGAACAAAAATCCGAATCTTCAACTCAAACGTCAAATCCGTATTGCTGTACGGGTGCGAAACTTGGTGCACATATGCGGTAATGACGCGAAAACTGCAAGTATTTGTAAACCGCTGCCTGCGGAATATCATCCGCGCTTGGTGGCCTGGCAACTGGATCTCGAATGAGGAACTACATCGCCGGTGTCATCAAAAGGCGCTAGAAATCGAGATTCGGGAACGTAAGTGGAGATGGATTGGGCACACGCTGCGAAGAGATGAAAACGAGATTTGCAGAGAGGCGCTAGATTGGAACCCAGAAGGTCATCGAAGAAGAGGCAGACCCAGAAATTCGTGGCGGCGAAGCCTAGCCGCTGAAATCCGAACTGTCGACGAGAATCTTGACTGGGACCAGGTGAAGACGCTGGCTCCGGATCGTCAACAGTGGAGGTCTTTTACCACGACCCTATGCACCGGAGGATCGGCGCGGGATCATTAAGTAAGTAAGTAAGACATAAAGACATGATATATAGACATAAATCTTATTTGAAGAATTTGCTCTAGTAGCCTTTCAAAATTTACGATCACCAATGGGTTCATGACCTCACACCTGATGAGGAACCGGAGTGATAATAAATTAAATCGATCTTTTAGTGGGAGTATGCCTGCTAAAACTTCAAGACTCATGTTATGCGTTGAGGGCATACAGCCCAACGCTATGCGGAGACAACGATATTGAATACGCTCGAGTTTGATGAGGTGAGTTTTAGCAGCTGACTGGAAACAGAAGCTACCATACTCCATCACTGAGAGAATAGTTGTTCGATACAATTTTAAAAGATCTTCTGGATGGGCTCCCCACCAGGTGCCAGTGATTGATCGGAGAAAATTGATTCTTTGTTGGCATTTTCCTTTCAGATACTCAATATGGGCTCTCCAGGTACACTTGGAATCAAACCAAACCCCAAGATACTTAAAACACCTCGATTGAGTGATCGTTCTGCCTAGGAGTTGAAGCTTAGGTTGAGCAGGTCTATGTTTCTTAGAAAAACAACCATCTCCGTTTTCTGAGGGGAAAACTCAATCCCAAGCCCCAAAGCCCAGGAAGACAATCTGTCTAAAGTATCTTGTAAAGGTCTGTGCAGATGAGACTCGGAAGATCCTGTGACAGACACCACGCCGTCATCTGCAAGTTGTCTTAGAGTGCAGCCTTCAGAGAGACAACTGTCGATATCACTTACGTAAAAGTTGTACAAAAGTGGACTTAAACATGAACCCTGCGGGAGGCCCATGTAAGAGGTTCTTCTAATTGCAATATCTCCGTGAGCAAAGTTCAGATGTTTCTCACAAAGCAAGCTGTATAAGATGTTGTTCAAGAGAGGAGGCAGACCCCGGGAGTGCAACTTGTCTGACAACACCTCTATTGAAACTGCATCAAAAGCTCCCTTTATGTCCAGAAACACTGAAGCCATTTGCTCACGTTTTGCGTACGCCATTTGTATCTCTGAAGACAGCAAAGCAAGACAATCGTTTGTCCCTCTGCCCCTTCGAAACTCAAATTGAGAATCTGAAAGGAGACCATTTGTTTCAAGCCATTTATCCAAACGAAACAAAATCATTTTCTCCATCAATTTGCGTATACAAGACAACATCGCTATTGGACGGTACGAATTCGCATTGGACGCTGGTTTTCCGGGCTTTTGGATAGCGATAACTCTCACTTGTCTCCTCTCTTGGGGAACAATGTTATGCTCCAAGAATTGATTAAATAAATTTAACAAGCGAAATTTGGCAGCGTCCGGAAGGTTTTTCAACAAGTTAAATTTGATTTTATCAATACCCGGAGCTGAATTGTTGCAAGAGAGGAGGGCAAGTGAGAATTCGACCATCGAAAAGCTGGAATCCATACCACACCTATCTGGAGGCACATCCCGTATTATTTTTTGTACAGGCGTAGAGTCTGGACATACTTTCCGTGCGAAGTTAAATATCCATCTATGTGAATATTCCTCACTTTCACTCGTAGATGATCGATTACGCAAGCTGCGTGCCACTCTCCACAAGGTACTCAAGGATGTTTCTCGTGATAAGCCACCCACAAAATTCCTCCAGTACGCCTTTTTCTTCCCCTTGACCAATTTTTTAAACTGATTTTCAAGGGAAACATATACTTCAAAAAGGGCGAGAGATCCATATTTCCGAAAATCTTTGAATGCTTGTGATTTGTCCTTATAAAGCTTGGAACACTGCTGGTCCCACCATGGGTTTGGAGGCCTTCGAGGAACTGATGAATCTGGGATGGGTTTTGTTTGAGCACGAAGTGCACTTTCATGTATTAATCGTGAAAAAAAGTGGTACTCCTCGGTAGGAGGTAAAACATTCGTAGAACCGATAGCTGATGTTATTTCGTCCGTGTACTTTTTCCAGTCGATGTGTCTTGTAAGGTCATATGTCATATTTATTGTGTTTGAAGAGCTGACCCCATTCGTGATTGTAATTTTGATAGGCAAATAATCACTACCATTGGGATCAGGGATTACCTTCCACTGGCAATCCAATGATAGTGAATTTGAGCAGAGTGAGAGGTCAATTGCACTGTGTCTTGCAGGTGGTTTAGGTACTCGTGTTTTTTCTCCCGTGTTCAAAACTGTTAAATTGAAACTATCACAAATGTCATAGATAAGAGTAGAACGGCTATCGTCAATTTGTTCTCCCCAGACAGTTCCATGCGAATTGGAATCGCCCAGGATTAACATTGGCTCAGGGAGCACTGAGCACAGGTCCTCTAGGTGATTTCGATCCACTGCAACTCTCTGAGGGCAGTACAAACTGACAACACATAAGTCCTTACCTCTTATAGTTGTATGACACGCAACAGCTTCAATTCCGCCTGATAATGGAAGGTGGATTCTGTAAAAGGTGTGGCGCTTATTGATCCCCAAAAGCACCCCTCCATAAGAATCGTAACGATCCAGACGGATAACATTAAAATCGTGGAATGAAATGTTCGATTGAGAAGAAAGCCAAGTTTCGGACAACGCAAAAATGTCTCAATTTATTTCATGAAGAAGATGTTTGAACGGATCCATTTTCGGAATTAGACTACGACAATTCCACTGTAGAACAGTGATATCTCCGACCTCTCGGCGTAAATTAGCCATCGAGAGAGATAAACACTGAAAGAAGGGGCCAGGTTTGCATCAATTGCTTCAAAAATGTCTTTGCCAAGGGGAGCATTGCGAAAACAATGTCTCTTATGGATTCAGATACGTTGAAAAACGATAATATTCCATTTACTATATCAGTTAGCTTGAAAATTCCCGCTTGGGACGATGGTTCTCCCGAAGCTACGTTGGATATTGGAGACTTCGAAGACCCTGCCACCTCTGGTTTACTCTGGGGAACAAATTTCATGGGGAATCCAGGAGGGCCTGTTTTGGCATTTCTCGAACTTGATGGTTTTTCTCTATCATTTATTGTAGAGCTAACTGAGGGTACTTTTTTTGGAACTTTGGGGGTTTTAGGGGCAGGTTTTGCCCGTTTCCGGGAGTTTCCAACGAAAATAACTGGTCTATCCTGATCAGTGGAATCAGTGTCTTCACTGTCAACTGACAGCACTGAGAAGATGTTACTGCATTGGGGTTGGGTCGGAGGCGCCGCGCTCTTTAAAATTGCGGCATGGGAACGTTTTGACCGTTCCTTCAAAGAGCGCCTTTGTTTATCCCAGCGGCTCTTGAATGCCTCGCACAAGGAGATATCATGGGGAGAGCTCCCGCAATAGACGCATTTCTGCTCTATTGCTGAGCACGCTCTTTCCCCATGAACCTCCTCACAGTTGGGGCAACGCTTCTTGCTGCAACAATGGGAAGCTGTATGCCCCAATTTAATGCAATTTTTGCATTCCATTGGGCGAGGCACAAAGAGCCGCACAGGATGCCTCAAAACTCCGTCAATCAAGACGTAGTGAGGGAGGGCGGTACACTAGTGACTTCCGTTTTCAAAATATGAACGAAGCACCGAAAATTCAAAATCTAATAAAGTGAAAATGATAGGGTAGAAAAAGAGAAAAAAAAAGAATTTACAAACTTGTTCCTTAAATCTTAATCGATGATTTCTTTGAGTGTCAGCGATGGTCCAAATTTCCAATCTCAACAATGGCCGACCGCCACGTGGTTTTCGTCTGATCGGATAAAACTCCGTCTGCACTGCCTGTTTGCCTTGATCAGGATGCAGATCTCGACAAATTGTGGTCACCTGGATCAGTTGGTTCCCCGATAACAGCAATCAAATTCCGAATTATTCGGGCTTCCAAAAGGATCCACCCGCCGTTGCGGTAGAATTTATCCGGATGTATCCGACTGGAAGGAATACTCCTTTTCCGATCGTGTGATATTGCACCCACGGTCCAAAAATAATCGCACTTGTACAACTATCTTCACAACTTTGACCACTTTTTTAACGCTATTGTTTATTCCACTAGCAAGCGATAAAAACGCGACCGCCTTCGGCGAGTGATGCCAAACCAATCAATCTTTAGATTTTCGATGCAACAAAAATTGAATTTACTGGAATTTTTCAAAGTTGGCTACTTTGCGCGATTTTTTCACTAATAGAAATTTCATCTGTTTTTGTGGTCTTCCGTCAGGTTGTACCCGGATTTTCAGTGCTTTCTAGCCGTTTGAAGCAATCAAAACTATATCCATTGGAAAAGGAATTTAATCTACATTCTAGTGAGGTGCAACAATTTACGCTGTGAGATTTCACAAAAATATGAAAATTATAAACGTAAAATCATTCGTAATGAAATCTAATGCGGATGAGGGTTAAAACCAATGAGATAGACCATGATAGACCGGCAACCTAGCAATCTGACATCTGGTTGTAAGAGCAAAATGTCAATCGGATTTTTTTTTTTCGGCGCGTAGAAGTTTCTTGACATTCTCTTAGAAGCTGAATAGCGTTCTCTACAGCCACCTAAACGAACTTGAAAGAAGCTTGAAGAACTTAAATATTGGGCTGATTAGCATTCTCTTCAGACACAAACAAAAGCTGATTAAGCTTCTAAGGAACCTTTTTAAGGGAATTCTGGTTGCTTGGGTTAGAAAACACACCCCTACGCTTCTCGCAAAATGCGGAGGATCACTTCACGTCTCTATATAAATCAATTAATAACGTTTGGTATTTCAGAATTTTCCAAAGTTTGATAATTCTCAGGTAGAAACTCCCGGATTGCAACATTAGTTCAGAATAAATAAATAGGAAGGATCATGGAACGAACTCACCAATTGTTGAAGTAGGAAGTGTATTTCCTCTTTAGCGGATCATTCAACGATGTCAACTGCTGTAAGTGGATGAAATCAACGGAGTTGGGCACAAACAATTAATCATGCAACAATTCATCGCCATGCTTTATCCACTAAACCAAGATAAAATTAAATTTTACAATAACAAACCCCTTAAACTTCCAAAATTTAAATTTTACAGCGAACGGAGCGAAAAAAAAACACGTGCGACAACAACAAACCATCGCCTACTTCCCGACCTTCCATGTGGTCCACCTTAGAGAAAAAAAACTCTTCACGGCTTCTCAATATGTAATAAACTGTTAGAGCACCTGTATCCATGGTCCAAACAGCCGGTTTAGACCCAAATTCCGACCCGAGCAACCGCACTGGTGATCTATTATACCAGTTTCAACCCAACTTTTTTTAGAGCTGGTATAAGGATTGATCCAAAACTGATGAGATTTGGATCCAATTTGACGCAGTTCTAAACCGTTTGACAGTTGATGGAACACGAGTGCAGTTGCCAGTTTTTTTATTGGATCGGATCTAATTTCTTTGGTTCAATTCTTGTATAAATTAGACCCAAGAATAGACCACGAATACAGATGCCCTTAGTGTGATTTGTCATGAATTTATCCCAATTCAGGGGACAGATTGCTTAATTTCAGCTATTTGGATTATTCATTAATTAAACAAAAAATCTATTTTTTGTTTTATTTTCTTTGCAATTTTCTGGTAGATTTATTCGGATAGCTATGCTGTTTGACGAATAAACCAATCAACGGACAATTCAAAGACAGTCCATGTTGAAACCACACAACTACAACCGAAACACTTCTTTTAAACACAAAACGCCATCTTCAGTCGGATAAGGAAAACATCGAATGCACCCACGCACGTATGACGGAAAGCATAAAGTAACAACAAATCGTAAAACTGTCAAAACGCGACGAAATGAAAATTGTGATTAGGCAATTGAAATTTGCTTAAAATCTTGTGCTAACATTTTATGTGTCTTATTGTTTGAAAATTTGTGTTCAGTTTATCAATTTGTGTTAATCAACTTTGCCCTTAAGCTAGTTAAGGTAAGAAAAGGTGGCGGTAATGCACCAGACTGGGATTTGGTACCAATGAATTCACTGATTGATATCTACTTTTTTTTGTTTGGATATCAGTCATCACAGACATTGAACTTGAACCTATTGTTGAAAACTTCACCAAAATTTCAAAAACCTCAAGTAAACTATCTTTTTGTTTTAGATCCAACGAAAAAGCAAAATAAGACAAAAATGCTGCGCCTATTTCGCAACCCCATTCTAGGACAACGATTCACCAGGAAAACATTCTCATTCTCCGCAGTAGCGGCAAAGCGATACGTCATTAAAGACCACTACGAGTTCGATCAGAAGGTAGGTAAACAAAAAGTAAGCAAAGGGCGTCGTCGTTTGGTCGTTCTAGCTACCTAGCCGAACACTGTTCGGTTGTTGATGTTTAGAACAGAACGACAAAAACAAAATACCTACCGCTTGGCTATATCGTTCTGTACAGGGTATGATTAATAGGCGTAACGTATTACATCCAAGCTAGACATGTTTGCATGTATTCATTGTGTGACAGAACGGAAGTTCCGAATTCCTTAAGTTTAGAATAGGACTTTTGCTACACACATGAGAGGTTTTTAGACCAAGCCCACCAATGGTTGCTAAACCGCGAATCGAGTACATTCAGCAACATATTTATTAACCCATCATCGCACCAACAGTCTCTAACTTGATTCGAGAAATAGCATTCGAGCAGTAGGTTGTTACAGGATGCGTTTATGTAGCAACCCGGTAGCAACGCAGCCCGTCGTCGCTATCAGAAAATAAACAAACACAAATACCAATCTGGATGGCAACAAAGGGTGCGAAAATCATTAAGTAGATAAAAACGCAACCAATCAAAACATCTAAAATACTGACCGAAATAGCAACTTGCGGTGGGCTTGGTCTCATATGCGGCGGAAGCAAAATTCAACGAAAATGTTATTTTTTTTATTTTTCCTGGAAAATTACCGCTTTTTCTAAAAAAAATAGTTATAGTAAATTTCAAATCATCTGCTATAAAATGTAAACGATTATAAAAATTAAAAAAAAAGGAAATTATCTTTGAAAGGCACTAGAAACGTTTGAATCAGATCCTATGGCGACGGACTTTCAACCAAAAGGATGAAGTTCAGAGCTTCCGTCGCGAAATTTAGTGAGAATTATCAGCAATTTTTGTTCTGCTACTGAAAACTTAACAGAATTTTTTTGAAGAGAAATGAATCCAACTGTGTTAGATGAAATTTCAGTGACTAGATAAGATGGAAATCGATGTTGAAAAACATGCGAAAAAAATTCGAAAAGGCGCAAGATGTGGGTTCAAGTCCTACCGGGAGACAAAGCGAATTTTTTTTCGCATGTTTTTCAACATCGAATTTCATCTTATCTAGTCCCTGAAATTTCATCTAACACAGTTGGATTCATTTCTCTACAAAAAAAAGTTTCGCTGACTGAATGTTTGAGTCAAGACTTATACTTATACTTACACAATACTTTAATAAAATTTTGGAGTCAGGAGTTTTCCCGAACTGTCTAAAAATTGCGAAAGTCATCCCTGTTTTTAAGGCTGGCGATTTGCTTGACGTCAATAACTATCGCCCTATCTCGACTTTAAGCGTTTTTAGTAAAGTGTTCGAGAAGCTTCTTGTTAATAGAATTGTAGACTTTCTAAATCAGAACAATATACTTTATAAACTGCAATATGGATTTAGATCAGGTTCGAGCACTCAAATTGCCATCTCAGAATTAGTTGACTCCATCATATGTAAAATAGAGTCAAAAAATATTGTTGGGGCACTATTTTTGGATCTCAAAAAAGCCTTCGATACTCTAAATCATGACATATTATTGTCCAAACTGTATAAATACGGGATAAGAGGAACAGCAAATAATATCCTTCGTAGCTACTTAGAAGGTCGCAAGCAGTATGTGGCTATTGAAAACACAAGAAGCGAATTAAGAAATATTGATATCGGTGTACCACAAGGGAGTAATATCGGGCCATTACTTTTCCTTTTATATGTCAATGATTTATGTAACCTTCAACTTAAAGGCACAGCACGTTTATTTGCCGATGATACAGCAATTTTTTATTCTGAAACTTCACCTGATATTATAATTCAGCACATTGAAGACGACCTAAAACTGCTTTCAAAATATTTCAATTCAAACCTACTTTCACTAAATTATACTAAAACAAAATACATGTTGTTTCGTTCTTCGCATAAAAAGCTACTTCGTACTAATGACCCAGCTATGAATGGAAATACTATTGAGAGAGTTAGTTATTTTAAATACTTGGGAATTTACTTAGATGAAACTCTCTCATGGAATCGTCACATTGAACACTTGGAAAAAAAAATTACTCCTCTTTGCGGTGTTCTTTGGAAACTGAGAAATTTTGTTCCACAACATGTTCTCTTTAAATTTTATTTTGCGTTTATCCACTCTCAATTGAACTACCTTATTATGATATGGGGAAGAGCCTCCTTGTCCCACTTACAGAAACTTCAAACGCTCCAGAATAGATGCTTGAAAAACATCTTAAAGCTCCCTTTGTTATTCCCTACCCTTCAGCTTTACTCTTTAAGAACGCATAACGTTCTTCCAATATCTGAACTCTGTGATTTGCAAACTGTTGTATATGTCTATGATAATCTACACTCAATTGAAAATATTCAAAACCTCCATTTTACTACGGGGTTGCGAACTCATAACACTCGCCAGTCAGATTTCTTGCAACGAAGCCGATCCACAACATCATTAGGGCAAAAAAGAATTTCATTTATTGGACCTACTAAATACAACACCTTACCAACGGATATTAAAAACATAACCAATCGTTCCATGTTCAAAACCAAAGTGATACAGCTTTTGAAAGAAAAATTGAACCATTAAAACAGTCGATCATCAACCAGTCTTTGTTTTGTTTACCTTTTGTACTTTTGTAGCGTTAATATCTAATATTATTTTTCTTAAAAATCTTGTAGTTTGTATTTTATCTTATAAAATTATTGAACATAACATAATAAAATTAGCAATAAATAAATAGTATATTAGTAAATATCGAATAATGAATCTCTTCAAAGGAAATTATTTTCCATTGAGATTTCATATTGTAGTCAATTTAGTTAAATAATACATTTCCTCGCACGACATTATAAATATTTGTGTTCTCAGCATGATTAAAATTTGCTCGCGTTTACTCTTATTATCATTTTGCTGCCAGACATGCTGAGAACAGTAGCGTCCATTACCAGGGGGCTCAATTGAGCCTTTTGGTGTGGGGGAGTGTGGTGGGCCGCTACAAAAAAAAAAAAAAAAAAAAAAAAAAAGACCCATATCTGGGTCACAGTTCAAAAAACTTAACAGAATCTTCATTTATATGTTATTCGAAACCAGAAATAAAATTTTCAAACAAGTTAACAAATGTGTTGGCTTTTCAAAAACGTGCTATTCATTAAATATATTTTGCTATTTTTCATCATTTTCATTAAAAAACAACTTTTTTTCGTCGACTCCTATTCAATTTACATGAAGCTGTCACTTTTGTTTGCCCGGCGGCTTACTTAGAGCACCTGTATCCAAACAGCCGGTTCAGACCCAAATTCCGACCCGAGCAACCGCACTGGTGATCCATTATACCAGTTTCAACTAAACTTTTTTAAGAGCTGGTATAAGGATTGGTCCAAAACTGATGAGATTTTGATCCAATTTGATGCAGTTCTAAACCATTTGACAGTAAATGGAACACGAGTGCAGTTGCCAGTTTTTTCATTGGGTCGGATCAAATTTCTTTCGTTCAATTCTTGTATAAATTAGACCCAAGAAAAGACCACGAATACAGATGCTCTTATACTATAATATTAGAGCACCTGTACCCGTGGTCCAAACAGCCGGTTAGACCCAAATTCCGAACGAAGCAACCGCATCCGTGTACCATTATACCAGTTTCATCTCACATTTTTTTAGAACTGGTATAAAGATTGCTCCAAAATTGATGAAATTTGGACCCAATTTGACGCAGTTTAAAACCGTTTGACAGTTAATAAAACATGAGTGGGGTTGCCCGTTTTTTCACTGGATTGGATCTTATTTTGTTGGTTTAATTCTTGTATAAATTAGACCCAAGAATAAATCACGGATACAGATGCTTTTAGAAATGAGTAGAAATTTTCCCAAATAGTGTTATCCGACCAACGGCGGAATACCGAATATTCAGATTATTTGAACTATTCGGCCTAAATAATATTCGGCTGAATATTCGGCCGAGTATGCTATTAAGTTTTTAATACAAAAAACAAAAGCGATTATTTCTATATCCTTCTTCTTTGATTTTACTGCCCCTTCATCTGTATCCGTGACCTATTATTGGGTCTCATTTATACGAGAATTGGATCAAAGAAATAGGATCCAATCCATGAAAAAACAAGCAACCCCACTGGTGTTCGATTAACTGTCAAACGGTTTAGAACTACGTCAAATTGGATCCAAATATCATCAGTTTTGGATCAATCCTTATACCAGCTCTGAAAAAAGGTGAGTTGAATCTGGTATAATGGATCACCAGTGCAGTTGCTCGGGTCGGAATTTGGGTATGAACCCGCTATTTGGACCACGGATACAGGTGCTCTTAGAGCAAGTTCACTTGTGTTGGGCAAAAGTGGTAGAAATTATGACCTTTGTAGTACATTTTGAAAATTTTACCATGCAAAAATGTTTTCAAGATGGGCGTTGATTTTTTTTTTACAACACTGTTTCTATTTCTGTCGTATGTGATAGAAATTGAGCTTTTTTTGCATCACAGCATGTGAAAATAGAACACGTGTTGTAAACGAACTCAAAGGCCGCAGATCTTGGAAATGTTTTTTTCATGGTAAAGTTTTCAAAATGTGCTACAAGTGTCAAAATTTCTACCACTTTTTCATAACACGAGTAAACTTGCTCTTAGGTTTTTGAGTATAATATTTTTAACCAGATGCTGTTATCAGAGGATGTAAATATTACAGGATCTTTTTCAAGTACGGGTCTTTCTTATTTTCAAAATTTCACCAATATCTGAAAGAACATCAGATGACTTGTCGCTTCTAATCCAAATACAGTAAAAACCCGATTTTATCACCCCCATGATGAATTTTAGAGTGATAAATCGGGGAGAGTGATAAAATCGGGAGATTTTGAAAAAATGATTTTTATCCGTTCTAATCCAATAAGTTACTACAAAAAACGTATATTTACCCAATAAAACAGTGTAGAGGTTTTTAAGAAGATATTCCCTTTTTTGAAATATTACTAGTAATAGATCCTTTTTACATCAAAACATCATACAATATTGTTTTGACGTTTCTTTTAACACCTTGTTTCGACCGGTATTATCAGAAAAATTGAACAATCTTAAATGGTTCGAATCCTAATGATCTAATTATTTCTTTTGGGTATAAATTACTGAAGATTAGATTCAAAGCTTTCGTTTAAATCAAAATTAAAATCGACCACTGAGGCAACATCACTTCTGCTTATTAGAATGATGATCAATTTACTGGTCCATGTAAAAACCGGTGCGAAATGTCTATTCCTCCTAAAGCTATGTTGTTACTGGATAATTGCTCAGCACATCATATGAATGATGAGCTAAAAAGCAATGATGGTTTAATAACTGCTTTTTTATGCCTCCAAATGTGACTGCAGTGATTCAACCCATGGACCAGAATGTAATTCAGAACTGTAAACTGAAATATCGTCAAAAACTTTTGCTGCATGTCAAAGCTCGCGAAATCGGTATAGGTCAAAGCTTGAAGAGCATAACGTTGAGGGATGCATGTTTCTGGATGCACGATTCTTGGAGTGAAATACAGCGTACAATAATACAGCAGTCATGGAAGAAAATTGGAGTTATTTTAAATAACAAACTCGTTCACGAAGATGGTGTTCCTTTGATCCATTTGAATTTTGTAAACAACCGCGATGAAGCTATTTCGCCACAGGACCCTGGGGAGAGATATGCAAGTAAAGTATTTAAGGATGAAGAAATTCTGAACATGACGCTGGATGATTAGTCAGCATTAAACGAGCCCCACGAATCATTGAAGCCATTAAAATTTTGGATGTAGCACCAGACTCAGAATCAGCGGCATCTACCCCAAATGATTCATGTGAAACTTCAAGAAACATAAATGATGTTGAAGCTGTTAAGAAAGATTACTTTGAAGAAAGCCCAAATAAATAAAACACAGCTTTAAGATTACTTGAACATGTTCTGTTATACCGTTAGGGGGAAGTCGTCTATGACCGGACATCTCCTATGGCCGGACAACATTGATTTTTCGAAAACGCAATATCCTTACAATGTTTTAACACCATCCCAAGCAACCAGAATTCCCTTAAAAAGGTTCCATAGAAGCTTAATCAGCTCTCGTTTGTGTCTGAAGAGAATGCTAATCAGCCCAAAATTTAAGTTCTTAAAGCTACTTTCAAGTTCGTTTAGGTGGCTGTAGAGAACGCTATTCAGCTTCTAAGAGAATGTCAAGAAACTTCTACGCGCCGAAAAAAAAATCCGATTGACAGATTGCTCTGACAACCACATGTCAGATTGCTAGGTTGCCGGTCTATCATGGTCTATCTCATTGATTTTAATTATATTGTTTTGATTACAAAAGCTGCTTACACGCCTAGAGAATTGAACCGCTGCTCTCTAGGTTGCAATGAAACTCACCAGCCTCTCGACCAATCCAGCAATAGCTAATTGCCACTGTAAGACTATCCCCACCAATGGTTGCTAAACCTCGAATCGAGTACATTCAGCAACATATTTATCAACCCACCATCGCACCAACAGTCGCAAACTTTATTCGAGAAATAGCATTCGAGCAGTAGGTTGTTACAGGATGCGTTTATATAGCAACCTGGTAGAAACGCAGCCGGTCGTCGCTATGAGAAAATAAACAAACACAAATTCCAACCTGGATGGCAACAATGGGTGCGAAAATCAGTAAATAGATAAAACCACAACCAATCAAACCATCTTAAATACCGATCGAAAAAGAAACGCCCGGTGGGCTTGGTCTAATGATTAGTATTTAAACTTAATGTCATTTGAGATGATTGAGTGGGTTGGTCAATAGAAGGTACCTTATTTCGTTCAAAGGACTTTCAGTACACAATATGAATCATAACAAAAATTCGCATCATCAAAATTTATTCGAATATCTTATTT
Source organism: Uranotaenia lowii (assembly GCF_029784155.1). NCBI lineage: Eukaryota > Metazoa > Arthropoda > Insecta > Diptera > Culicidae > Uranotaenia > Uranotaenia lowii. The sequence goes on from NC_073693.1 coordinate 242,828,464, forward strand.
AACATTCATAAGAAAAATTCGAAAAAATCTTGAATTCCATTTATAAATATCAGTACAGATATAAACAAAACAAATACCATGACAAAAAATTGACAGACATTTTTGACATGTAGCTTAGAATTCCCATACAGGTTCTTTAAAACACCTTCAAGTATCTTAATGGTGCGCCTTAGAATGTTATGCGAACGTTATCGACCTTCTTGAAAAACATTTTTGACATGTCGCTTAGAATTCCGATATAGGTTCTTTAAAACACCTTCAAGTATCTTAATGGTGCGCTTTTGAATGTTACGCGAACGTTATCGACATGTCGCTTAGATTTCCCATATAGGTTCTTTAAAATACCTTCAAGTATCATAATGGTGCGTTTTGGAATGTTACGCGAACGTTATCGACCTTCTTGAAAGAAGTTCCATTGAAAGCGCCTAGAAGTTCCGTTATCGATAGTTTAACCTTTCAAAAGGCGATGGAAGTTCCTAAGTAACTTTTACGCGACAAGAGTCACCTGAAGTTCCCGTAAAACATTTTTTCAGCCAAATGTGAACTTCGGAGTTTCATCTTTAAGTAAAAATATTGGCAAAACAAGAAAATATGGAAGAATACAACTTGTGCAAATGCATGTATGGCAATTGGTCACTATTTGGCATATCCTTCCCGAGTGAAAATAGATCCAAAAGTTCGAAAACATCAGCTAGAATACAAAGCCGATTAAGATTGCAAAAATTTCCTTGCAACATTTTGAACCCTGCATACTAGAATTGACCTCATTGATTTATAAATAACAAAAATATCAAACAACGCATTTGGAAAGTACTGGGTAAGTCGCCTAGTATGACATGAACTAGTATCCCAGTGGTAGTATTCTTTATCTCACAGCCACACACAACATCCGAGCTGGACCGGACTTTTCCCAGATTTTGTTTCAAATATCCGGGCTAGTCCGGATAAATCCGGGCAATCTGACAAGCTTACTCTAGAATTAGAAGCTATCTGTTTTGCCCCATTCCTATGATTATCATATAATTTTAAAAAACAATTACTTCATATCTAACTAGCTAGAATTTTTGACGATTTCAACAAAATAAACTTCAAATTGAAGTTTTAGAATGCGTTCAACAACGCAGAATTTTTGATCGATCGACTGATGTATGTTTAAGATAGTAAATTTAGTGTGATAGAAAAAACTGAACTTTGAAATATCTTTTTTTTATATTTTTTTTAAACCGGCTTCGAGATATGAACGAGGAATCAAATTTCATCACTCTCCCTTACGCCTGATTTTATGCACCGTACATACGATTTCAACAAATAAAATACTAAACGACGCAAATGGCACGAAATCTGAACTAGCCAAAATTGCGAATGATATTATTATCCTTTCATAGTAAAATGGTAACATTTTTTTCAAAAACATTTTGAAAATATTTCTTTTTAAAAACTTTGATTATCAAAGTTCAAGACATGCAATCTTGTTCTTCTATTTAATGTTAAAAGGTCAATTTTTACTTTTGTAAGCGTTTAAAAATTCTTCAATCTATAATCATGCCTAATATTTCTCACTACAGCACAAATTTCAGTCAAGATTCAAGAAGCTGGAATTGAACGCTCGAAATATAACTTACAAGATTTTTTTTTAATTTTCAGGTAATCAACAGCGACAACCCGGTGATCGTTAACTTCCACGCAGAATGGTGTGATCCGTGCAAAATTCTGACCCCCAAAATGACCGAGCTGCTGGAACCGTCGGAGGAAATCGACCTGGCCATCGTCGACGTGGACGACAATGCCGAACTGGTGCATACATTTGAGGTAAAAGCAGTCCCAGCTGTGCTCGCCTTTCGCAACGGTGTAGTGGTAGACAAATTCATCGGTCTCGTCGATGCCCACATGATTGAGAGCCTGATTGGGAAACTGGCCAAGAAACCGCAATCCTAGTGATCCTGAAGATGATTCTCACTTGGACCCGGGTGCTTCTCCTCAATAAAATGTTTACAGCAGACCTCGTTACTTTAATACTTAAAAACCGTCATCGTGTGTCGGTTGATATTCTGTGATTGGGCACAGGATTCATTACCTATAAAGTTTTTCACACCCCGAGTGTGATGTGATGTCGTACAATAATCGAACGTACTTCAATAGGCGATGGAAGCGCTGACGAATTTGGGTGATGGTTTTGCATTAGTGCAAGTGGGATGCAGCTATAATTTCACCCAACTTTTGACAGTTCTAAAGGCGTTTTTCATAAGGAGAGAAAGAACAACTTTTCGCTTCCATCGCCCATTGTTATCGTAAATGCCAATAAACTTTATAATTTTAACAAACTACCTGATTGTCTTCTGTTTTATTGCCTTGGAAATCCTAATCGGTTGAGGTTAAAATTTGACGCAAACGCCGTTCGGTCGCATAGGAATCCGGAAACTTCTATGCCAGCCATCGGTTTCCAAGGAGACGGCTTCCCGTTGTTTGGTTGATATAGCGTATAGATTAGTTTTGCAATTTTGCTGCCGGGCATCCAACGGATTGTGGGGGATTAAAAATATCTTCATATAGCTATAATAACAAGAAGTTGTCGGTGAATTTGTGACGAAACATCAAACGGCCACCATGCTTCGCTGCTCTGGACTTCCGTTACTGCCGGGTAACTCGTTTCCTGAGGTAAATGCAAAATGTGTTAGGTTGACATGCTGTTATGTTCTATGAAAACAACAACATTGATTCACTTACAGTTGGGACGAACGCGATACCACAAATCCCACCATTTCGATCAATGGAATCGAATCTGTATGCTGGCCGATAAAAAACGGCCAGGCATCGGAGCAACACCGCTTACTCCAGCGGAAGGTCCCGAGTACTGTTTGCCTTCACTTTATCCACCTCGCTCAGGTCCATTGCTTCCCTCCTGGTTGACCTACGACAAGAAGGTCCTTTGCTTCCATGCGTACTTCCAGGAAACCCTATCCGAGGTTGACCGGATCCCCTATCAGGTGCGGAAAGTAAAAATTCTTTACTATCTCGAAGACGATACCATGCAAGTGAGCGAGCCAAGAACCATGAATTCCGGCATCCCTCAAGGTTGTCTCGTTACTCGGCAACGGATACCTCGTCCACCTCCTTACGATGGGGAGTTTACCTCGCTGTTGGATCTAAATATCAATCACACGGTGCAGCTGTTCGATCGCGTGTACACCGTAACCGGATGCGACGAGTTTACGCGTAGTTTCCTTTACAAACTGGGCGTCTCAGTGCCGGAATCGGTGGAACCACCAACGTAAGTTGATTTATTTTGTTGATAACAAGCTTAAATTTTTATTTTTATTCCTTGATCTAGTAATTAAGTTCATTGAGGATGAATAAACCAACCGGTTTAAAATCCCAAAAAAAATAGTAATCAAGTTAAATCTGCGTCTTCAAGGTTTCCTTAAATATTAATCTCAATTACATACAAGCAGTAAAAAATTTTTGTGACCAAAGAATTTTCCTTTCAAAGAATAAATACTTCAAAGAAATAATACTTTGTTTCGAAAACTTGGAATCAAACTTATAATACATTGTTTCAAATCGAAAGGAGTTTGTTCCAATAGATTTTTTTTTCATAAAATCTTTTTTTTTTGGTTCTGGTTCGGACTTGTTTTGAATTCGTGTCATGTGTGTAGAGAAGCAAATTAGGCTTCCCGAGAAAACTTATAACAAAATAATGCTTAATTTTGCTTTAAAGCATTGAGAGCCAAATTTTTTATCATTTTGGTTGACTCAAGGTAGCACTCCAAAAAAAAATTGAGAAAAGTTCACATATGATATCTAAATGATTTGAAAGTACAATGATGCCAAATTTGGCTATGATTTGATGTCCGATTTGGACATCAATATGCTCTTGTGAACAAAAGATCGTTTAGGTCTCAAAAAAAGCCGAATTTGGCATCACTTTGCTAACTATGTACGGAAATATGTGTTCATGTTCAACGTTCATTTTTACAGGAACATACCACTTTTTGGCACTTGATTCAAAGTTCTATTCATCATTAAATGCCAAAACTATAGGGGATAATGGGGATACTTGATCCCCTTTTCTTATTTTCATCATATCATTTTAGAAAAATTATCAGCTCGCTGTCTTTTGCATTTTTTGACAGCGTGTAATTTCTATTTTATATGTTCCAAAAGTTAGAAGAAAAACATGAACCCGCAGATGAACAAGAACCATTTTCGTGAGACAAAAAAAATGTAATCTTTTAAAAGGTAAGGGATACTTGATCCACAGACAAACTTGATTCTTAATTCAGGGTGCGCTGACCTTAGGCAAAAATCTAACACAATCCAAAGATAAAAGGTCCGTTGAATATTTTTTGCCATATTAGTTCTCATTTCACAGTTTGTAAGTATCAGACAAAAAGAATTCTAAAAGTTGGTCCATTAGCCTAGAGTCAATGCATACTTCAAGGCGCTATTATCTAGTTTTTAGATTAATATTTTGAGTCCTTTTTTACACCATAGTGGCTCAGAACGTATGGACAACTGGTGTTTTGTTTTGATTTTTTTTTTAAACTCACCGATAAGCGTCGATAACTTGGGAGTATAAACAATCGCGGTGATAAAACTAAAAATCCAATTATAAAAAATAGTGGAATCTTACAGTGTTTTGCTGCTAGTTAATGAAATTGATTTGGGATAGGAGTCATTTATTTTAACACGCTTTATGTAGTTCGGATTATTTTAGGAGTTTTAGTGCTTCGAAATCAAGTTGAGTTTTCTCAAATAAGTTTTTAGTTTTACTTAGTTCTTGATTCACCTAAGAACATTTATTAACAAAAGCATGTTCGTTCGCTTAGATAATTCCAATAGTAAAAAACTTAACTTGTTTCAATGTCTCAACAACTTATAGTTCATTTTTTTCAAATTATAATCAGCTGCCAAACATTTGCCCAACATGATCCGAAATGTATAACCTGAATCGCTTCAATTTGCTTCTCAAGATACAAAATGCAAAAGCTACATTACACTAGCATTACCTTAGAAACAAAAGATTACTTGTGGGTATATAATAAAATTCTAACTATCATGATAGTAATCTGATTCCCAAATTCATAAATGTCACAGTCGACAGCTCACAAAAAACTAGAAAAGATTGCGCTTTACAGATGGTTGAGATTACGGCAAGCGCTGGCGTTATGGATAGAGTTCATTTATTAGGTGACTAGCTGACCCGGTGTGCTTTGCAACACCTTTCAAAATCAAATGATATTTTCAGAATTTACTCAAATTTTTACTGTTTTGTTGGCATTATTTTAAATCAAATTATAACATAATTCATAAGCAACCGCTATAAAATGAGAGCTGCAGCTGGAGTTTCGGATGGCAATCCAAAACTAACGTAAACTTTTATTCTGAATCTTGATCGATAAATTTGTGTTAAAGATCTGATAATTTTAATCTGTTTCTTTAAGCTTCGCCCTAAAAAAGAAGGGTCTCAAATAAATCTTACGCAAATAATCCAACTGATAAAATATGGTTGTTTTTGCTTGACATATTCTGGATTTATGCTAGAAAACTGATAAGAGAGCCCCCCCCCCTGTCCTTCCCTCCCCCTCTGCTGAATGGGGGGTGATCTTTAATAATCATACCCATTTTATTCATTCCCAAAAATCTTTTTGTATCAAATATTGTTAAATTGGTTGATAAGTTTTTAAGCTTTACAACAAAATTTATATGGAACCCTCTCCTTTTTTCTCCTCTCTACACTGTAAAGCGAAAGGGTCTATAACAAACGTAGAAACATATCTCGTAACCAATAACCTTTCCATGCCATATTTGTTTCCATTTGTTGGCTTCGTTAGCATAAATTGAGAACTAATGCTAACAAAACTGTATTGGGCTAACCTCCCTCCTTCCATGTACCTACTCACAGAATAGAGCATGGTGTGTCAGATAATCATAGAATCATATCAAAATGATTTTCCATGTTAAGTTTTGTCCATTTCTCTCCTCTTCCCTTCCTTTATTCCCAATTCTATCATCCCACTGCAAGAAAGGAATTGTTTGACGTAAAAAAAATTCTCGTATTAAAATATTATCCCATGCCAAATTTGGATTTATTTGCGTTGTAAATTCTTGAGTTATGCATAAACTTGAAAGGAAGTACCATACCCCTTCCGTTCTCCCCATTGAACGGAGGGGTAAGAACATAATATTCATAAAAGTATTTTTTGTTCTCAAATACTTTTTGATACCAAATTTTATTTCATTTGCTCTATTAATTCTCGAGTTATGCAAAAAAATTGTATGGAAGCCCCCTTTTCCCCCTTTTCATCTTTCCATTGAAAAAAGGTGGCTTCAATTTATAATAGAAACATTTCTCGTATCCAAATACCCTCACATGCCAAATATGGTTCAATTTGCTCGATCAGCTCTCCAGTTATACTGAAAATTGTAAGGGAGACCTCTTCTCCCCCTTTTCATCCACCTTTTTGAAGGTGTGCGTGTGAGGGATACGAAATATTCATAGAAGCATTTCTCGTACCCAAATATCATTCCATGCCAAATTTGGTTCCGTTTGTTGTTATAGTTCTTGTGTTATGCAATAAAAATTTTATGAAACTTCCCTCCCTCTTTTTTTTCTCCCCGCTGGGGTCACAAACAATCATTAGAACATGTCGCGCTCCCGAACATCCGCCCATGCCAAATTTGGTTCCGTTTGCTTGATTAGTTTTTGAGTTATGTAGAAAATTAAAAAGAGGGCCCCTCCCTCCTTTATCTCCCAACTGGAAAGAGGGAGGGGTCTCAAATAATTATTGAAATATTATTCGTATCCAAATACCTTCCCATGCCAAATTTGGTTCCATTTGCTTTATTAGTTTTTGAGTTATGTAAAAAAATATGAAAGAGGTCCCTCCCCCTTTCAACTGCAGAGAGGGAGGGGCCTCAAATAATCATTGAAATATTTTTCATATCAAAATACCTTCCCATGCCAAATTTGGTTCCAATATCTTGATTAGTTTTCGAGTTATATGAAAAATTGTAAGGTAGCCCCCCTCCCCAATTCCTATCACCCCACTGAGAGGAGGGAAGGGTACTTTATATTCATTGAAATATTCCCCGTTCCCAAATACCACCTCATGCCAAATTTGATACCATTTGCTTGATGGGTTCTCGAGTTATGCAAAAAATTGTCTTTTATTTGGGAAGCCCCTCCCCCCCTTCCTGTTAGGGGGAGGGGTCCCAAACCAGAATAGGAACCTTCCCCGGCCTCCATTACCCCCACCTGCCAAGTTTCACGTAAATCGGTTTAGTAGTTTCCGAGTCTATAGGGAACAGACAGAAAGACAGACAGACAGACAGACAGACAGACAGACAGAAATTCATTTTTATATATATAGATAGATTTATAGATATTGAAGCCCTATGTTCAAAATGACGAACTATCAGGTTAGATGAAAAAGCAACGCACGTACCGGGTCAGCTAGTCTATATATATAAAAATGAATTTCTGTCTGTCTGTCTGTCTGTCTGTCTGTCTGTTCCCTATAGACTCGGAAACTACTGAACCGATTTGCGTGAGACTTGGCAGGTGGGAGTATTGGAGGCCGGGAAAGGTTCCTATTATGGTTTGAGTACCCTCCCTCTCTCAATAAGGGAGGGAGGGGCCTCCCAAACAAAAGACAATTTTTTGCATAACCCGATCACCCATCAAGCAAATGGTATCAAAATTGGCATGGGGTGGTATTTGGGTACCAAGAATATTCCTATGAATATAAGGTACCCCTCCCTTCTCTCAGTGTGGTGATAGGGAGGGGGGAGGGGGCTACCTTACAATTTTTCATATAACTCAAAAACAAATCAAGATATTGGAACCAAATTTGGCACGGGAAGGTATTGGGATACGAAAAATATTTCAATGATTATTTGTGACCCCTCCCCCTTTTTTGTAGAAAGGGGGAGGGGGTCTCTTTCATATTTTGTTACATAACTCAAAAACTATTGAAGTAAATGGAACCAAATTTGGCATGAGAGGGTGTTTGGAACGAGAAATATTCCTATGATTATATGAGACCCATCCCTCTTTCCAGTAGGGAGAAATAAAGGGGGGAGGGGCCCCTTTTATAATTTTTTACACAACTCAAAAACTAATTAAGCGAATGGAACCAAATTTGGCATGGGCGGATATTTGGGAACGTGACATGTTCTAATGATTGTTTGAGAACACTTCCTTCTTCCAGTGGAGAGAAAGGATAGAGGGAGGAGAGTTTCATACAGTTTTTACTGCATAACTCAAAAATTGCAACAGCAAATGGAACCAAATTTGGCATGGAACGATATTTGGGTACGAGAAATGCTTCTATGAATATTTGGTATCCCTCACTCCTTCAAAGAGGTGGATGAAAAGGGGGAGAAAAGGTCTCCCTTACAATTTTCAGTATAACTGGAGAGCTGATCGGGCAAATTGAACCATACTTGGCATGTGAGGGTATTTGGATTCGAGAAATGTTTCTATCATAAATTGAAGCCCCACCTTTTTCAGAGGAAAGATATTAAGAGGGAAAGGGGAGCTTCCACATAATATTTTTTTGCATAACTCGAGAATTTATCGAGCAAATGAAACCAAATTTGGCTTCAAAAGGTATTTGAGTACGAAAAATACTTTTTCTTTGTAAAACAATTCCTTTCTTGCAGTAGGATGATAGAATTGGGAATATAGGAAGGGAAGAGGAGGCTTCCATTTAACTTTTTTTTTACAAAATCCGAGAAATGGAAAAAAACTTAACATGGAAAATCATTTTGGTATGATTCTATGATTATTTGACACACCATCCTCCTTTCAGTGAGTAGGTACATAGGAGGAGGAAGGTGAGCCCAATACAATAGTGTTAGCATAAGTTCTCAATTTATGCTATCGAAGCCAACAAATGGAAACAAATATGGCATGGAAAGGTACTTGGTTACGAGATATCTTTCTAAAATTGTTATAGATCCTTACGCTTTACAGTGTAGATAGGGGAAGAAAGGAGGAGGCTCCATATAAATTTTGTTGTAAAGCTTAAAAACTTATCAACGAATGGAACTATATTATATATAAGGGGATTTTTGGGAACGAAAAAATTAGGTATGACTATTAAAAATCATGACCTCCATTCAGCAGGGGGTGAAGGTAAGGACAGGGGAGGGGCTCTCTTATCAGTTTTTCAGAATAAATCCAGAACATATAAAAAAAAAACAACCATATTTTATAAGTTAGATTGTTTGCTTACGATTCATTTGAGAGAATTTTTTTTGGTCATTAACAGCTTGGCAGATTGTCAGATATTACAGCGATTCCTCGATACGGTTGTAAATTGGTGTGCTGTTAACTTACTGGCCTTAAGCGTCTCTAAGTGCTGTATCATAACATTTGGACGCAAGAAACTTCCATTTTTGTACAACTACAATATCCAGGGCGAATTCCTACATCGTGTTGATCAAATAAAGGACCTTGGCGTTGTTTTGGATAGTCATATGACATTTAAGCGTCACTACTGTGCTACACTTGAAAAGGCTAACCGAATGTTGGGATTTGTCATACGTCTGAGTAAAGAATTTACAGATCCTATTTGCCTACGAACTCTGTATTGCTGCCTGGTCCGTTCAATAATAGAATCTGCAAATCTTGTGTGGTGGCCATTTGAAGCTACATGGGTAGCGCGTTTTGAAGCGGTTCAACGGAAATTCGTTCGTTATGCTCTGCGTGATCTACCGTGGGATAATCCTCGAAACCTGCCACCTTATGCACAACGTTGCGCTTTGCTTGGCCTTCACACGCTGTCGGATCGCCATTCCATCGGTCAATCACTATTTGTAGCGAAAATTCTCAGAAACGAAATACTTGGATACTCTCCCGCTGTAACATTTATGCCCCAGAAAGAGCTCTGCGAAACCGTGACTGGCTTTCACTGGAATCGAGAAATACACGCTATGGCAGCAACGACCCCTTACGTTCCGCAAAAATTAGCTTCTTACGCCATTATGCTCTCTTTGACTTTAATGTCTCAACTGCAACATTTAAACGCTTGATCGAATCTAACATAAGTGACCAGTTAAGAAACAGCTAGAAATCTCAAAATGTAAGTTTAGATAGACCTAGATTTAAGTAAACCATTAAGACACTTACGTCAGATGGTCTTTTTTTATAAACAATAAACAATAATAATATAATATGAGACCGTCCAGACAGCTTCAAATTATCCGATCTTTAACACAAATTTATAGAGCAAGATTCAGAATGTTCGTTTAAGTTATCTTTGTGTTGCAATTCGAAACTCCAGCTGCAGCCTTCATTTTGTAGCGGTTGTAATAATTTGATTTAAAGTATGTAATGCCAATAAAACAATAAAAATTTGAATAATTTTTGAAAATATCATTTGATTTTGAAAGGTGTAGCAAAGCACACCGGGTCAGCTAGTATATATATAAAAATGAATTTCTGTCTGTCTGTCTGTCTGTCTGTCTGTCTGTCTGTCTGTCTTTCTGTTCCCTATAGACTCGGAAACTACTGAACCAATTTTCTTGAAACTTGACAGGTGAAGGTACTGGAGGCCGGGGAAGGGTTCTATCATGGTTTGAGACCCCTCCCTATCCCTTGAAGGGGTGAGGGGGGTCATACAAATAAATGTAATAAGAATCCATAACTCGAGAACTGATCATGCAAATGGAACCAAATTTTGCATGGGAGTTAATTTCAGTACAAGGAATGTTTCTAAGAATATTTCCTATAGAATAGAATAGAATAGAATAGAATAGAATAGAATAGAATAGAATAGAATATTTGGTATAGAATTGGGTAGGGCCCTATTGGGTGGGGGCCTACCTTGCAATTTTTTAAGTGACAGGAGAAATTATAAAGCTAATGGAACCAAATTTGGCATGGAAGGGGAGTGAAATACGAGAAATGGTTCTATGATTATTTCAGACCCCTGCCTCCTTCCATTGCACAGTGGTGCAGAACATCAATCTAGCTGTACGAAATTAATAGAGCCCAGGGATTAAGAGATAGACATTTTATGTCTTCAGCAACATTGTTCAGTTTTACATGGAGCATATTCCAATATCAAAATTTTTTGCCGAGGGGTCCACCGATAGCGAGATAAAAATGCTAACTTTTTTGTTCTTCAAATTAAGGCTTTGGTGTCTTCGACAAAGTTGTTTATCTGATCAAAATACATAAGTTTGTTGAATATGTCAAAGTCCTATCACATCACCCTCATGAGTTATAGTCAAAGTAAAAAAATCTCTTTAAAAACAGTTTTTTTGAATCTGACGCGTTGTAGATTGGATAAAATGGTTCACTGTCTTTGAAAAAAAGTTGTAACAAGCCACGATCTATAATTGCCTCATATATTATGATGGGTTTAGAAGTTGCAGAAGCCCTATAGAAAGCATTTTGTGTATATTATTGGCAATTTTTGAAGGCTCGTCCATCGAAAAGTGCAACTTTTCGCACCACCCCCTTTTTTGTGATTATTTTTTATGATAAGCGGAACCATTTCCATTTGAAATTAGCAAGGAAATCGGTGGAAATAGTAGAGATTTGAATGATTGAAATACACGTTTTATATGAAAATTACCTACTTTACTTATAGAAAAAACGTTTATAACATTTAATTAATTGATAAAGAGTTGCAGTTATTTTTTATATATTTTGTTTTATAAAAAGACATTTTAATTCGATTTTTCAAATCATTTAAACTCCATACCATACCATAAATGTTTCTATGATCCTTGAGAATCCTCCGTTCTTCCAGACGGAAAATCTTAAGAGATGAGGGTGCTTCCTTACAATTTTTTACATCACTCAGGAACGTACCCAGCCAATGGAACGAAATTTAGCTTGGGAGGATATTTGAGCACAAGGAATGTTTTTGTGAATATTTGGTACTACTGCATCCTTCCAGTGGGGTGATAGGAAGGAGAGATCCTTTATCCTTTTTTCGCATAATTCGAGAACTTATAGAGCAAATGGAAATTATTTTGGCATAGTAAAGCATTTGGATACGTTCAATGGTTATTTGCTTTTTTCAAACTTCTTTCTCCTTCAATTGGGGATTCAGTTAGGGAAGACGGGAGCTCACATACGATTATTTTGCATAAACCAAGAACTTATCTAATAAATAGAATGAAATATGACATGGGAACAATCATACTGTGTGGGAGTGTATTTGAATACACGGTATGTTTGATCTTGATCCCCTCCTTCCAGGTAGGGGATAGGTAGGAAAAGGGGTTTCGACACAAATTTCAAAGCATCACTCGACAACTAATAAAGCAAACGAAACCAATTTTCGAATGAGAAAGTATCCGAGCACAAGAAATGCGTTTTTCCGGTGGTTTAGTAATCCTTCCCTTCATTCAGTGGAACGATAAAAAGTGGGAAGAGGGTCACTCATACACTTTTTTTTAAATATTTTGATAAATAATCGAAAAAATGGAATCAAATTTGTATCGGAGCATATTTGTGTACGGGAAATGTTTCTTCGATGGTCTGAGACTCCCTCATCCTGCCTCAGGGGTGATATAAAGTGGAGAGAGGGTCACCCATCTTTTGATTAGATTTGAAGTTCGTTCATTTGAAAGGGTGCCGTGAGCTATTCTGATTAAGCACCCTTAAACCCCATCTTTTGAATATCTCGAGAACTTATATAGAAAAAAGCCATATATGACATGAGATCGTATTTGTATACAAGAAGCGTTTTTCTGATGTTATGAGACCCTCCTTCCTTCCATTACCGATATAGGAATGGGCAAGGGGGTCACTCTCTCAATTTGTATATTATTTGGAGAAAGTTTAGGTAAAATAAATGGCTCTTGACGTTATTTTGAAAGATAAAATGTTCTATGATAGTTTGAGACCCACTCCATATTTTAAATTGAAAGCAAAGATTCCATATACATATGTATATACAAAATATTTAGGTATAGGTGATAAACTAATGAAGCAAAGAGATCCAGAGTCATAAAAAGGATTAAAACACGGATTCATTTTTTTTTTAATTTTAAAGAGTTTTTAAAATAAAAAAAAAGTTGCAATTTTATTTCAAAGAAACATTTAGATGATTTTTAAATTAAATTTGAAATTTTTTGCGCAACAATTAAAAGTTTAATTACTAGATAGAAACCTAAAATTTCAATAAATTTTGGAAGGTGTAGCAAAGCACACCGGGTCAGCTAGTATAACAATAAAAAAAGAGGTTTTGTTCTAGAAATTTCAAAAAAAAAAATCAACTTGTGGCTGTCCCATATGAAATATACCCGCTTAACAGTCCCATATGTGAAATACCACGAATTTAGTTACTTTTCAATGTTTCTTTCGACGAAATAGTCTTAGATCTTATAGCTTTGAATAATTTAAAAAAGATTCAACTCACTTGATGTCGAATTATGCACACTAGCTTTCAAAAGCAGTCCAGTAAGAAGGAAGGAATGTCTTCCTGAGCAAAAAATTATCAGATGCAATCAAAAATCGTAAAAGGATTTATTCACGATATTGTTTCCAAAAGTATGTTTTTTTTCTTCTGAAAACTGCATTTAGAAGTTCAAAAAGATCAGATTTATGTCTTAGAAAGTAGCTTGGTGAGCAAACGTATTCTGTATGGGACTGTTATGCGAGTAGATTTGAAAAAGGTCTCAAATATGCTCGCATAACAGTCCCATAACTAATAAAATGGTGCTCCCGACCTTATCAATGGCCCAATTTCGAAAATTTCAGATCTTACGATTTATTATGACAACCTACAATAGATTCCATCAAACGATTTTCGTTTATGCTCAAAGTTGTGATCACAATTATTAATATATTATAAAACAGAAAAAGCTGATTTTCTCGCTTGCTTGTTTTTGCATATGAGACTGTTATGAAAGTAGGGGCAGATTACTAGATAAACATTAGTTATTGGACACATATTAATATTTTCGTGATAACCAATGATCACGATCCGTGCAGAGGAAAAACATATCTTTTTGGACTCCATGAGATCATTTAAACTCAAAAGATAAGTACTTACTTACTTTACTTAATGATCCCGCGCCGATCCTCCGGTGCATAGGGCCGTGGTAAAAGACCTCCACTATTGACGATCCGGAGCCAGCGTCTTCACCTGGTCCCAGTCAAGATCCTCGTCGACAGTTCGGATTTCAGCGGCTAGGCTTCGCCGCCACTAGTTTCTGGGTCTGCCTCTTCTTCGATGACCTTCTGGATTCCAACCTAGAGCCTCTCTGCACATCTCGTTTTCATCTCTTCGCAGCGTGTGCCCAATCCATCTCCATTTACGTTCCCGGAACTCGATTTACAAATACGGTTTACAAATACTTGCAGTTTTCGCGTCGTCACCGCATATGTGCACCAAGTTTCGCACCCGTACAGCAATACGGATTTGACGTTTGAGTTGAAGATTCGGATTTTTGTTCGTAGAGAGATCTGGCGTGACCGCCAGATGTTTCGGAGACTTGCAAATGCGAAGCGGGCCTTTCTGATCCGGGTCTTTCCTGGTACCACCATCAGGCGTTATCTGGCTTCCAAGATACTGGAAGCACTCCACTTTCTCAACTTGTTGCCCAGCTACCATGAAACTGGAGGGATTTCCTGTGTTGATCTCCATCGACTTGGTCTTTCCGACATTGACTTTGAGACCTGCTTCCTTGGAACTTTCGGTGAGGTCGTCGAGTTTGCTCTGCATGTCCGGTTGTGTTTGGGCGAGCAAAACAATATCGTCAGCCAGGTCAAGGTCGTTCAGTTGCTCCATTGTTGAATAATTCTACGGCAATCCTCGGTTCGGTGCACAGTCAATCGATCCAGTCAGAATCTCATCCATTACGATTAGAAACAGTAGCGGTGATAAGATACATCCTTGTCTCACTCCAGCAGTTACCGGGATTGGATCGGACAAGACACCTTCGTGCAAGACCTTGCACGAAAATGCCTCGTACTGTGCTTCGATGAGATGGACTAGTTCTCCTCTAGGACTCCTCTTCGCCTTAGAGCCGCCCAGATGTTTTCATGGTTAAGTCGGTCAAATGCTTTTTCGAAATCAACGAACACCTGCAGAAGAGAGTCCTGGAATTCGTTGATTTGTTCCAGTATTATTCGTAGCGTTGTGATGTGGTCCACACATGATCGTCCGGATCGGAATCCAGCTTGTTGCCGTCGGAGTGTAGCGTCGATTTTCTCCTAGATCCTGTTCAGGATCACTTTGCAGAGTACTTTGAGGGTTGTACAGATCAATGTTATGCCTCGCCAGTTACCGCACTCTGTCAGGTCTCCTTTCTTCGGGACCTTTACGAGGATACCCTGCATCCAGTCGACCGGGAATGTTGCAGTATCCCAGATGTCAGCGCAAAGACGGTGCAACATTTGTGCTGACAGGGCAGGGTCAGCTTTCAGCATTTCAGCAGGGATGCAATCGATCCCAGTGGCTTTGTTGGATTTCATGTTTTTGATTGTCGCTTCTATTTCAGCCAACAAAGGCGTTGCCGAGTTGACGCCATTTATGCGACTTACTGTTGGAGCTTCGAGCTGCGGATTCTGTTGGCCATCGCTATTCGTGACTCGGAAGATTTGTTCGAAGTGCTCAGTCCATCGTTTGAGCTGATCTGTTCGATCGGTCAATAATTGACCTGCTCGGTCTTTTAGCGGCATTCTTGCATTAGTCCTTGCACCACTGAGGCGGCGAGAGATGTCATAAAGTAATCGGATATCTTCATTGGCGGCGGCTCTTTCTCCCTCTTCGGCTAGAGAGTTTGTCCAGGCTCTCTTGTCTCGTCTACAAGCTCGTTTAACTGCCTTTTCCAGCTCCGCATATCGTAAGCGGGCGGCTGCTTTGGCTGACCCGGTACATGCCTGCTCAATTCCGACTTTCGCCTTTCTCCGATCATCGACCATCCTCCAGGTTTCATCCGACATCCATTCACTTCTTCTTCCACAAACTTTACCGAAAGTACCATGGCTCGTCGTGATAATGGCATTCTTGACTCCACACCACTGTTCTTCGACTGTTCCGTCTGTCGGCAACTCCGAGGCTCGGGATTCTAGGTGTTCCACGTATGCCCTTTTTACCTCTGGATTCTCCAACCGGCGGACGTCGTATCGACACCCGACTTTCTCCTCGCGCCGTTGGACACGCGCAACTCTCAGTCGTATTTCACCAAGGACGAGGTGATGGTCAGATGCAATGTCTGCGCTTCGTTTGTTGCGGACATCAAGAAGTACATTTTGAATAAAAAACCTTAAAAAAATTTAGAGTTCACTAATTGCTTTGAAAATATGGCATTATGTCGTGACTAGCAAACGAGCATCAATAGAATAGTTCCAACCAAAAAACGCACAACACGCATCATTATTTCGTGCATTTTGCTTGGCTTTCTGCCTAAATCACCACCGTAGGACTCGGAGAGCAAACAAACACGTTCTGCTGGATGCGTTCTGCTTGTGGTTCTATACATTCAGGAATGATTTGACGTTTATAATTTTCATATTTTTGCGAAATCTCCCAGCGTAAATTGTTGCATCTCATTAGAATGTAAATTAAATTCTCTTTCAAACGGATATTGCTTTGCTTGCTTCAAACGGCGAGAATCAGTGCTTCAAACAGTTTTTACTAGCAATCAAAGAAAAGTAGGGTTTTCAGACCCCTTTTTTTTAACTTTTTGTGTCACTTTCATTGAAAAAAATATTTCTTGACCTTATTATGTAGACCATAACCAAAGACACTTTGAAAATCAAGCGTAACTTCAATCACACATTTAGGATCCCCGAAGAAATTTTTGTTTTTTGAAGCTTCTGAAAAAAAGTTACAAGCATTCAACCTAGCACTATTGTCAAATTGACACTCGAATACGGATGAGGGTTAAAGTGATCCATTGTAACGCCTTTGCTCTACACTAGCTAACTATGCATGAGAAACTGAGAAACATGTATAGCGAGTTCAGTGGTTTGAGAGCGTGCTTTTACACACACTTCAAACGAACAAAAACGTAACAACGCATGGGCCTACTCAGGATAGCTAGATTCTTTAGGTATGCTACTCCGTTGCTTGCATATGTATTAGTAGGCCAACCAAAAAATAGTTATAGAAATTCCACAAAAATGTATGGAATTTTTTTAAACTATTGGTTTTCTAGAAAAACTACTAATTTAAAAATTCTGCAAAAAATATAAAAATGTTAACCAATGTATTTACAATTCATTAAGCGCTTATGCGGTTGAAAAACATAATTTTTACGTGGATTTTTTATTGAGTTAAAAAAACTGCATTTTGCTAAATTCCTAATAACTGATTGTTTCAAAATGTTGTTGGACCTAAAATAAAGTAGCATTCATTACAAGTTGCAACAAGTCATTTTTTAGCATATTTTTACAACTATATTTGCGAAAATGCTTTCCGAAATTCGAATGTTTTGCAGAAATTCTGCTAAATTTCCAAAAAAAAAACTGTCTCGTAGTCAGAATATTGAAAGCATTAGAACATAAATTTTACTAATTTCATTACATGTTATTTCAAAGAATGCGACTGTATACTTATTTGAACAATAAGACCTCGCGATTTTCCATAAATTGTAATTTTGTTTCAAATCCCATACATATCGTTCGAAATTCCATAACTATTTTTTACCCTGCGTTTACACGGCTCTGTCGATTGAGGTTAAGCGCAATGTTTTACCTTCTTCTCTACCTATCTTGGGGCCTACTGAGCTTTCCTTATGAAAGGACAGTTTTAGCGACGTTGCCTCTTTTCAGATTCTTGCTGCGAGTAGTTGCTACTTGTCGATTTTCGCTTTTCACATTTTTTCTACTCCGCGTTCTTACTTTTCGGCCAAGTGTCATTGGCGGAAGAAAAATACAAACATACGGTTATATAACTCTGGACTTTTCAGTATATTTCCTCATAGCCTTACTAGAATATATTATTTGTATAATCCTACCATTTTCCACATGATTCCAGTGACCCCAACACCGAAGCCCGCAAGCAACAGGACGCGGCCAAGGTAGCTAAGCGTCCGGCCTACAAGGTGGACACTTTAGGCAAGTTTCTCCAGAACGATCGCAAGGTGCTACGGTTCGAAGCCTTCTGGGACGATCGGAACAGTTTGTTCGGGGATTTGCATGAGCTGGAAGTGCTGTACCACACCAGCGACGATACCATCGAGATCAAGGAAAAATTTCCGAAAAATTCGGGACGCGATTCTAGCGGGATGTTCCTGAAACGAAGTCGGCTGCCAAAGAAATTTGAACGGTTGCCTGTGCTCGGGGAGAATACTCCGATTACGGTGTTGAATGTGTTGGGTGGAGGTTTGAAGGGTGGAAGGTATATAAACGATTGTGCGTTTATTGGGAAAAATGAGGACGATTGCTACAAGGACTGCGATCTGGTTATTGGGAGAAGTATCAACGTATACGGCCGAACGGTGATCTTGACTGGGTGTGACAGTTTTACACAAGACTACTACAGGACTAAGGTAGGTAGATTGGAATTTCTGGGTATTGTTCAAATGGTTGATTCTCTTCTGTTGTGTTACAGTTCGGCGTTGAAGATTTTACGCCAATTCTGGGTTACAGTGTGACCAAGCCAGGCCCTATGGTGGGCTACCGACGTGAACGAATTTTACCACCCTACAATGGCTACGGTTCCCATGAGGATTCCGAAGGCAACTGCAAAACCGTAGAACCGAAACCACCGAAAATCGACTTCCGCAAGTTCATTGTGTACGACCGGTGCAATCTACGCTTCGGGGCCCGGATGATCTCCGATATCAAGGAGAACAACGATCGATTCTTCGTAATTACCTACTACCTCAGTAATGACACGATTTCGGTTTATGAGCTGATGATCAGGAACTCAGGATTTCTGGTGAGATTTGATTCAGGTTACAGTTTTATAAGTTACCTTCTAATGATTAAATTTTTAAGGGTGGCGAGTTCATAAAGCGATGCAAGATGCTCCTACCAAATCAAGACATTTTTACACCCAGTCGTCCCAAATGTTATCAAGCATCGGACCTTTATCTTGGAGCAACAGTGATTCTACAGGACCACAAGTTCAACATTACCACCGCCGATATATTTGCGCTACAGTTCATGGAAGGTCATTGCGAGGAATTTCCACTGTCCAATGTCTCTAGGATCGTCCAGAAGATACGTTCGGCCTTGGAGCCGATCTACAAGAAATACGTTGCCAAAAATATGGGCAAAGTGGTCCACAAAAAAATCGATGATCGATCGGTGGCCACCGTTACCTACGAGGACGTTCGTGACATGTTAAAGGAGCTGTTGGGTGATCAAATAGTAGAACAAGAGATAGTGACGATCTGTCGCTTCTTTTCGGCTGAATCCAAAAAGGCGGACCTCTGCGATAGGGAATTGGTTCGATCGGCTATCCATGGAGAGTTGACGCGTCAACTTTGGGACAACATCGAGCGTACTAAGGAGCACATTTACCATCTGGATCCCTGCAACAATGGTTATACCAGTGCCAAGAATATCATCACCACGATTAAGGCTTGTCGGATTCCTCTGGACAACGCTTTGATCGATGCACTTTTGCAGATGTACGTTAAATAACTAAATAATCTTACTAATCCAAAATAATCCTTAATAATTGTTTTGTAGTGTCCATTACAACGAGTGTGGTGACGTGGAGATCAAAGACTTCCTGTGCATCCTGAACCCACTGGCAGTGCCCTGTAAGCCGTTGCAGCCTCTAAACATTAAGCATGATGTCTGTTATTTTACTCCCTACAAAGTGACCGGCAACCTGGTGGAATGGGACCATCTGCTGTCTAGTATTGATCTCGAGAGCAATCTTTCCAAACAAACATCGTAGAATAGTTTGGGTCAGATCTTTTTTCTATTTATTTGTATATCTTTTGCATTTTTGTGTAGAATAAATTACGAACGTATATGACTGCAAAAAAAAGAATGAAATTTTTCTTTTCTCTAACCTCCAACCTTAAGAAGAAAAGAAAATTCAAATCTGGAGCAATTTGATTCATCTGGAATTTTGAATCTTTTTCTGGAAGTCGTAATCTGAAATCAGGATACTGAATCTGAAATGATTTTGAAATCTAAATTTAAAATTGGAAATCTGAATCTGAAGTTAGAATCAAAATTATTATTGAAATAGGATCCCGAATCTTAAATTCAAATTTGAAATCTGAAATGTGAATCTGATTTCTGAAATCAGAGTCTGTATCTAGAATCAGAAATCTAGATATGAAATCTTGAATTGAACCCTGAATCAAAACCAATAAATCTGAAATCCGGATCTGAAATCTGAATCTTAATAGGAAATCTTCATCAAAAATCTGAATTTGAAATCTGTAATCTAAAATAAGAATCTGAATTTGTATCCTTTATCTGAAATCTAAACCTGAAATCAGAATCTGAATTCCGAATTTTGAATCGAAATCTGCGATTTGAATCAGAAATTAGAATCTAAAACCTTAATCTTTAACTAAAAAAGAATGAAATCCCAATCTGAATTTTTTTAACCTACATTATGAATCCGGAACTGCAATCTAAAGCCTGAATTCGAAATACAAATATTAATCTATAATATCTATAATAATCTAAATTTAAATTCTTAAAAATTTAATCTCCAATTCGAAGCCGAAATCTATAATCTAAAATTTGAATAAAAAATCTGAATCTGGAATCTGGAATCTGAAATCTGAATCTGAATCTATCGCTGAAAAAAAAATGAAATCCGATTTTGAATCTAAAATCTGAATCTGAAATCTATATTTGAAACTGGGCAGATTCTGAATCAGGATTCATGAGCATTCTGAATTGCAGATGGAAAACTCAAGTCCAAACACAGCTTTCAAAATTGAATAAAAATTCATGTTCTGTACGAAGATTCAGAACTGAAGTTTTTAACTCATATTTGGCAGAATTAACGTTCCAGAATTTGGATATGGAATTTGGAATTCAGATTCGGTATGCAGATTTTAACACAGGTTTCCAATCCGGCATCTGAAATTTCGATGCTATGTTTGGATTTGAGATCCGCATTGAGACTCGAAATTTTTCGATTTAGGATCAACATTTCAATTTTGCGCGATGATATCAGGGAGATGTTCCGGAATTACGTGGAACACACTTGGGAGCTCTGTGTAAAATGAAATCTAAGAAAATACATACCGTTTTTAACATTTTGGCAACGAAAGCAAAACTTGTTCCTGAATGACAAAACAGCTTAACCTCATTAACGGGTTCGGCAAATAGTTACCTTTTTTCGAGATGAATTGTACCGTTTTGTTTAGTTCAATCCAGGTCAACTTCACCTCACTACTAGGTAAGATTTACTTTTTTTGGATTCACCTTTTTCTGGGTGAAATGTACCTTTTTTCCAGCTCGATTCAGGTAATATTTCGAGTTTCATCTTCGAAGTGGTAAAAGTTACCCTTTTGGCTTTCGCGAGCGTTCACCTTGCTATCTCGGTAAATTTTACCTTTTATTATTTTCCGTGCATACAGTAAGGTTTTTTTTTAAAACTGATATACGTACCGCGTAAAAACGTGCAAAAAAACGTGTTAATACCCGAAAACCGTGTAAAAAACCGAGCTAATTGCGGAAAACCGTGTAAAAAAGACCATTCAAATTCTGCAGCTCTGAAACTTGAAACAATAAGACATGTAACTTGATACTAAAGACCTGAGTCTTGAGACCTGAGACTTTAGACTTAAGATTTGAGAAATAAGACCTGAGATTTGAGACCTACGTACTGGTACCTGAGACTTGAGACCTGACAATTGAGACTTGAGACCTGAGAACTGATACCCTGAGACGTAAGACCTGGGACTTTCGACATGACACCTGAGACCTCAGACATGCGACCTCAGACATGGGACATAACACCTGATACCTGAGACTAGAGACCTGAGACATGGAATATGAGACCTGAGACTTGAGACTTCAGACATGACAGGTCTCATGTCTCAGATCTCATGTCAAATGTCTCATGTCTCATGTATCATGTCTCATGTTCCATGGCTCTTGTCTTATGCCTCAGGTCTCATGTCTTAGGTTTCAAGTCTCATGTCTCTTGTCTCAGGTCCCAGGTATTAGGTATTGTGTCTCATATCTCAGGTCCCAGCTCTCAGGTCTCAGGACTCATGTCCCATGTCTCAGGTCTCAGGTGTCAGGTCTCAGGATTCAGATCTCTTGTGTCAGGTCTCAGGTCCCATGTCTCACTTTCTTAGTCAAAGAACTAAGATTTTCCCAACTTCAACAATTTCTAAGTGTTTCCCGTTCAAAAGGACTATTTTCCGTCAAAAACCGCGTTAATTCCCGAAAAACCGTGTAAAAAAATTGCGTTAAAAAACCCTGGTGTATCTGTATGTCCTCGAGGTGTTTTTTTCGCAATTTTCAGCTAAGTTCAGTACTCCAAAAGATTTCAAACAATTTTTATACATAAAAAATTTAAAAAAATAATTAGCAGTTAGCTTTTTTACCAATTTTTTACACTTTTAAAATCATTAGAACTATTGAAAAATGTCTCGTTTTTAAAGTCGAAGGGAAGGATTAGAGAAACATGACATATCAAAGATAGAAAGAATATTCCGTAAATATCATGAATTGCGGAAATTGCGGGTCCAAGTCCCGTCGGTGAGCCGTTGTATCTTTTTCAAAAAATTCATGATATTTACGGCTTATGTTCTTTATTTCTTTGATATCTCATGTTTCTCTAGTACTTCCCCAAGACGAACATTAAATTTGGAAATTGCTTTGTTAAAGGTCAATAATGTTATTTCCGGTGACAACATATTTTTTCTTAACGGAATCATACGATGCAGGAGAGGGTTTATTTTATTTTAGAATCTCGAATGTTTACCCTAGTGGTTTCAAATCAACGAATTCAAGTAACAAAGCATGCCTTTAAAATGGGAATTTTATTTCAACAAAGTAATCATGTTAAAAATTTGCCGTAGCTAATCATCATTCCTTTTTCGGCCCTCGTCCAAACCAGTCAAGTTTTAGGAGTTCACCCCGTTGAAAAAAAAAATCTTTGGAACCATGTTCAAAATTCTCAGTGAAGTAGCGGTCCGAAATCTTGTGCCCATCCGTTCGGCGCTTCTCGGAACATCGGAGCTGACACCATCCATCGTCCCGCGCATGTCCATGGGTAGCTGTTCTGGAGGAAAAGGCGACAAACCGAGATCTTCCCACGACAAAAAGAAGAGAGGAAGAAGATCATCGAAAGATGGTTGCCACCACAGGGACGAGGGCAAGAAATTAACGGATTTCAGCAAAAAGAAGGAGTGTCAGCCAAAGAAGTGCGAGAAAGTCGACCGGGAGAAGGCGAAATCTAGATCGAAATCCAGATCGAGATCCAAGTGCCATGACAAGAAAAAAAGCAAACGCAGCAGCTCCTCTTCGAGCAAGAAAAGGTCCGGATGTCCGGATAAGAAGAAGGAAAAATTCTCCTGCGGCAAGGCACTGCTGGATGAGAAGAAAAAGTAGTTGCTTAGATCAAGATCTTATATTTTGCTACTAGAGTTTTTCTAATAAACAACTAAAAAGTGTAAAAAAGTTTTTCCTTGAAGACGTCCACTCTCTGGAGCCAATTTCAATTGATTTGAGAAATTCAATCTTTAGCTTTTGTGTCATCGAGCTTTTTCTTTCATTAGTTTGTGGTACACGGATGTGATATGAATTAACGTTAATGGTGAGTATATTCTTCAAATTTCTTAGATTTTTTGTCATCGTTCATAATATTCCATCATATAGTAAAAAGAAAAAACCACAACACAGTTTCGTACACGAAACAATTCCACGTTATTGCGCGAATCAATCAATAATCCTTGTTACAACGAATGCCACGAGTTTTCTGTTGCAGAAAACAGCTTACACAACTGAGCCTTCTTCATGAACTATTTGCTAGTAAACGGTATAGTCCAAAAATGTTTGCCTTATCGAACGACAAAGGTTTAAAAATCCAATACTTTTTTCAATAGTTGATACATTATTGCTTATACACTAAGTACACGTACTGCTGTAGGATGCAACGGTATATTAGGTTAGGTCTGAACCGGGAAAAAATCCCTTAGATATAGAGCTGGCTTCCAAGATTCCACCAAGGGGCAGTGACGTTTCACACCAGACTTCTTCTTGATACATTCACGGACGGGTTCTGATTGTCAACTACCACCGACCGGGAAAAATCGTTTCAGTTCCTGCTCCTAGCTAGAAATCTGTTTCTCCGTAACTTCGTCCTCGTCTTCCTCTTGCTCCTCGGCGGCCGAAGTCACGTGTCCGTTAGTGATGGTGATAATGACGGGAGCATCGCTCCCCAGCGAGTGGAGATCCGTTGCGCCGAAGCTGCCCCCACTGCCACCTCCATCCAGCAGTTGCGTCGATATAATACTGATACTGTCGTCATCGAGACGATCCTCCAATCCCAATAGGGAATTGTTGCCGCCGGTGCCATTGCCGACCGGATGTTGCTGCGACGACAGCCGGAAGATATCACAGGTACGCTCGTACGATGTAATGCTGACATCGTTGGTCGAAGTGACGGAAGTGCCCGTTAGGGAGTTTTTCGTTATGCTACCGTCTTCGTAATCTAGAATGGGAGAAAGTGTTTGGGTTTGTTTTTTTTTTCTGATATTCGATTAATGAGCGAGCAGTTATTCGAAACATTTGGGGATATTTGAACCACATAAGTTGTCAGTTTAGATTATTGTCAATAGTCGTGTTTTTTAATAGGAGATTCCGAACGTCTTTCTAAACTTTAAATAAAGAGTTAATGAAAGTTATTATCGGAGAACAAAAACTGTAGGATAAAAAAAATTCGCATACAGTTTTTCAACTTTTTACTGCTGGTAACACTATTAACCTGATTGCAGTCACCTGGAAATGCTACAAGCGTGGAGAATTCGATAACCGTACACGACGTGGCCTCGAATTCGTTTGACGTGGTGCTTGCTTATCGCGGCCATCCTCATGGGCTGGCCAACCAGCTGGATCGTGGTGACATCCGGCACATATTCTGCTGACAGGCAGCCAGCAGCAGAGACTCCATGGCGACACCGGTCCGCACAATAAACACATCTGTCGATCGCATCATCGACAGCAGGACGCAACTCATTTTCTGCTGACCAGGAGGGCAGCAGCGGGTTCATCGCGGCGACACTTCGCCTAAACATCAATCAACGCATCTATCGATCGAACTATCGACAGCAGAAATTCCTGGCGCTACCCGCCCGAAAATCGGATCAACTCAAATCCGAAATGGACTAAGTTAGAATTTTAACACATCAGTTTTGGAATAAAAAAAAATCTGGATGGAAACCGGGTCTGGTGGACAAAACTTTGGACCGGAAAGTCATGCAAGCTTATAGCTTACGCCAGTAGGAAGACTGCCTCAGTTCGAGACGTGGGCAAAAAAGTGGGATCCCCTCTCAGCACCGTCCATCGTGCCAAGTTAAGATTGGGTCTAAAGTAGGGTTGCCATAATTTTTTCAGCATGTATCCGGGCCGAACAAATCCGGGAAATTTTATTTAAAAACCTGGCAAAATCCGGGCATTTGATTTCAAAATTGACGTCCTTAAACCGGGCAATTTCCGGAAAAATTTGGTTCAAACCCAGAAATAAATCAACAATAATCAAGAATCGTTTGGAGGAATAAATAAAAAAAAATTAACATCATAATTTGATTTTTTTTGTTTTGCCAATTAAAATCAGCTACTTTAAAATCAATAAAAAATGTTTGTTTTGTTAAAACTTCAAAAAAATATCGTTAAAAATTATTAAAATGTTATTCCAAATTCCAAATGGAACGTTTGCTATTCGATTTGTTCAATTTCATGTAAGACGAATCATTCCATACAACGCCAAGAATATGAAAAGAAAATTGGTTTTCACTTCTTTTTTTTATCCATGTTGAAAATGCCTATTTGAATTTTTTTTAAGTGCAATATTGCCAATTTGATAAATTTACGACGTTATAAAAGATTTTTTTTATTAAAAAAGTCTGCTACCGAGCATGCTTAGAAAATAAAACAATTGCTTGGAGATTTGTCGAGCAATTGCTTCAGATTTGGGCTTTATTCATACCAAACTAGCTTGTTCTAAAAGTAAAAGATTCTGTCAGAGAAAACAGCTGTCAAAACAAACTTTATTCATAGTGTTGAGGAAAACAATAACAGCACTGGCAACTCTGCACTCAGCTGGCTCACCAGGACAGCTAGACTGTCCCTTGGCGGAAGCATCATCGGCTGTCATCTGAAACGTCAATCCTATTTCCCGCGTGTGACAAATAGGCAGTTTTAATTACAGTTGCTATTTTAAGTTAATAAAGTTTTTATAATAGTAGATTAAATACTGTGTCGCTTATTCGGTCATCACGTCCCGCACGGTATTTAAAAGTGGCAACGAGATATCGCGGTAGTTTTTTGTTTCGCGAGTGAAGTTTAAAGTTAACTCGTTCAACATCCCAAGCAACCAAAAGTTCGAATATCACTTAAGGAACGAACTAATAAGTTCATAAATAGCTGTACAAAAGTTCTGTGGAACTTTTTTGCTGTTCAAAATGCTTTTTCGAGGTCCATGGAACTTCATTCTTTATCAAGTTCAGCCAATACTCAAAAAAAGCTTTAAAGTACTGTTTTGGTTTCTGTTTCTACTTTTTGGGAACTTTAAAGTTTGTATGAAGAATAACAATCTACTTGTTACGTACTTCTCATTTTTTTTCAAAATCAAGTAGCTATCAAAGGGTTGCAAGTCTTTTTGTACAGATCAATAGTTCGTAAAAAGTCTCTGTTGTACTATTTTGTAAACTTGAAAGTTTTTAATTAGTCCCAACCGGCGTTCAAAAGCAACTTCGTGTTATAGAAACTTTGAAGTACATAGATTTAAAAGCTAAAATCTACTTTTTTCGAACTTCAACACGTGTTTGCATAAATAAACACATCGTTACTTGGGAAACAACTATATGAAGTACACATTAAGTTCCGGAAGAACTTTTTAACAGCTTGAAAGTGGGAATTAAGTAGAAATAAAGAACCTGAAAGTCGTTTTAAAGAAAATCAT
The DNA here is from genome assembly GCF_029784155.1 of Uranotaenia lowii. Classification (NCBI taxonomy): domain Eukaryota; kingdom Metazoa; phylum Arthropoda; class Insecta; order Diptera; family Culicidae; genus Uranotaenia; species Uranotaenia lowii. The sequence goes on from NC_073693.1 coordinate 242,855,508, forward strand.
CACATCGAGTAAAATCGTTGCCTACTCATGATGTTCATATAGGGCAACAAGTGTGGATCTCAACTTTCAAGCGGTGAGCTCGGGTTCGAGGCTTGGTAAGAACATGTTTTTTAAATGTAATGTGAGTTAGTAACAAATATAGTTCATTAATATGAATCAAAATCGCAGACTTGAGAAGGCAATTGAAGGAGCGGAAGAGTAATTTTTTCGATTTTTTATGCTGCTTATAAAGTGGATTTTGAAGCTGGTTAGAAGTTGTTTGACGATTTATGCGAACTTTTTGTCAACTTTAAAGTTCGTTTAACTACTTAAAAATTGAGCTGAAAAGAAGTTATATTAACATACTCGATTAAGCTGATCAAACCTGATAGAGGAATGTTATCCGAACTTTTGGTTGCTTGGGATACCGCCTCCCACGCGGAAACGTCGGATTTCGTCGATGTCAGATCTGGACGACGAAATGAACGGTGCTGCTGGAAATAACCCAAATGGACCACAACCCGCTGCCAATGGGCACAACCAGCAAGGGCAGCCATCGTTGTCAACCGACGTCCTGATAGTCCAGCTCCTTCAACAGCTCCAGCAACAGCAGCAAGCAACGAATTTACTCATACAGCAGCAGCAAAGAGCCCAGGAGCAGCAAAATGCTAGGTTCCAGCTGCAAAATGAGGCCATTAACAACATGCGTCTTCCGTCTAGCTCAGCAAGGTTGTTCGACTCTTTAGCGAGCAATGTTAAGGAATTTCGGTATCAGTTAAACGAGAACATAACCTTCACTGTATGGTTTTCACGGTATGAAGAGCTGTTTTCCAAGGACGCGACTGAGTTAGATGATTCTGCCAAAGTGCGTTTACTTATGCGAAAACTCGGAGTTTCGGAACATGAGCGTTACACAAGTTTCATTCTCCCGCAAACTGCAAAAGATTTTACCTTCGAACAGACAGTCTCAAAGTTAAAGAATCTGTTTGGAGCTCCAGAATCAATCCTGAGCCGCCGATATCGTTGCTTGCAGGAATCAAAAGGTCCAACCGAAGACTACGTAAGCTATGCCTGCAGAATCAACCGCAGTTGTGTCGAATTTGAGCTCGGTAGGATAACCGAAGAAGAATTTAAGTGTCTCATCTTCGTTTTTGGGCTTAAATCTGAAGTCGACGCAGAAATCCGAACGCGGCTCCTGACCCGGATCGAGGAAACAACTGGCATTACCCTTGAAAAACTATCAGCCGAATGTCAGCGTCTCATCAACTTACGGCATGATACGGAAATGATCGAGGGTAGTTCGGTCAATGCTATAAGAGGACAGCAGTTTCAGGCCCCATCTGAGACAAAACAATTTCAGACGTCGGATAAAGGTGCACTCTTTGTTCCAGACCAACGAATGCCATCGGGTCCCTGCTGGAATTGTGGGCAGATGCATTTTAATAAAGATTGCCCTTTCAAGAGCCACAAATGCTCGGACTGCAACCGGTTTGGTCATCGAGAGGGCTTTTGTTCTAGCTCTCGCCGATCATCAAGGTCTAGACGCCAGCAGAGGAAGAATGTCAACAACTTCGAGGTCGACATGAGAACCGTGAGTGTCGCATTGTGTACAGTGAAAAATAAAAGGAAATATGTGTCAGCCGAGCTCAATGGAACAAAAGTGAAACTTCAGTTCGACACCGCATCGGACATAACAGTGCACAGTGGTGCAGAACAGCAATCTAGCTGTACGAAATTAATAGCGCCCAGGGATGAAGAGATAGACATTTGATGTCTTCAGCAACATTGTTCAGTTTTACAAGGAGCATATTCTAGTATCAAAATTTTTGCCGAGGGGTCCACCGATAGCGAGATAAAAATGCTAACTTTTTTGTTTTTCAAATTAACGCTTTGATGTCTTCGACAAACTTGTTTATCTGATCAAAATACATAAGTTTGTTGAATATGTCAAAGTCCTGTCACATCACCCTTAGAAGTTACAGTCAAAGTAAAAAAAAATCTCTTGAAAAAACAGTTTTTTGAGCCTAACACGTTGTAGATTGGATAAAATGGTTCGCTGTCTTTGAAACAAAGTTGTAACAAGCCACGATCTACAATTGTCCCATACATTATGATGGGTTTAGAAGTTGCTGAAGCTCTATAGAAAGCATTTAGTGTATTTTATTGGCAATTTTGGAAGGCTCGTCCATCGAAAAGTGCACATTTTCGCAACACCCCCTTTTTTGTGATTATTTTTTATGATAAGTGGAACCATTTTCATTTGGAATTAGCGCGGAAATCGGTGGAAATAGTAGAAATTTGAATGATAGAAAATACACATTTTATGTAAAAATTACCTGTTTTACTTATAGAAAAAACTTTAAAACATTTAATTTATTAATAAAATGTTGCAGTTTTCTTTTCTATATTTTGTTTTATTAAAAGGCATTTAAATTCGATTAAAACTTATGAATCGACGTCTATCTCTTCATCCCTGGGAGCTATTAATTTCGTACAGCTAGATTGATGTTCTGCACCACTGTGCAGTGAAAGCAAAATCTGCATCCGGAGATACTCTGGCTCTACTGTCGGAATTTGAATGTTTAGTGAAAATAAGTGGCATTTCCCAAATCTGTACGGTGTTTGTTGTGTCACAAGACTTGAACATTCTTGGACTGGACCTCATTGAAAAGTTTTGTTTGGATTCTGTCCCAATGGTGAACTTTTGCTATCAAATCAGTGAAAAAGTGGACCCTATCACCATCCGTCTTAAACGAAAATACCCGAAAGTGTTCAGTACAGATTTGGGAAAGTGCACCAAAACCGTAGTGAAGTTGGATCTGAAACCAGACCGAAGACCAGTGTTTAGACCCAAACGTCCTGTGGCATACTCAATGTACATGGCCGTTGATGAGGAATTAGACCGTTTGGAGCACCTCGGCATAATTACACCCACTGACTATTCCGGAGTGGGCGGCTCCAATTGTTGTGGTGCGTAAGGCGAACGGCAACATACGGCTCTGCGGCGACTATTCCACAGGTCTCAACGATGCTATACAACCGAACCAGTATCCCCTGCCGCTGCCAAATGATATTTTCAACAAACTGGGTAACTGCAGGGTGTTCAGCATCGTCGATATGTCTGAGTCTTATCTACAAATTCCTGTCGATGAAGCTACGAGTAAGTTGCTGTCCATTAACACCCATCGAGGCATCTATCAAGTTAATAGTCTGGCACCGGGTGTCAAGGCTGCGCCAGAAATTTTTCAACAAATCGTCGACACGCTGCTGGCCGGACTTTCAAGGACCTGTGGTTATTTAGATGACCTGATTGTGGGTTGTAAAACCGAAGAAGATCACTGGAACAACCTCCAGGCTTTGTTTCAGCGCTTGGAGGAATTTGGTTTCACAGTGCGGTTAGAGAAATGTTCGTTTGGTCGCCAGCAAATTAAATATCTGGGCCATTTGTTGGATCACCATGGAATCCGCCCAGATCCCGGGAAAGTCGCTGCCATCAAGCTTATGCCTTCTCCCAATAATGTCAGCGAAGTACGCTCATTCCTAGGAGCTATAAATTTTTACGGGAAATTCGTTGCTAACATGAGAGACCTGCGTTATCCTCTGGAGGAATTGTTGGAATCCGGACTAAAATTTGTTTGGAGCCCAGAATGCCAAGCATCTTTCGTCAAGTTTAAAGAAATCCTTTCGTCAGATCTCCTACTCACGCACTACAACCCGCAGCTGGAAATAATCGTTTCCGCTGATGCATCGTCGGTCGGTCTTGGAGCCAAAATTTCGCATCGATTTCCCGACGGAACGGTTAAGGTAGTGCAACACGCCTCCAGAGCGCTGGCACCCGCCGAACGAAATTACAGCCAGATCGATCGAGAAGGACTAGCCATCATCTTTGCTGTTACGAAGTTTCACCGAATGGTATTCGGTCGGAAATTTCGCCCCCAGACAGATCACGCCCCATTACTGCGAGTCTTTGGTTCGAAAACTGGAATACCCGTTTACACAGCCAACCGGTTACAGCGCTGGGCGCTTACATTGCTCCTATACGACTTCACCATTGAGTATGTATCGACAGCAAAGTTCGGTCAAGCCGACATCCTTTCTCGCCTCATCAACCAGCATGTGAAGCCATCCGAAGATTATGTCATCGCAGCCGTGACCCTTGAAAATGACGTAAAATCTGTAACAGCAAACACATTTCATGCTTTCCCTATCACTTTTAGTTCGGTCGAGTCAGCATCGTTAAAAGACCCGGTAATGAAGCAAGTTTATCGTTTTATTCAAAATGGCTGGCCTCACAAACTTGCCCTCAACAAAGATGACGAGTTGCAGCGATTTTTCGATCGACGCGACTCCCTAACCACCATAAACGGATGCGTTCTTTCCGGTGAACGGCTGGTTATTCCTGCTAGGTTGCGGAAGCAATGTCTAGAACAACTTCATCTAGGACACCCAGGCATTGTTCGAATGAAAGCTATCGCTCGCAGCTACGTATATTGGCCGTCTTTGGACAAAGAAATAGTTCGATATGGTTCTTCTTGTCCCCACTGTGCGATGGCTTCAAAAGCTCCTGCTATTTCACCGCCGATTTTGTGGCCGAAAACAACCCGTCCTTGGCAAAGAGTGCATATCGATTTTGCCGGACCTATCAGCGGTGAATACTATCTTCTTGTTATCGATTCTCACTCAAAGTGGCCTGAAATAGTACCAACAAGCCGGATCACATCCGCAGCGACCATTAATCTGTTACGTAATATTTTTGCCAGACTAGGAAATCCCGAGACCATTGTCTCAGACAATGGTTTGCAGTTTACCAGCGCAGAATTTGCCCAATTCTGTGTCACAAATGGAATTTCGCACATCAGAACTGCACCTTTCCACCCGCAGTCAAATGGACAGGCGGAAAGATTTGTCGATACCTTCAAGCGGGCCATAAAAAAATCACGTCGGAGAGGGGTACGATAAAAGAAGCGCTCGATATATTTTTACTAACATATCGCAGTACACCGAATCGCTCGAATCCAGATTGCCTATCACCATCAGAAGTTATGTTTGGCCGTAAAATCCGGACTAGTTTGGAGCTTCTTCGTCCGCCCAATCCCAAACTTCCGACCTCAGTCGCCAAAGTCCGTTCGTTTGAGCATGGTCAATCAGTGTATGCCAAGGTCTTCCGGAACAACAAGTGGAAATGGGCTCGAGGAAGTATTTTGCAGAAAGTGGGCCAAGTCATGTACAACGTAGCTATCGAAGCCATGAAGGGACGCCATGAAGGGACACCGCTGTTAAACGACAATGAACAACCCAAGTCTACCAAACCGCTGCCAGTTGATATTTTTCTGGATGCTTGGAATCTTCCCGCATCTTCGGCGACCGAATTAGAAGAAGCTGTTGCCAATTCAACAACACTCAGAGAGCTAGTGGAACTTCCGTCGTTGTCACCAACTGATAGTGAGTCTAGCTCTTCAACTATGGAATCATCAATGTCTGATGCAGAACTTTCATCGCCGCATTTTGAATCTGCTTCGGCTAGTACTCCTTCAGCAGTTCCTCCACGGCGATCAACCAGGAATCGCAAACCACCCCAGAGGTTTCAGGCTTACCTTCGTTATTAGGGGGAGGTGTTGAGGAAAACAATAACAGCACTGGCAACTCTGCACTCAGCTGGCTCACCAGGACAGCTAGACTGTCCCTTGGCGGAAGCATCATCGGCTGTCATCTGAAACGTCAATCCTATTTCCCGCGTGTGACAAATAGGCAGTTTTAATTACAGTTGCTATTTTAAGTTAATAAAGTTTTTATAATAGTAGATTAAATACTGTGTCGCTTATTCGGTCATCACGTCCCGCACGGTATTTAAAACATAGCAACCGAAGCTTCAAGTGACTACTCGACTGCTCGATTTGGTTTAGCAAAAGCAATTGCTAGGTTTTTTTCATACCACCTATTAATGACTCGTGACTCGTCTTATGTAATAGGGCCCATGAAATCGCATCCGTGGGAGACCTTAAGTGCATAACAAAAATATGCTCATACGCTTAAGATCTTAGTTTTAACATGTTCTTTTACGTGGGAAAGGAATTTTTGATGAAACATCAATTAGGGTGCTGTTCAGATACCACGTGGACAGAAAAATGAGATTTTTGACCCCCTCCTTCCCCTCCGTGGACAAGCGTGGACATTTGAAAATCCCCTACCCCCCTCCCCGGATGTCCACGTAGACAGATTCGAAATTGCTTGTTTTCTAAATTTATTTTGACAGTTAGAAAACACTACTTTTTGCCTTTTTGTTATTGAAATGGCTGATTTTGAAGAAAAAACGAATAAGTATTTCCTGATACAAAAGTATTTTAAAAATTTAAATTTGTAAATTCTCCAAAAGGGTAACGCTCACAAAGCGAGTGGGTATATGCAAGGTCTCCAATTTTCACATTCACAACACCAAAGTTTGTCAAATGGCAAAGGCTTACTACTGTAAGTTTGTTTTCGATGTTTTCAGTTGAAATTCGACGGTGCTTCAAATGACGATGACGTTAATGATTTTCAAAGTGCACCTGATGATTTTCGAATGAAAATCAAGACATTCAATTTCAAACGAAAATGAAAATTGTTATTTTAATGTGATTTTTTTTCAAGTCTATTTTTTGGGATTATAAACTATTTCAGAGAGGAACTAAGCCAACAAACTTGAAACTCATTTTATTTATATTATTTTTGATTCAAGTTAGAGGAATCGATTTTACAACCAACAACAAAATCTAAAATAGATTTTTTTTCATTTTGACAGCTTGATTCTTTAAAAAACGATCTTATAATTAAAATTTATGTAGGGTAGAAGCACTAGTTATTGAACAGGTACCAGATATTGAACACTAGTAAAACATTAACCGATTAAAACAATAATATACAGTAGAAAAATGAATCAAAATCCGTTGTGCCACTGTTAAAGCATTTTCTACCTCTGTTCAAATTTTTATCAAGAATCTCGGACTCTTAAAGCCACAATCCTCGAAACTTGAATATGTGGTCAAATTTTGGCATGGTTTTTCGACTGGATGAAGAAAACAGCCTAATTTTAATTGGGGGAAAAATTGGATAAAAGACAAATAAACGTCTAAGATAATGATATGAGTGGTTTCAACTAAGTCTTTTTAAATGATTTCTATAAGAGTGGCAGCCTTTATAATCCTAAATTTCTAAAAATTTAACAAATTAAAGTGTTCAATCATTGGATCACAGAAAACGCCAATGTTTCAATTATTGAACGTTCAATCTAGCAGTACTCGTTTCGTAAAGAAATGCATGTACCAGTTATTGAACAAACATCGGTTGGTGTTTGGAAATGTAAACAAACTGCTTCTCGGTTGCTAGCTCAACCGAAATCGCCCCTGCAACGCATACTATCAAGCGAAATACCCCTAAATATATGCAATGATATTCAATGTTTACGTGTTCAATAATTAGAACATTGCCTGTTCAATATTTGAATCATTGTGTTCAATCATTGGAACAAAAGTAATTTTGAATAAAAATGCTTAAATAATAATTTCAAAACATATTTCCGCGAAAAAAAATATATCGATTCGAAGCAGAGAAATAAGCTTAAGCTACGCTATCAAAATTTTATCAGAAAAACCTTTCGTTATTATTTATTGGCCACAAATGTGTTGAATCCCAAAGATGGTGTTCAATATATAGTGTTCTTACCCTACTAATTTGATGATTTTCAACAAGACATGAAAATGAAAGCAATAATTTTCAATCGAAAATTTTTTCTTTCATTTGACTGTAATGTGGACCGGGCTGAAAGTTTTATTTACTGACTTTCATAGCAACCTGAAACCTACAAGTTTTCTTTTGGCGGCAAAAAAAGTTATTCGATTGTGAATTTCCAAAGCAGTCAAGTTTCAAATGATTGAATGAAAATTGGAGACTATGGGTATATGATTTAATTAGGAGGGAAATATTAAAAAACTAGGACATGTTCACAAAAGCGAGACGATGAACAACTCAATGTTTAATGCTTTTTTTCAAGTTATTAAGTGAAGAAAAAATGGAAAATTGACGCCAAAATTTTGCTGGCTTGAACGAAAGTTTCTTTCCTGAAGCACTTTCTGAAGTCAGATAAAAAATGGGAATTTTTTAAGTTACGTCACTCGAGTCGCAGAATAGGCCTTAAATCTAAGGGACTTCGACTTTAAACTGGTGATTCACCAGTGGTGAAGATAAATATCGAACTAAACAATTTCATGTGTACCTAACCTACCAACTTTCCGATCCAAAATTCGGAAGCAGAACTCATACCAGAGTTTGCGCAAAAAAGTTCGAAAATGTGAGTTTGGTTACTTTAAAATGTCGCAGGTCTCCCATTTTGTTCGGGGGACTTGAGACGTAACTCCTCTTCCGAACGTTGGAGACTTGTGATTTGTTGCCTCCTGTGGACTAGGCTTAAAAATTCTAATACAGAATCCAAATTTCGAAATAATTACCTAGCGTGACATAAAATGCATAATTCGTCGGTGGTTTGTTACATTCTTAAATATTTCTGTAGTTCATATGGTTCATATCCCCGAATGTTTCTCAATAATAGATCAATCAATGCTAAAAACTTACCAAGAAAACACCAAACAGCTAACTAAAAAAAACATCAGCATGCACTAAGTAAAACTGAAACAGAATGGATAAATAACAGCCAAGGGTAAAAGCACATCTAGAACGAAAACTAAAAAAAACTGAAACATCCAGAAGCGAAAGGAATTTCGGAAACAAAAAAAAACAGAAACATACACGAAACATTCGTTTTTTAAGTACCAAAAATTTGTATTGGCTCAGCGGAATAAATTGTAAATTATGTTTTCGTAAATTTTGTACATTAGATTTAAATAGCTAACGGGCAAACCTAACACTAACTATCCACGTAAAGTATTTAGCAAATTTAAAAATATATAAAGGTACATTTCGTTTAGGACGGTGGAGTAATTTAGGAAAGTGAAGTAGCTTATGGAATGGCCTTGGGTGTGTGTGAAATGACACGAATCAATCATGGGTAATCACGTTTATTCTTCCCAAATCTCATCTTCTTCGAGTTCGAGTATTTCCGTCTCGGATTACATACAAATTTTCTTGGTAGTTAAAACGGTGCACTCGGAGCGCGGAAGTCGGGGGAACGGATTCCGGTAGCAGGCCGAAAAGGACGGAACCGGGGGCTTGATGCGGGTGCAGTCTCGAACTACCTTTTTCGGGGGGCAACGGGGTGGAATCCGGGACTTGGCACAACCGGGCATTGTCGCCCGCAGACAGAGCTCTTTCTTGATTTTTATGCACTCGGGGGCTTCAACGCTTGGGGCCGGTTTGTTGCAGGGTGGCTTCGAAGCTACTTGGCGCTTCTTCCGACGTGAGACCAGCTCCTGGGGCACGTCCGAGCAGGAGAACTCCTTCGGCTTGGGTGGCTCCGGACAGGCCCGCCAGATCTTGGGACTAGATTTTTTGCAGTGGGATTTGCTGCCCTTCTTCGGCATCGCCTGGGACCTATCGGAGCAAGCCTTCTGGGCACATTCCTTGCTCTTGGGGGCATCCGATTTGCATCCCCCCTTTCTGCTGGAAGATGAATACGGGCGACTCTTAGCCAGCTTTCCGGCTGCCTCTAGTTGCTTGAGGGCCGTGATTCCCTTTGCTGCTTCACTTAGAATTTTGAACATGGTTTCGAAAGATTGGTGGCGGTTCCGCTCGCAACAGAAAAACCAACTTAACCGTTTGAAGGGCCGAAAATGAATGAGGCTTTTCTGTTTCCTGTTGCCACACGACGCGGTGCAACTGGTTTACTTTGGTTTTTTTTTTCTTCTGCAAATCTATTATCGACTGGGTTGCTTTTTTAAAACGTTACTTTTCATTTGGGAACACGTGTTCTCAACTTGAGAAAGCGATAAACTTACTTGAACGCTTGTAGGTACATACTTTATGATATGAAAAACCAAAATTCAAAAAGTGGTTTCAATGATCTTCAACTTGTGCTACAAAAGAATTCCCTGCTGAATGTATCAAAAGTGGTTATCTGTGTGAACACTAGGGTGACAAAAAATCGTCATCGAATTTTGAAAACGGATCATATACATTTAGAAGATTGACCCAAAAACTGACCTGTCCAAAATTTCAGCTCGATCGTGTGTGAAAGCGCTCAGAGTTTCGTTTTTTTAATACTCAAAAATCACCTAAGGAATGCAGGCAAATCGAAATTTTTCACACCTCTACAAGGTAAAATGCAATCCGGACGGAAATACTCGATAATATCATTCAAACAATTTCTTTCCGGTTTATTTTCTTCTATTCGAAAGATCCTTTTTTATCTAGGTAGTAATATCATTAAGCTCAACCTAAAACCGCCTACAACTCTTAACTGTTATCAATAGTAAGAAACTAAGTACAATCTATGCTAGACGTTATTTTCGAACAGAAACAAAATGGCGCCTTTTGTCCTACCATACATGCTAGAATGTGCCCTATCAACACGTGATTTTGTTTCTATCTACTATTGTTTTTATTGCTCTGCAATAAATTCTTAAACCTAGGGTTTTTTTAACCTTAACTCTAACGTACCTACTAAAATGGGGTTGTCCAGGAAGGCACTTCCTACAATCTAGTAATTTCCTCGATCATATTATCACAATTTTCGTCGAACGAATCGATAATCACGAGCGAGTTCAGGCTGGTGGCCAGCGACGTGCAAGTGTCTAGCGTGGTAAAGCTCTGAATCGTCCGCAGTGAGGACATACTGACTCCTACGTACGCGTCAGGTGGATTCCGATTTTAGATGGGCCAAAACGGTTGGTGGTAGATGGTAGGTGTTTGGTGGATGGAAAGTCGATTCAAAAAAAAATCGCGTGTTTTTAAGGGTGAATGATTTGTGGTGATGTTTTCGTGTGTGAATTTCGTTCAACAGGCAACAGCAGCATCCAGCCCGATAAGAAGGGTAGTGTTATTAAATCGAAATAAACGGCAACAAATATGAAAAGAAACAGAAAGTGTAAGGAAAGAAAAAAAACATTTATAAATAAACTCATTCGAGTACGAGCTTTGTCATGACGGCGATGCTGCAGCTGACAAGTGCAGTTACACATATTTAAGTAGTAGGTACCTTTGTTCAAGGGAATCAACCGCCTTAACCGAGGTGTTAGTTTAGCTTGGGTTCACACAGGCAAAAGAAATGATGATCGGAGGAGGGATGGAGAGAAGAAACATGCAAAAAAACCGTTAAAATTATAATAATAAAAATACTGAAAATAAAATAGAAGCGACTAAGTATGTAAAGAATGTGACTGCTTACGAAATTTGTTAAGGTTATGGTTTGGTCGTCTATTTAAAGCCTAAATATGCTAAATGGCAGCACCGTAGCGTTCATGAAACGGATTTGGATCCCCATTGAAAATAAATGACTGATGAAAGCTCAAAAAGTAATTTTGAAATCATGTTCAAGTGTTTTCTACTTATTTCATCATTGATCATCAATAGATCATATCAAAATTCGCCTAAAACCAGTTTTATTGAACCCTACGGAACCCTACGGAACCCTGGGAAACGCAACCGATCAAAACGTCAAACATAACATAACATAACATAACATCGTAAATCTTAGAAAGTAGTGTACAGCTGAATCGCCATCGACTGCTATGTTCCGAAACGTAGCTTATCTTCCCACTCAAGAGCTCCCTGAGTCAACTGAGACAACTGCAGTTAGCAGTTGTCAGCAGAATGCTTTGCAACTTGAACTATGTACACCGGCTACAGCGCAATTTTAAGATCAAACCTAGATCTTTCGAGAAGTACGTCAAAATCGGCTACACAGCAAACTGTGATTTCGTAATCTGCAAGCATTTTGGTGAAAATTTCTAGCATTTTCACTAATAAAGGGTGTCCACGATGAAATTGCCACACTATAAAATTGCTCTAACTTTTTAACCGTTGGGTAGAATTTAACTAAAATTTGAGTGGATTTAGTTTATAGTGCATTGTCTACATCCTGCAAGTTTTAAAGTCAAAACTCGCGGTAATGAAGTCGAAAGAACAGCCCGTGCGTGATAAAATCTTGTGCATTCATCACGAGAACAAGGATCTCTCGCATCGTTCCATCGCTAAAACGTTGGGAATCGCGAATTCCTCGGTGTCGCGAGTGATTAAGCGGTTCGAGGAACGATTGACCACCGATCGGAAGCCCAGAAGTGAAGGAAAAAGTATTCCGTACAACACCAAAAACCATAACCGCGTAGTGGGGCCTTCAACCGAAACCCGAACGCCTCCGTTCGAGATGTGGCTCAGAAGCTGCACCTTTGTCCAGAAGGCCAAAACTAAGGCCATAGACGAACAAACATATGTGAAGGCCGACTTCAAACAGATCCCCGGCTACCTGTTTTTCAAGGCCAACGATAAGTTCAGCGTTCCGGAGCATGTCCGCACTCAGAAGATGTCCAAATTTGCGAATAAATTTCTGGTTTGGCAAGCCATCTGCACGTGCGAGAAGCGGAGTGCACCTTTCGTTACCCAGGACACGATGAACGGACAGGTGTATATGAAAGAGTGCCTCCAGAAGCGGCTGCTTCTTCTCCTGAAGGACCACAACGTACCAACAATCTTCTATCCGGATTTGGCCTCATGCCACTACTCCAAGGACGTACTGAAGCGGTTGCGAACAATAAGGTCAATTTCGTGCCGAAAATGTTCAACACTCCGGAGCACCGCTCCATCGAAAACAGGGTGGATAAAAATCAATGATTTTTTTTTTAAATCAAAAAAATCGGATTTATTTGATTTAAATCGGATTTTTTTGATTTAAATCAGATTTTTTTGATTTAAATAGAAATTTGAAAAAAAAACTGCTTCTTAAGAAATAAATCACCTATCCAAAGTTTCTTCCATCATTAGTATCATTCATGATTCATGATTTTATACATTCACCAAAAGCAGAGAAATCCAATGCTATCGAAACTAAATTCTCATAGAATCCACATTGCATACATCCAACGCCACGAAACAAAAAAGCCCAGTTCTGATCAGCAAGTTGACGATCGTTTGAAAATTTATGTCAAATTCCTTCATACACTCAAAAAATGTGAAGCCTCTTTGAATTTCACATAGGAAACAGAGCTCGCGTAACAAACAGAATTTACGTAGTTTTCATATGTGTAGGTGAAATCCATTTGAAAAAACGTCAATGAAATGTGAATAGGGTTTCGTTCTGCTTTATGCATAACACATATTTATGTTTTTAAACTTTTTTGATAGGTGATTTTTACTCGTAAACAATTAAACTGTTTTTTTCTTGGGATTTTAAAGCCTGGGCGTTATTCATCCCCTAATTAAGCTGTATTAAATATATTTTACTTCGGGAATCTAGACTTCCGATTTACGACTTACTTCCGAAAAAGGAAAATGATTTATTACGTTTCTAAAAATTAGATTTGAATGCATGATAGATACTCCGTCTATACTTGGCAAATTTGGCAAATTTAAATGAGGCTATGTTACCACTATTACAATCATGTGAATTTCATGATTGTATCAAGGGATTTTCGATAAACTTCTAAGTGCTTTACGTAAATCTTTCAAGTTCGGAACCGGCCTGATTGTGACCCAGAAAGTTCTCTGTCACACGAATATACAATGAAACAATTCACTTTTTTATTCACTGAGTTTAAGTAGAAACTTTTATTTCAATCATTGATTTAAATCAGGGGTGAGCAACGCGCGGCCCGCGGGCCGCATGTGGCCCGCAAGACCCTTTTGTGCGCCCCGCGAAGCTTTTTTCAAATTCAAATGCATTAACTTTTTTCAACAATGCATTGTTAGGAAAATTTATATGACTTGATCAAATATGCACTTATCTTAAGGCAATCTGGCAGCCCGGTTTTATCCGGGTTTGTCTGGATATTTGATACAATATTTGGGAACAGTTCGGCCCTGCCCGGTTGCCCGGATTTCATTGAAAAATACCCGGATATTTTCACTTTATTTGGCAAATAATTTGACAAAATTTGCCCAGATATTGCCCGGATTTTTGGTCATCTATTTAGAAATGAAAAGCCCGGATTATGCTAGGATTTTATCGAAAATAGCCCGGTTTGTCCGGCCCCAATACGTGCTGAAAAAAAATCTGGCATTCTTAACTTATCTGCATTGGCCCTACAATCATCAGGTTGTGAACTTTTTATTGGCATTTCAAACATTTATCATGTTCTGTTCAAAGGTATAAATGCAATATCATTTATAACGTAACTCTTTGAATAGCAAAATTCATTCAAGTGAGCCGAAAAAGCAGCCAAATATCGGAAGCTACTCATGATCAAAGGAATTTCAAAGTGCGTTAGTGAAGTCGTTATTTTTGATTCAAGCAAAAATAAAGTTATTTGTGAAAAAACATGCTCAGCAGATAATTTTTATAAAATATGTTCTATCCAATTCGGCAAAAAGGCTTCAAATACTTACAAAAAAATTTAAACCAAAACTTTGTGAATTATTTTTTTATTTCTGAATATTGACATAAATTGAGAAAGTTTATTAAATAAAGCCTGGGTGAACGATGTGAGATTTTTTTTATCAACATGAATCAGCCGGCATTAAAGTTACCGACAAAAATTCTTAAGTTGTTGGTTGGTAAAAACAACATATCTGAAATACTGTTATTCGACCCAAAAAGTTCTTTGAGGTTTATCTGTGATGCCTTTTCAAAAATTCTATTGGAAATTTACATCAAACATTGATAAATTGAGTTATTTCACATATAATTCGCATTCCACATTACCGAAGTCATATTAAATCTTTAGAAATCATATCCCAATGATATCTAAATAAGATTTAAAATTAAATAAAATATTGATAAAAAATCTAGAATCAAGAATGTAGTTTTGAAGATATTTGTTTAAAAATTTGTGAAACTGAACATTTTTCTGTTAGTTCGACAACCTTCCTCAACATCTCAATGCAATGATATGATCCAATTCAGAACTTCAATTTAAAAAACAGGGTTTTTACCGTTTGTAGGAAAAAAAAAATCTATGGACAAGTTTTACTTGTGGAAAAGAATAACAGAAAATAAATTAGCGATTCAACGACAAACGTTAATAAGACTGCGATTTCTTTGAATATACATTTTTTAACACTGTTAGTTATCACTGTGGTAAGCTCCAGAAGATTTTTAAATGGAACGGATAACAAATAGTACCATTGGTTTTAAAAATAATGTTGTAAGAACGAATGTTTGCTAAAAAGTATCTACTACTAAACAATTGAGAGAATTTAAAAATGTCAAAGATGTAGTGATGTACCTTTTGCATACCGGTTATTTAAAAAGTCATTTTGAATTCCTGTTTTTAAATACGTGAATTATCTTTTTCAGAAATAAATTCGTTGTTATAAAATTGACGTGAAGCTCTGCTAATTATAAAAAAAAATTAACATTAAGTGCGGCCCGCCGACAAGATTTCAAATTTTAAATGGCCCGTTGGTTGAAAAGGTTGCTCACCCTTGATTTAAATCAAGCCATTCTGACTAGTGATTTAAATCATGATTTAAATCGTGATTTTAATCAGTTTGCTTTAAATCAAATCCACCCTGATCGAAAAGTACTGGGCGATTATGAAGCAGTACCTTCTTAAACGACCTAAGGTAGTGAAGACAGTCGAGGAACTGAAGAAAGTATAAGTTTACATGCAAAAAAACGGATAATTCACAGGTTGTGCAGAATTTTATGGCCGGGATTAAGGCCAAGGTGCGGGCATTTGCGTATGGATTGTAAATAAAATACGAGTGAAATGGTAAAATGAAGTTTGATATTTATTTCTCAATCCCTGGAAATTTGATGGCAATCGGATGAAAACTTGATTTTTGCGAATCAATTTTGTGTGTGGCAATTTCATCGTGGACCCACTTTAGTAAGTGAAAAAATTCCGGATAAACACTGGGCAAGAATCAACGATGTGATGCAACGGATCCAAAACTTGGCTCATCGATCTGTCTCGAGAAGTGTTGTTGAGGATTAAATAAATGTAAATAAACAAATTTCATGTAATTCTCATCGTTTAATTTTGCTAAGTGTATATATTGATCTAGTACTGCAATCTGCTAAGGTCGGGCCAACTGTCAACGAAGCCGAAGCCGCGAAATCACTTTTTCGACGAAGCAGACGTACAGACCGAACGCAGCAGCAACGTGCAATAAAAGGTTACATTTTCTGGTCCTAATCGAACCGGATTTGGAGTTCTATCGAAGGTAAGATTTGCTAAATTTCAGATTATTTAGAAAAGTTTGTGAAAAACTCTTCAACACTAGGGTTGAAAGAAAGAACGACGCATGGGTCGTATTTTGTTCCATAAAGCTTTCCAACACGAGGGTTAGAATTAGTGAAAATACTAGTTTATTTTCTTCAATATGGTGATTTGGTGGTGGAGAAAAATGGGACGACACGTGGGTCGTTAGTAATACAAAAAATTCCAACAAGCGGGTTGGACTTGGCTAACCCAGAATTCCATCTGAGTCGTCCTGTTGACATGCTTTTAGGAGTCACGACGACATTTGACATACTACGAACCGGAAACATCAAATTAGGAGATCGACTACCGTTCATTCAAAACACTGCCTTTGGATGGATTGTTGGGGGTAACGTATGCCGTCTACGAGTCAAAGGGAACGTGGACCAGTTTATGAATGAGAACATTGTAAGTCTCACAGCTCGGAAATGGACAGACGAAGAAATCCTATGTGAACAGTTCTTTGTCGATACTACCACGCGCAGTTTAGATGGGAGATTCATACTCAGACTTCCTACTAAACATAACATTGATCAATTGGGTGAATCTAAAAGTATGGCTTTGGACAGGCTTCTGAACTTAGAGAAGAGATTTGCTAAAAACGAGCAGCTACGGCATGATTATGGTATCTTCATGACAGAGTACCTGATGACTGGGCATATGGAGAAAATCGAAGAGAGACACTTAACCATAGGCGCCCCTAAATTCTATTTTCCACATCACCCGGTGCTTAAACCTGACAGCAGCACCACAAAACTTAGAACTGTGTTAAACGGATCTGCCAATACATCAACAGGCCTCTCGTTAAATGATGTGCTGATGAGTGGACCAGCTCTACAGCAAGAACTCTTTAATATTCTACTGAGATTCCGGTGTCATCGATATGCCTTGACCGCTGATACAAAACAAATGTTTAGGCAAGTTTTGATCCACGAAGACAATCGCCAGTTGCAACTAATTTTGTGGCGTTTTTCGCCAGAAGAAGCTGTCAGCACATACCGCCTCAACACGGTCACATATGGAACATGTTGTGCCCTCTTTTCAGCAGCTCGGCGCTTGAGGCAACTCGCAAATGAGTTTGAAGACCAATGCCCTCACACCAGCCAAGTGATCAAAACGGATTTTTATATGGACGATGTACTGACGGGTCACGATGACTTGGAAAAATTACTGCAAATTAAAGAAGAGTCGAATATGATTCTCAACAGTGCAGGATTCGAACTGCACAAGTGGAAGGCCAATAATCAGTCCATTCTTAATGTTGAGGAAAGTGACCCAAACATAAAAATATTGGGAATGCAGTGGGATACAAGGGCTGATATGTTTGGTTCTAGAGCTGAGGTAAACCCGAACGTCAAGGTTACTAAACGAAATATTTTGTCGGAAGTGCAGAAAATTTTTGACCCTCTAGGAATCCTTAGCCCCATAGTCTTACACGGAAACTTAATCATGCAAGACATTTGGTCTTTGAAACTGGATTGGGATCAAGAACTACCCGAACGGATAAAAAAATGAGTGGAAATGGTTCTGCAGACAGGTTGGTGGAATCAAAAACATCAGTTTCCCTAGACATGTTACACTCAAAGGCAGCGTAGTAGAACTTCATGGGTTTTCAGATGCAGCTAAACGTGCCTATGGCGCAGTTATTTATGCAAGAACGACCTGCGGGAGCCAAGTTCATGTCAGCCTTTCGTGCTCGAAGTCTAGAATAGCTCCAAACAGTGAAAAGGCTAACAAAGAAGACAACACAATCCCTCGTTTGGAGCTGCAACGTTATTAGTAGATCTCATGGCGAATGTTTATGACGCTATTGGCGATTTGCAGTAAAAAACGACTCACAGAGGGCACTTCGATAAAAGTGATGATGTTATGGACTGAAATGTCAAAACGCATAGCACTTTTGCAAAACATTGGAAAAAGTCCTGAAATTCCGGAGTTTGTGAACATATTTACTTATATTGGATAGGAGAATATGGTAAGAAAATCCAAATAACGTTAGCATTCATATGTTTTAAAATCCATTCGTAGTTCAATCTTCATAATTTTTAGTTTTCCGGAAAAAGCTTATTGTGCCAGCTTGCCAAAGGACGATTACTTCCAGTGCGGACTTTCTGAATCATGGTTTAAGAATTTCTTCGGGATTGTCAAGAAACCGTTCGTAAGTAGATAATTTTAGAAAATAGGTCTAAAAAATCAACATATTCATGTAGTATTTTTAGATAAAGCTTCAAAGAGATATGCCCAGCCACTATCCAAAAGCCACGTCAAGCATTCGGATAACATGTGCAAGATAGTTTCACGCAACAGGTTCGCGTATGAAGGGAAGCGAGATTATGCTGCTTCCTAAACCTCAATAAGCAATTGCATAAATGAAACAAAGTGCTGATATATCGCTTCTATCTTTGAGCTCGATGCACGTGATTTCAAAATTAATGCCATTTCCGATAAATTAGTCAAAAGATCACATATCTACGTAAAACACTACAGCGCAGAGGATTGGGATGAATCATCCCCTACAAAAAAAAACAACCCTGGTATGAAGAAAAATCACAACGTCGAGATACAACCGTGTATGTATTTTTGAAGGTTATGATCAAAAGCTGATATCAAATTTTTAAATATAAAAAAAGGTTATGAAATAAAAATATTTCAAATTTATTCTAACGGGTGGTTCATGTTAGAAATTCGGAAACTTTAGCTAGGAAATGAACATTGCATTCATATTAATAATTAACAATTTTTTAAATGATAATAAAAATAAAAATACCGATAGGTTTGAAACGATGAATTGCAATATTTAAAATATGAAATAAATAGTCGTCATAGAAATAAATCTTTTTAATTTTGGTAGTTAAATTCGTTTAAAGTTGATCACTCGTCAAATCGAGGGACTTATGCTTTCCTATTGTTTCAAGTGCTTTGTTGTTGATGAGTTTTCAGTAACTTGCAATTAAACCGCATCTTGAGAACAAATTTCAAATTGGTGAGTTATCATAAAAACTCTACTTGCTTGTGAAAAAAAGCATTTCAATAAGTAAAATACAGATTTTCTAACAAGATTCAGGCAATGTAATTTTTTTGAATTTGGTAGTTTCTTCAAAAAGTTCAATTTTTACAATAATTTATATTCACTGCCGTGCTTAAAAACAGCTATCATCACCCTTTTGTTAGTTCCGTAACTGAAATCTAGTTAGCGCTGCATGTAGAATAGTTTTGCTGCAAATCGCCAATAGGAGTTGAAGTCCATGAAAAGTATTATTGGACAGATTCCATGGTTACCTTGGACTGGATATCCAACCCAACGAAAAAAAGACCTACCTTTGTGAGCAATCGTGTGAAAAGGATTATTGAGTATTCATCGAAGGACAACCCTGCAGATGTTATTTCAAGTGGTACATCCATCCAAAAACTTTCGGGACATTTGATTTGGTGGAATGGGCCAATTTTCTTAAAAGAACACGATCGTACATGGAGTCGGGAAATGAAAAAGGTATTTGTAGCTAAAGAGCAACATGCTACACTTAATCGAGCCGACGAAGACTTCACTCTTCTAGATCGATACTCGAGTTAAGGAAGACTACAGAGAGTAGTGGTTTATTGTTTACGATTCAAAAGAAACTGCCGAAGTAAACCAGGCGAGAGAGAAACAGGTTCAATATCGCTTCAAGAGTTAGACGAAGCCCATTTTTGCCTTATAAGAATAGCACAACAGAGATTTTTTGCCGTGGAGAGACAATTATTATTAAAAAACAAACCGTTACCTAGCTCTAATTCACTAATAACTTTCCATCCATTTCTGGATCACCAAAAAATTCTTCGAGTTGGTGGACGAATCTAAGCCTCAGGAGTAGATTTTAACCAACAGCATCCGATCATTCTTCCCCCCAAGTGCAAACTGGCATATCTAATAGCGATCAAGTATCACCAAGACAATTTACACGTCGGAGCTTAAGGACTGCTTTACGCGATGCGATTAAGGTATTGGCCTACTCATGGTCGCAGTCTGACACGCAGAGTGGTGCATCAGTGCCTACAATGCTATCGAACGAATCCGAAAACTCTACAACAAATTATGGGTCAGTTGCCAAACGATCGAGTGCACCCAGGCAGGCCATTTGAAACGGTTGGGGTAGATTTTGGAGGCCCCTTTCTCGCTAAAGAAATATTTGTGAGGACTACGAAAACAAAAAAAAGTGTACGTAGCTCTGTTTTTTTGTTTGCGAACTAGAGCAGTCCACTTAGAGTTGGTGTCTGGGATGTCAGCATCTGATTTCATTGGAGCCCGAGGAAGATTTGCGGGACAACGAGGATGGAGTAAAACCATTTATTGCGACAACGCCACTAACTTCGTTGGATCTAAAAACGAAATCAAATTACTCGCGGACAGATTCAACTTTGAGGTAGCCCCCGACGTCGAAGAATTTTCTAAAACGCAAGGAGTAGACTGGAAGTTCATACCACCTCGATCGCCTGCATTTGGCGGCATTTGGGAAGCGGGAATCAAGAGTGTCAAGCAACACATGCGTCGTGTTTTAGGACACACTATACCAACGTACGAAGAGATGCTGACACTGTTGAAGCAGATAGAAGGATGTCTGAATTCAAGACCAATATCTCCCATGTCATCTGACCCTCGCGATCCAAATCCGCTAATCCCTGGTCATTTTATAGCCGGAGGCCCAATCAACGGTCTTCCCGACCAGAACCACAGTAAAACTCAGTCTGGTAGGCTGACGAGATACGAAGCCATCCAGAAATCCTTGCAGCAATTTTGGGAACGCTGGAGAGTGGAATACCTTAACAATGTGCAACAACGAACAAAAAAATGTCTTGCAGTGCACCGGACTTAATGGTTGGTCAACTGTGCCTCATAAAGGAAGATAATCTACCTCCGTACACTTGGATCACCGGTCGTGTTACTCAAGTTCATCCAGGACCAGAAGGACAAGTCCGAGTTGCGACGCTTTTGACTTCAAAATGCGAAATAAAAAGATCCTTAGCTAAGTTTTGTCTTCTACCGTTTGAAGGCAATACCGGCGGGGGGAGCATGTTGAGGATTAAATAAATGTAAATAAACAAACTTCATGTAATTCTCATCGTTGAATTTTGCTAAGTGTATATATTGATCTAGTACTGCAATCTTCTACGGTCGGGCCAACTGTCAACGAGGGCGACGCCGCGAAATCACTTTTTCCACGAGTCCCGGACGAAGCAGACGTACAGACGTACCAGATCGCGAGGAGCTCGCGATCATGTTTGCCGTAACAAAATTCCACAAGATGTTGTTCAGTCCAAGATTTCACCTTAAAACCGACCATGCCCCAGGATCTTCGGTAGCAAGAAGGGCATACAACTTTTCCATCGAATACGTCCCGACCGCAACATTTGGTAATGTCGATATATTGTCGAGGCTCATCGGCAACCATGTACGACCGGAAGAGGACTATGTGATAGCGAACATACAGTTGGAGAATGAAATCAGGTCAGTAACACGAAGTATCATCGTTAATGTTCTTCTCTTGAGTTTTAGGCTTGTCGAAACTGCAACTCAAAAAGATCCCGTATTGAGGCGAGTGTACCAATACTTGCAAAAAGGCTGGGCCCCTTCCTAAAAGGCCTTATCATAACCGGAAGTCAAACCATTCTACGACCGACAAGACGCACTCAGTCTCTGCCGAGGGTGCATAATGTTCAGCGATTGCTTGGTCATTCCATCCACAAACGTTGGTCGTACGTTTGCTGGCCACGGTTCACGTAGACTATGCTGGACCTTTGGACGAGGAATACTACCTACTGGTCACCGACGTCTTCATCAAGTAGTATGAAATTGTTGAGACACATCGTACGACATCCATTTCAACGATTCGCATTCTGAAGGATCTTTTTGCTCGAATGGGTATTAAAGTGCCCCAAATGACCCTTCTTTTGAAACAGTTATACGCTGCTGGCTCAAATTGACCCTAGGCCTAGTACAAGATCTCATGCCAAATTTGGGCCAGATCGGATCACGGGAAGGGGTCACTCAACAAGCCTGAAGTTTGTATGGGATTTTGAGACATTTTGTTCGGGAGAAACATGAAAAACCAGTTTTTCATCAACAACTTTGATTCCCGTCAGCCAAATTCTTTTAAAAACGGGGTTTCTTAAAGCCTAAATTATGAAAAATATTTCATCCGAAGACATTTCGATAAGAGTTAAGATAAAAAAGTTATTAGGCTTGAATGGGCTAAATTGTTTAACGGTGGTATTGCTACGCCAAGAATAAGTGGTACTGGTTCCCGGGTGTCATACTGGAGAAAGTACAATCTTCGCTAATATCAACGCAGAATCAGCAGTCTTTGCCAGTATCTACGCCGAAAACTTTGGTTGATGTTCACAAGTCGTAAGCTGGTCTGCCATCACCGATATAAACCTCTACGCTTACACCACCATCGCCGGAAACCGTATCCGGCCCGATACCTCAACCCTCTGAAACCAGCACATCTATATCAAGATTTCAATCTGCCATCGGAAAACAATCAGCCGTACAAATGTTACGAAGATTTTCACGTCCTCGAAGAGTTCCGAGGCAACAGTGCTTGCCGACCTGCTGATGCCACGTCAGCATAATAGTTAGTTAGGTTCGAGATCTCTATATTGTTACACAGCCTAAATTACGTCCACACAAAGTATATGTTTACCAGTAATAAAAGAAGTATTTTCTAGTAGTTTACGTCGTTCGCGTTCTTACTTTTACCTCGGTCACACCCCCGTAACGAACGTCGTAACAATAGGATTCTGTGGATCTCTATTGGACTGGTTTCAAAGCTACTTGACGGAACGGAGTTATCAGTTCATATTGGAAATTATTTTTCGAGACAATTTTCCGCTTGTTTACGTGTATCTCAGGGAAGCCACTTGGGACATTTTTTTTTTTTTTTCATCAAAGCCACGTGCACGTGCATTAGTCGTCTCCTTGCGTCGATGGATTAAGGAACCTAAAATCTGCAGCTCTATGATCCCATCCGGCTGAACAACTAAGGAGCTAACAGCGCTCTAGAAAGAATTTTGAGAGCTTTCAAACTCTTTGCCGAGTCTTCTACTTCGACGTTTCCAGGGCTGCTTTCCGAAGAAAAAAATCAATGGTGCTGAGAACCGTATAGATTGAAGTAGTTTTTTAAATTCATTATTTAATTAAGTATTTATTAGGATCAACATGTGATCCGTAGGAATTTTACACAAACAAACGAATTAAATCTCATCGGAATAAGTGATATGGAGTGGCTGTCTATGAACGGATTTGTGAATGGAAAGATCAATTGACAAACGGGAAGTAATAATATGAGTCGACACTAACACTTGGTCAGCAAACTGCAGTAGAAGGTGTTATGATCCGATAGACCAAACTATATTGGAGCCCTACACAAGACTGGAGGTGAAATTGTGTAACTTTTTGAGCGCATCATTACAAGCTGACATGAATTAGAGTGTATATTAAGATTGCACGCAGGGAGGTTACCAGACTATCCATTTTTTTTTTGTACGGGATTTTCATCCTCTGGGATGATTCATCCCTACAAGGCTATCCATTAACGCGGAGGTTAGAATCTTTTGGTTTTCTAACAAGCAATGGGTTCAGTAGCGGAGATGAGAGACCAAAGTTTAAAAAACAATAAACATGCAGAAAGCATCTCATTTCCAGAACGTTGAAGAATCTACAGAAGAGATGATGATCATGACATGACCATGTCAAGCAGGATGTTCCGGAACAATGGCGACAACCGGCTTACTGGTGAATTTCAGAGCTTTGTGCTAACTGCTTGGTAGTCTGAAGGATAGCTCAACGGACGAGAAATGATGCGAGGTGCGAGAAATCATGGAGAATCGAGAGGCGCGTCTCTACCAAGCGACCAGGGTAGCATTCAAGCAGGCTATTAAAAAACAGTTAACATTTCAGGGCTCAGACGACATCCCATGGGGATAAACCTATAGTTGGCCCAAGTTTGCCGACAAGAAGTGGCCATCAGCGCCGTACGGGGAAGTCCACGACATTGAGCCAGTTACCAACAAGGAAGTTGTGGCCACGAATGGTACATAAATCACTCTTTGACCCTTTGGAATCTACCAAACTGTTCACAGTTGTGGTCCAAATGACGGAGCGCTGAAAGCCGTGCGAGTTTTCTGTGTCTGTAGGACGATCTCAACAGATGTACCCACAAGGACGTGCGACCGAGTTGCGTGGATACGGAGAAATCGGAAGACCATGCAATCTTTGTTTCCTCCAGGTCCAGGTTAAGTAGCAGAAAATTGATAACTCTGGACGTTGAGAATATTTTTAAACGATCGCGAAAAGAGTGAGAGGGAGAAATGTTCAGCCAAACTCTACTAAAAAGCTGAGGATTTTGAAGCTTTTCAAATCAGATGCTATATGGAAGGTCAATAGCCTCGTATTAAACCTCGATCTAAAAGCAATGCGATCTTAGGGGGTACGTTTAAACCCTAATCTGGACTCACATTTGTGGTGAGATATAAAGTCTAGCATTTAATTGTAGAAATATCTGTGTCTTCTGTACAAGTTCTAACAGAATAATCCTGAAAGGGAATCCTTGCCGTAAAAGAACCCTGAAAATATTCCATAAATAAATTCGATGTCGGAATATAATATCACACTCCGGACGACACCGTCGAGAAATTTGAATAAAACAAACTTAGTCAAAATCACAAAAGGGGAAAATTTGCAGTTTTGCTAAACTTTTCAAAATGCCCCTTGCAATGAATATAAGTAGCCGGAAACACCTGAACAAACTAATACCGTCAACTGGGGCAACATGCAACAATTTTCAACTTCAATGGCTTCTAAAAAACTTATGTTCACAGTTAATCGTATCCTTTATGCATCAAAAGTTTTAAGGATGCTGGGGCATCAAATTGGCGTAGTTAAAAAAATTATTGGTTTCTTCAGTTATTTTTAATTTAAAAAAAACATGCGATTTTCACCCTCCTTAGAAAATGGGGTAACTTGCAACAAACTTTGTTTTTAATGAAAAATCTTATGAACACGTACGAAAATTCATAGTTTTTAATATATTTGCGATGCCTTAAAGACCATTACGCATGACAATACCAATTGCAGTAGTGTTTGGGTCTGTAAAAACAAATTTTCACATTTTTTTCTGAAAATAAGGATGCTGCATACATTTAGGGGCTAAATAATACTACGAAAAATTCTACAAGCTGAAATCATAAAAATAAATGTTTGGATGAATGAAATTTTAATGTTTACAAACGCGTGATGGAAAAAAATCATATTCCAACACATGGAAACGAGAT
This sequence comes from Uranotaenia lowii, assembly GCF_029784155.1. NCBI lineage: Eukaryota > Metazoa > Arthropoda > Insecta > Diptera > Culicidae > Uranotaenia > Uranotaenia lowii. The sequence goes on from NC_073693.1 coordinate 242,881,079, forward strand.
TTACAAGGTATTTCTTTGATTTGCATTTTGTTGCATTTAACCCCAGACACCTAACTGAATTTTAAAAATATTCATTTAAAAAAATTGAGTGATTGTTCGAAAAATATTTTTACACCAACAATGTTGGTATAACATGAGGAAACCTGTAAAAAGTTTGTAGGCAATTTTATCAAGCCGATCCGTCATACTGGGTAAAGTTTTTTTCGACTTCAAAACATGTTAAAATATGTACATTTATTGCTCGATTTTTCAAATTTTACATAAAAATAAAAAACTTAAGACAACTAGCTTAAGATGCGAGAAATTATGTCATCATCATTTTGTTATCATTAAAAGATAACTTTATTACAATACATTAAATTAAAAATTGATTCAATGTAGTGTTATATAAATGTTGCATCGAACCCCGCTGTTGCATGATGCCCCGTTTGACGGTATTCCACCAATATAAATTGATGAATGTTTAAATTTTAATTATGAAATGATAGCATCGATATTCTCGATTTGATGATCGAAATTCTCTTTTTTTTGACGTATTGGTTTGAACAAAAATTTGTTAGATAAAATTATAAAAATAACAGTTACGAAACACTTATGACCATCAAATTTAACAAACCCTGATATAGCAATACCAGCTCAGTTTCTTACTGAACTTAACTGACTGAATAATTGTTAATACCGATTCTACCGACTACAACATAATACAATTCATAGAAACCATACTTTCAAAGCAAAAGTTGAAGAATAAAAATGCACAAATGAACACACACACGAATGATGGATGGCAAACCCAAAGCGATACCAGTTTGAAATTAGTCAAGCAAATCTATCTAAATCATTTCTAACGTTTTGACCAATTTAAAGTTCGGAAAATTTGGAAAAGTCTTCGAGCACGTTTATCGAATTTAATCAGTAGATATGTGAAATCAAATTTAAAATTTAGCGATACGAACTAAAATCTAGCGAACTGAGCTGACTGTTTTATTTACAACTTACAGGTACACACTGCTTGAGGCATGCAGGCAGAAGCTACGATAAAAAACTATTAACAATCACAAACTTTCTAGAATCATCAACCCAAAGCTACACACAACGCACTTTAAACATATAAAATACAGCAATGACACTCATAAATGAGTTTCCAAGTAGCCACAACGACCGGAAGTGACCGGATGTTGTCCGGTATTGAACGACAATGATAACAAAGACATACCTGTGTGCAGATTGCTGATCGTGTCCTCGGTGATATCATCACAGTCTCGTTCGGTACGATCATCTTCGTCATTCACTAGATCTCGCCCGTCGCTGACACGGATATCCACGATCTCTACCGCGTCGCCATTCCGCCGTCTTTGCTCATTCTCCAACCCGTCGTCGTCATCTTCGTCATCGGCCGCGTCTTTCGATTCACTCCGGTGCAGCACAATCTCTTTCAGTTCCGTCTCTTTCTCGGTAAACTGTTCGTGCCGATGGCCGATCTACAAAAGGCAAAACAGGCAATAAATAATATACAGAATCAAATCACAATCTTAACTCGGCGCACCTTCTGGTCCAGGCTTGGTTCAATAAACTGGCCGAACGGATACTTGGGACCTTCGGTGGCTGGCGGTGCCGGCAGTTTGTCCAGATTGAGCTTCTTCAGATCGATCATCGCCAGCTGCAGATTCTTTATCACAGTGTCGTCGTCGTGGCCGAAATCTTTGTGCAGTGTCGTCTGCAGGAACTCGGTGATCTGGTCCATGTCCTTCATCCGGAGTAGTTTGTTTTTGTGAATTTTGAGGATGGTGTAGGCCATGGCCGTCAGCACTCGTTCGCCGTACAGCATGTAGATGTCCCACACGCGAAGACAGAGACCGAATGGTATCTTTGTGGTGGATGTTGGGGAAACAAGTAAAGAAAATTATCATTCTGTGGTTACGGCTTAATGGTGATTAACCTGAAGAACATTCTTAAGGAACACAACACTCTAAAAGTGATTGATTGAACATTGAATATTAAGCATAAGCCCAATTTTTGAATAAAACTCTTCATAAATTTAAACCTATCATCTTTCAATGGCGATTCCGCCTCGAACTGTCACAGTGCGTTGAATGTATGGAATACCGGGACAAAAATCAAAACTGATGTTTTTTGGCACTTTTACTCATACATGTCATATAGAAAGTTGTTGGAAATGATGTGAGCTATTATTGGCATGAATGGCGTATGTTAAAACAATGTTCACAAAAGTGACTCATATACATATATGCATTAAAAATCATACAAAATTATTTTACCTTTTGAACAATATGTCATTCAGATCAAAATAGAAATTTATTCCGAGAACATTGTTTTTCATGATCGCAAAAGTAGCTTAAACGCCATTTTTACCTAAAATACCACGAAAAACACGTGTTTAACGACGATTTTTGCACAAATTAAGATATTTCTTCCAATGCAGTATTTTTGCCCTCTATTTCCAATATCTGAGGTGAAAGAAAACTGAATAATCAACCTTTTTGCTTGGAACGACCAGTCTGTACCACCTTTTAAAACAAGACTAGTGAAAAATCGTTATTTTCAAAAATCAAAACATCATCTAGAAAAACGTAAATATCTGTAAAACGGGCAATTTCGGGCAGCTGAAACCACTTGGAGCTTTTAAAGGATACTATAAACGATAACTAGAGAAAAAATCAGAGAGGTATTTTGGTATATATTTTTGTAATGTCCAATTGAAGTTTGAATGTCCATTTTCTTGAAATATAAAGTAAGCTTATCAATTACACCTTTATATTTGTATATATGGACATAAATCACAGAGATAACCCCTTTAATATCTTCTACTTACTTGCTTCTTCAGTTTCCATTGCGGTTACCCGATTAAAAGTCACTAACAGATTAGAGAAAAATTAGTTAAATTGAGTATTATTTTCTGAAGAAAAAGTACTGTGCACGAGCTGCGTTGAAACTATCTGACAATATAAGCCTGATACAGGCATATAAGTGCTCCCAAGTGATGACTTATACACATGCAGCACACTTCAAACATATATGAAAAGCACCGCCTACTTGATTTGGTGAAATAAAAATTTCGATTTTTTTATTTTTGTCTATGGGACGCTGCACTGTGTGTCGTCGCGTGCAGACGTTTTTTCTATCGTTCTCGTAGTTTATTATTCGTTCGCGTTAGTGCTTTCTAAAACACGGACATCCAATTCGTTTGAGTTTTCGCGAGTGCTATTGATTTTAATTCATCACAATAACATTATTTGTGGTAGCTGTTCCATCTTGAGATGGATTCCAATCCTCCCTGGGGAGGTCAAACCGGACCACCGGGTTCATTCAACAGAAGAACGGTGCCTGTATGGATGGACCCAGAAGGATTATTTGGAGAAATCCAGTTTTTGGTAATCAAGCCGAATTCCGGTGCAAAATTACCAAACCCATTCATTATTGCCAAAACGATCGACCAAGCCATTGGTAAAATAGATGGTGCCCACCCAACCGATGCACAGTGGTCCTAAATGCGAAAAACGTGATCGTTGCTTATAACTTTTTTAGGTCACATTTTAGCATTTCGGTGTCTTCGGAGAAGTTTGTCAGTAAAATCAGCTCTATAATAAAAAACTATTATTTTTCTGATTAATCCCCCTACAAGTGAGATAAAATTGCTAACTTCTCTGTTATAGGTTTTAGCTCTTTGATGTCTTCGACAAACTTGTTATAAATCCAATTTTCTACAACTTTGTCTCAGAAGTCAAGTTTCTAAATTAATTATTATCCGAGATATCGGCCAAATAAGAAACTTAACCTCTAGAAATCAGTTTTTTGATAATAACTTTTTTCAGTAAATTTTAAGTTTAATAAAATGTTCCACAAAGTTGTTTGTCTCACTAAAATACACCACTTTGTTGAACATTTCAAGTTTGTAAAATGTGATACTACAGAGCTATGTTAAAAAGATTACTGAAAATAGGGCTTTTTCACGCCTTATTTTACAAACACCGGGCTCCTGGCTCCTAACCTTAAGAAGGTAGGAGTTACCGCCATCGCACAGTGGTCCAAAATGCGAAAAACGTGATCGTTGCTTATAACTTTTTTAGGTCACATTTTAGCATATCGGTGTCTTCGGAGAAGTTTGTCAGTAAAATCAGCTCTATAATAAAAAACTATTATTTTTCTGATTAATCCCCCTACAAGTGAGATAAAATTGCTAACTTCTCTGTTATAGGTTTTAGCTCTTTGATGTCTTCGACAAACTTGTTATAAATCCAATTTTCTACAACTTTGTCTCAGATGCCAAGTTTCTAAATTAATTATTATCCGAGATATCGGCCAAATAAGAAACTTAACCTCTAAAAATCAGTTTTTTGATGATAACTTTTTTCAGTAAATTTTAAGTTTAATAAAATGTTCCACAAAGTTGTTTGTCTTACTAAAATACACCACTTCGTTGAACATTTCAAGTTTGTAAAATGTGATACTACAGAGCTATGTTAAAAAGATTACTGAAAATAGGGCTTTTTCACGCCTTATTTTACAAACACCGGGCAACATCGGGCAGCCCGCTTTAGATGCAAAATAAAGTCGAAGATTTTGTCTACAAGATGCAGGTGCAATCGTCAGTATCCACTTGTATCCAAGCGAGATACATCAATTTTACTTTTCCATGTTTGCATTAAAAGCATCGATTTCTATGAAAGCACATACAGCGCATTCTACTAGGTACGTGTGTTTTCTTCTAGCTTTTCCCTGCGCGATGTCAGAAGCAAAGGTTTGGAAGCGCATTTGTATTATTAGTACAGGTTATTGTGGGTTCAATTAAAATAGATATCCTCTACAAGCTAGAGATGCTAATAATACAAATGCGCTTCCAAACCTTTGCTTCTGACATCGCGCAGGGAAAAGCTAGAAGAAAACACACGTACCTAGTAGAATGCGCTGTATGTGCTTTCATAGAAATCGATGTTTTTAATGCAAACATGGAAAAGTAAAATTGATGTATCTCGCTTGGATACAAGTGGATACTGACGATTGCACCTGCATCTTGTAGACAAAATCTTCGACTTTATTTTGCATCTAAAGCGGGCTGCCCGATGTTGCCCGGTGTTTGTAAAATAAGGCGTGAAAAAGCCCTATTTTCAGTAATCTTTTTAACATAGCTCTGTAGTATCACATTTTACAAACTTGAAATGTTCAACGAAGTGGTGTATTTTAGTAAGACAAACAACTTTGTGGAACATTTTATTAAACTTAAAATTTACTGAAAAAAGTTATCATCAAAAAACTGATTTTTAGAGGTTAAGTTTCTTATTTGGCCGATATCTCGGATAATAATTAATTTAGAAACTTGGCATCTGAGACAAAGTTGTAGAAAATTGGATTTATAACAAGTTTGTCGAAGACATCAAAGAGCTAAAACCTATAACAGAGAAGTTAGCAATTTTATCTCACTTGTAGGGGGATTAATCAGAAAAATAATAGTTTTTTATTATAGAGCTGATTTTACTGACAAACTTCTCCGAAGACACCGATATGCTAAAATGTGACCTAAAAAAGTTATAAGCAACGATCACGTTTTTCGCATTTTGGACCACTGTGCGATGGCGGTAACTCCTACCTTCTTAAGGTTAGGAGCCAGGATCAAGCCAACAAGTTGAAAAAACTTTCCCTGCTTCTTGATAATACCCCTGTTACTATCACCGACCACCCCTCGCTCAACGTTTCCCAATGCGTCGCTACCTGCCGGGATGTTGCTGGCCTTAGCGACGAGGAGTTACAACAATATTTGGCTGACCAAGGCGTGACGAAAGTCTACCGGTTTATCCGAAAAGTTAACGGCAAGGAGGAACCAACAGACACCATGGTGCTGACTATCAAAGGATCAGCTCCCCCACCACACATCTTTTTCGGATACATCCGTGTTTCAAGCCGCCCCTATTATCCCCGTCCGCTCATGTGTCTGAAGTGCGGCAAGTATGGACATACTTAGCTGCGCTGCCAACAAAGTGAAGTTTGTCTTACTTGCGGGGAACCCAATGCCCACTCAAAATGTGACAAAGTACCACACTGCATCAACTGTAAAGGACCCCATGCCCATACCCTTCCCCAACACGAAAACAACCATTGAACTTCGCAATTCAGTGGAATACAAGGGGTCTACTAGTGAGACTCCCCGAAATTCAGCACATTCTATCCAAATACTCTCCATCTGTTTTTGCCATCCAAGATATTCTCACCAAGTCATCTCCTCCCCAAAATTTTATTAAAAACTACCATCTCCACACCGTTTCCGACTCGACTTCGAACATCAAACAAGGCGCAGGAATTGCTATTAAAGCGAACATACCATACGATCTTGTGAGAGTCGATTCAACTCTCTATGTTATTTGTGCCAAACTATACCACCCTTTCAACATAACTGTTGTTTCTTTATATATTCCACCGCAAATGCCTTTCATGGATTTTAAAAACAAACTAGACGATCTACTCCCTCAAATCCCTCCCCCTTTTCTAATTATGGGCGAGCTTAATGCTCACTGTACCAGTTGGGGAAGTAATCACACTACAAATAAGGGTTCATATTTGGAAGAACTTATTCTCTCCCATAACCTAACTATTCTCAACAACAGCTTACCCACCCGAATGAACCCAGCTACGGGAAATATGTCTGCCTTAGATGTATCCTTTGTTTCATGGGAACTAAGTTCCAAATTTGCTTGGCAAGTTTTAGATGACTCACATGGTAGCGATCATTTTCCGCTACTTATCAAGGTAGAACATTCCACCCCTGAGGTTTCTGCTCGTCCTCGATGGAAATTTAATGAAGCTGATTGGTACAGCTGATGACCTTATCCTACTTGAAAATCCCTCAACTCTTTCCGTCTTTACGAAAATATTGCATACAGCCGCTAAAAACAGTATCCCTCAAACAAAAGGGGTCCCGGGGAAAACAGCAGTTGGTGCATGGTGGAACTCCGATGTCCGCGACGCTGTAAAACTTAGAAGAAAGAGATTGAGAGCTCTGAGAAGAATTCCAAATGATGATCCCAGAAAGTCTTCCGCCCTCGAATTGTATAAAGTAGCTAGATCTGCTTGTCGATCTGCCGTTCGAAAAGCCAAACGTGAAAGCTGGGAAAAATTTACGGAAGAAATACATCCGGATACTTCCACTAAAGTAGTCTGGGACAAAATTCGTGTTCTAAATGGACAAACCCGTAAAAATTCCTTTCACCTATTGATCAACCAACAATATATAAGTGATCCATCTCAAATAGCCGAAACCTTTAGCTATCACTTCTCTTCTATCTCCTCTACTAATGCTGAATCTTCCTCTTTCCCTGACTCTCCTACTAACCAAGATAGTTCCTTCAACAATTTACTGCCCTACAATACCGACTTTAAGTTGGATGAACTGGAGTTTGTTCTACACAAAGTAAAAGGAAATTCAGCCGGTCCAGACGACCTGGGGTACCCCTTTTATAAAAACCTTTCTCTCTCTGTCAAATTAATTTTGCTCCAACTAATTAACAAAATTTGGAAAGAAGGTTTTATACCCGACGAATGGAAACTGGGCCTAGTAACCCCTATCCCGAAACCCAAAGAAAACACCCATCACGTGGATAATTATCGCCCCATAACCCTTCTTAACTGTTCCGGCAAAATAATGGAGAGACTAGTAAATCGCCGGCTACAAGCTCTTCTGGATCAAGATAACCGTCTCGACCCAAGGCAATATGCCTTCCTCCCTGGTCGATCAACCGATGATTACTTTGGCACCCTTGAAACCCTCCTGGACGAATCCCTTAATGAAAACCGGCATATCGAAGTTCTCTCCCTCGATCTAGCTAAAGCGTTCGATAAAGTCGACCGAACCACTATCATCAATAACCTTATCAGCTGGGACGTGAAAGGGAACATGATACAATACATACGAAGCTTCCTTTCCAACCGATCGATACAAGTACAAATCAATGGATATCGATCTAGCCCCAGACCCATTCAAACCGGCGTTCCTCAGGGATCCGTAATTGCCCCAACCCTATTCCTGATAGCTATCAACTCCATTTTCCAACTCATCCAAAGTAACATCAACACCCTTATCTATGCTGATGACATCCTCCTTATTTCCATCTCCCCGTTTGCCCGTCTGGCTCGTAAAAGACTCCAAACAGCCCTTAATGGTATTGCCGCCTGGGCGCCTTCAGCTGGTTTTAATTTCTCCTCAACAAAATCTAAATTGATTCACCTTGGCCCAAACCGAAAAAAACTTCAAAAATTACCTTCGATAACCTTAAATAGTCAACCGATTCCACTAGTTCACTCATTTAGATTACTAGGTGTCTGGATAGACGATAAACTCAATTTTAAATGTCATTTGAACCTAGTTCGTAAAGCTACCCTCAACAAAATTAACATCCTCCGCATCCTTAGCAATAAAACCAGCCTAGCCCATCGTGAACCTCTTCCGTTTTGTTCATGGTTGGCTGCTACCAGACTCCCTGTACGGTTTGGGTTTTATCAGTAGAGCTGGAGAAACTCTTTTTAAAAAACTTGAACCTCTGTATAATGAGTGCATACGAACAATTGGAAACACCTTCAAAACCAATCCTATACTATCGCTAATGGCTGAAAGTGGCCAAATGCCCTTCAAATTCCTTATTGCCCAACACCTATCTTCGAAGTCTTTGCGATGGTTAGCCTTGGGTGGCTCTGAAAATGCCTGCATTGTAATCCGTACCAATTCCTTACTACAAGAGCTAAATGATTCGCGTATCCCTCCCATATGTCCAAGAAAAGCTACAAGATTCCGTTACTGGTCCGATAAAAATCCTTCAATCGACTTAAGTCTACTGAATAAAGTAAAAGCTGGCCAACCTCCCCAAGTTGTGCTACCTCACTTTCGACCTCTGGTTGAACAAAAATACTGCTCTCATGTTCATATTTTCACAGATGGATCCAAAACCGATGATCATCGAGTGGGATGTGGGATCCATGATGGCTCCAACAACAGAAGTCTTGCTCTGCCTGCTGACTGTTCGGTGTTTAGTGCAGAGGCCTACGCCCTACTCAACGCTCTACGTAACTTGAATCCAGAAGTTGGCTCCCACGTTATCTTCACCGATTCCGCCAGCGTTCTTAATGCGGCCCTCGCCGGCAACTTAAAACATCCCTGGGTATCGAGCATTTCAGACGAGGCTCTTTCGAAGAAGGTTAGCCTTATATGGATTCCTGGACATGCAGGTATAACGGGGAACGAAGCCGCAGACTGACTTGCGGCCGAAGGAACTAAATTATCTCCTCCCTCCCTACCTATTCCTCAACAAGACGCCTACCGATCAATCAAAAACACACTGTTCTACGCTTGGGAAGCCAAATGGAGTTCGATACAGAACAATAAACTCCGGGAGATTAAAAACAGCCCCCTTAGATGGGTAGATCGTCCCAACCCCAGGGAACGCCGCGCTCTAACACGGCTACGCATTTGGCACACTCTCCTTACCCACAGCTACCTAATGGATCGAAAGGATCCTCCCATCTGCTTTTCATGTCACTGCCAACTCACAGTCAAGCATGTTCTTATCAATTGCCCCATCCATGAAAGCCTAAGACAATTCTTCGATTTAGGCATAAGCTTTCGAGAAGTTCTTTCCAACTGCCCCGATGAAGAAGACAAACTGATAAAGTTCCTTCAGAAAACCGGCTACCAAATTTAAATAATTTTAAAAAAAAATAAAAAAAAATAAAAATAAAAAAAAACACACACACTAGACACGGACGGAGTCGGGATGAATCATCCGAACGGATGAAAATCCTTGCAAAAAAAAAAATCTTTCAATGGCGACCGTCAAAAAGTAGATATTTATTTATTATCAAAGATTGTGCAATAATTTTAGGTCGATATTTAACAACAGTTGATGATGAAAAGATGAACTTTTACCCTATCGATAATTTTGAAGATTTCAAAGCTACCCGATGTTATTGTGACAAAACTTAGCAACCACAGGTTCAATTCGGAAGTGAAAATCTTCATTTGACTTCATACATTGCAATCTTTGTGACACGAAATTCCTAGCTCCGTGGTATGGCCCCTACGAAGACTGCCGCGGCTTCTCCCAAAAGCGGTGGAAGCTGTCGCCCAGGAAAATTATCTAGAAATCCGTACGTGAACTTTCTAAGAACCTTTCGGAAATCGCATTGCAGTCTCAGGCCCACTGAAGTCATTCGACAGGGAGCATCCGCGTGGCGAAAACTGTCCCCGGAACAAAAGTTACCCTTCATACGAGAGGCATTCTACCAACCAATAAGACGCAGGGCGTGCTCCCCACGAGGAAGTCGATCCTATTCCCGCTCTTCACGATCTTCCCACTCTCGATCTCAAGTTCGATCCCGTTCCCGATCCCGCAGTCGAATGAGTAGATGTTAAATTTCGAAAGTACCATAAAAATTAATTTATACATGTTTTAAAATATACACTATGAGCAACAACTTTCATGACTTTCAATAACGGTATCCCTTTCGAACGTTCTTTGGTAAGCTTAAAAAATATTTACTCACCCTTTCGATGAAAATCACAAAGAACCACTTCAATGAGTACAGAACCGAATCGACTCCGTGCTTGTCCAGGTGCTTCTTTACTTTGGGCAAACATTTCGTGAGGATTTTATCGTGATGTTGCAGGAATCGCATCAGTTTGGGAAACCCTTCCACATACAGGGCATGCATGGCGTAACGTTCGGTGGAGAGTAGCGCATTTAGCGCCCAAAACGTATCCTCTTCATCAAAGTACATCAGCAGAACCGCGGCCACCGTTGACATGCCCTGGCAGTAGCCGACCTCCATGTTGTACATGCTGTAGGCGGCCAGCACCCGGAACAAACTTTGCTGCTTGACGCTGTATCGTTCGCGGTAGTTGATGTGATTGCGAAACTGCCGGTTGACGTCGAAATCGATCTGTCGAATGTCCGGGCTATATTGACGGGCAAACTTTAGCATCTTATCGTACACACCCGCATTATCGCGTATCATTTGCTCTAGATTCAACATTTTGCTCCAAACCACACTACGCATTCGGTCCGGAACGCCCTTTAACACCCGCCGTTGCAGACGATCCTTTGTGGCCGTACTGGTCCAACTTTTCAACATTTTTAGCCATTTTTTGCACCGTTCCACCTCGACATGTTTCCGTCGGATTTCGTCCAGATCGTCGGTTGCTTGTTCCTCCTTTTCCGGCTGAAGAAAACCATATCGGTCGGCTTGGGTATAAACTTTAAAGGCGGGGTCATCCCAAAAATCGATATCTATATCCTTTCGGCCGCGATCGTACCGTTTGAATATGGACTCCCTCTCGGCATTGGCCCTTTCGAGAAGCAATCTCTTGTTACTTATATCGTCCTCGGACATCATGCTGGCAAAGTGGCTCTGGCAAGTTTATAATCCTCTCGAGAATCCCGAATGTATGAAATTTGTTTCTATTCTACCTTCGAGTACAATTGTTGAACTTTGTTGTTCCGAAGAGAGTGTGCAACGGTACCTTTCCTAGCATTCTCGTTGACATGCTCTCGTTGGGCAAGTTACACAGAATCGGTCCACGACCTGAAAAGAAAAAAATAAAGCTTTATCATTAAACGGTTTTAGATTTTTCTTTTTTTTTGACAAAGGATAACGCTTAAATTCGTCGAAAACGGTGAAAGCTTTCTAAGTGAGTTTTCAAATAATTTCCTCGTTTCCAATACACAGAGCCCCTCGATATCAATATATGTATTCGCATGAACAGTAGAGTGCCCCAAATGACCCAACTTTTGAAAAAATTTTGCACTGCGGGCTAAAATTGATCCTAGGCTTAGTACAAGATCTCAAGACAAATTTGGGCCACACACGAAAGGGTCGCTCAATGAGTCTGAAGTTTGTTTGGGATTTTGAGACATTTTGTTCGGGAGGAACATGAAAATCCAATTTTTCATCAATAACTTTGGTTCCCTTCGGCCGATTTCTTTTGAATACGGTTTTCAATAACGCCTAAATTATGGCATATATTTCATCCGAAGATTGCATTTCGATTCGAGTTAAGTAAAAAAAGTATTAGGCTTCAAGAAATGGGCTAACTTTTTAAGAGTGATATTCACTATTGATTTGGCCCTGCGTCGAACATTTTGACGCATGAATACCACCCTTAAAAAAGTTAGCCCAGTTTTGCAGTTTTTTTTAATAATTCTTTATTTGAAACGGCTCATACCTTAAGGTTTTAAGGAGCCAAACTCGTTTTTGTTTTTACATTGTTTGCTTAGCTGAACACTTTGAGTTTAAAGAAAAAGATGATAGAAAGGAAAATATAGGATTAAAGGCGCAGATCGATAGCTTTAAGGTAGAAGTAGATTTCGAACATGTAGTCCAAATCTAGCACAGCTAACACATCCCTCACCGGAACGTTAGGTGGTTTTCCTCGGGCCCGAAGGGAATCTATTAAATTCGTTCTGGCGACAAGATGGACCTCACACGACCAGACAATATGCTCGATGTCATGGTAACCTTGGCCACAACTACACAAATTGCTGCCAGCAATGTCAAAACGATAGAGTACCGCGTCTAAGGAATAATGATTGGACATGAGACGGGAAAATATACGAATAAAATCCCGACTCAGGTTCAATCTATTAAACCAGGGTTTAAGGCTTACCTTTGGGATAATCGAGTGGAGCCACCGACCCAACTCATCCTCGTCCCATTTGCGCTGCCAGTTGACAAGAGAATTTCTTCTAACCAAAAAGTTTTGCAGTTTTCGAATGAAACAAAAAGAATTTAAGAAAAACCGTATTCAAAAGATGTGGCACAAATTTGGCTGAGATCTAGGCCTAGGACCAATTTTAGCCTACGTCGCATAACATTTCACAAGTTTGAAATTTCTCATACAAATGTGGGGCAGTCTAATTAGTCGCCTAGAACTTCGTTTGGTGCTACTCAGCAACTCTCTCTTTTATGACACAACAGGTTTCAGAAATTGCACCAGAGAGATGATGTAACACCTCTGACCTATAATTTTAAAAGAAACTGAAGTTTTTCATTTCGTTGCCTCAGGTAACTAAATCTCTTAAATTTATGTTTTAAACCGACCCCCACAGAATGTTGAAGGTGTCCTGCCGAACCTTAAGTAACTTAAGCGACTCACGTTTACTTAACAGATAGATGCAGAGATACGATCCACACGTAAACATGAGAAGTTTCTTGAAACAAGTATTTAAGGGAAAATAAAACTCTTGGAGATGCTGGCCTAACATTACGGGTGATGCTGGTTACGATTAAAAAAAAAATATATGGTACTGTTAGTTGTCCACATTTTCTCCTCTCTGTGTTCCTATTGTCTCTGCGTCCAATACTGCATAGGGGGCCCGGCCAAATTAAGATGAGTAGTAATGTATTTTACTAATCACCGGGATGTTGACAAGAACTGGCTGTGTATGTATCATAAGCTGGGTTGACCGGTGCCTTGATTTGTCTGTAAAACACAGACTTTTGACCCTTCGAATGCTCAGATACTGTTTTTTCTCTGCTTTATGCTCCCCTACTTCATAATTTTGCAAAATTGCACAAATTCTTGCTTGGCAGACGGGCGATAATATCTCAAAGCCATTTTAAACACGAAGACGGATGAAAGGAGACGAAAAAACAAGTAAGCATTATCGCAAATTTTCTGGTATAGTATCCTGACCTTCGATTAAAAGGTCCAATCCCTTTCTGGGAACACGGTCGACTTGAGAACCTCGCTGGCGAGTCTCTAATGATAAGATGAAATAAACGATCCAGTCTCTTTGATTCTGGTATCCAACCAAACCAGACGTGTCTTGCGTATTACTTTTGATTAGAAAACCTATTTATATCACCCCGTTTAGTTACAGTAATGATTTGTTTAAGTTTTTATTATAAAATACCGGTTACTTCATCTGGTTTTGCTTTCGCCTTTTTCCTGAAACATGATCTTTCAAAAAAAAATCTTGGACTTTGAATAACTTTAAAATAAATGATTGTAATTGAAAATTATCTTAGAATCATATTTGAATCATATTATAAGCTTTCCAAAGCTATAAATTTTATAGAAATCGGTTGAGAAACAAGAATGTTTTCGCGAAAAAGGTGTTTGTCGTCAGTTGACCCCTCGCGGTATGAATAGGTTTAAACAAAGCGTTGGTATGTTTACTGTTTAAAATCATTTTGGTAGCATAAACTCCCCCCAAACCCAATTTTCTTAAAAAAAATTTTGAATAAGTATTTATATTCTAACCATCAAAATATTAACCCAAAGCATACAGCTAAGAAAGATGGTGCAAACTAGGATTGATCGATCTTGGATCGATCTTTTGAACTTAAAATTTCCATTTTTTTATCGATTCTTTAGCCTTGGAAAAATCGATTAAATCGGTTTATTTTCGATCCGATCTTTCAATCTTTTGATTCAGTTTCGTGCAGATGTTTGATTCCTCTACCATCCTAAAGTCTACTTTTTATAATTGGTGCTTCTATGCCAATAAAATTGAGAACGACTTTTAACCTCTATATTCTTGAAGAAAACCAAACTTTCATCAAATACTCAAGTAATTAAAAGTACCATAAAACGATCACTTAAAAGCTTATTCAACCTCAGCATTTTACTCATGTCAAGATTTACCCTTTTATTTATACTTTCAATTCTCATAGTTTTTGTTTTGTTTTGTTACGATTAGGGGAGATGGGGGCATAATAGCCACCTTAAGGAAAACGCTTATTTAACCATAGAGAACAGCTGTAATATGTGAATTACATCATTGTTTCGTGTTCAAACACTCAAATAGTCTATTGCCTATTTGGATGAAACTTTATAAAGTAGATAAAAACGTTTAAAAATGCATTTTAAAAATTTTTACCGAAAGCTGAAAACCAGTCACTGTAGAGGCATAATGAGAAACCCCCCGAGGCAGTATGAGCACCATTAATGAAGGCATAATGAGCGTTTTCTGCCGGGGATTCTAGCAGCAAATTCGACTCGATGAAGTCAACTGAGTAATAGAGCTACAGCTTGACTTGTATCGTCTGACGATTTGGCCTATTGGTAAGATGTCGGAGAGGTAATCGGTAGGCTCGAGTTCGATTCCTGGTCGAGGTAATTTGTTTTTTTTCATTTATCATTCATGATCATGATTGCACTAAACGGTGAGGCGTAGATTTATCAAACAAAGCAATAACAAAATAATCTAGGTCGGTTTGTAAAATTCTAAGAATTAACACATGCTCATACTTTATGTTTCTGGTGTTTTGTTTGACGGATGATGCTTTGATGCTATTAGCCGTATAATGTAACAATAAAAAAATCAATCATGAATGGTATGTGCAAAAAAAATCCCCTGAAACAGGAATCGAACTCGAGTCTATTGATTACCTCTCCGACACCTTACCAATAGGCCAAATCGACAGACGAAAAACAAGCCAAGCTGTAGCTCTATTATTCAGTTGACTTCATCGAGTTGAATTCGCTGCTAGATTCTCCGGCAGAAAATGCTCATTATGCCTTCATTGAAAGTGCTCTGTTCGCCTCTAGTGAACAAATTAAAATAAAAAAGCGTTTCAAAATTGATTAATGTGAAAAATCAAAAATTTTATGATGTTGAAAATTGAGAAACAATGTGTAGATCATGTTGCAGTGCGTACGTTTCAGATCAAGATGATTAAAAGGTCATAAAAGCTTATTTGGTGGTGCTCAAAAATTATAATATTTTCGTCACTTGAGAACCTTGCTGGTTATTATTTAATATTTCTGTATGAAAAGGATATTTCTTTTTTGGTGAAAAATTAATACTAGAGGTTAAACGAAACAAATCCTCATTAAAATTTGTTTAAGAAAATACGTACTTATGTAGAAAAAAGGAGTGCTCATTATGCCCTGGGTGCTCGTTATGCCCTCATCTCCCCTACAGTCGTTTTAACATCTTTATGTCATTCGCGACTTATATCAACGATGCAGTTGGCGAACAGTCATTGAAAAACTTATCCGGTACAACAACTGTGATCGATGTTTACTCTGAGGCTCGAACTCACAGACATCGGCTCAGGAAGCAAACTAACTTGCCAACTGAGCTATATCACAAGCCACAATTCTTATAGTCTCAATCTGTAGTTTCACATAATTTTTGCGAATTTTCGTCACAGAATCTGTATCAGAAATCACAGAATCTTGAAAATTCTTACAGAACTTATGGAATTTCTGCATTTTGAACATACTTTTGAAATTAAGAATTTTGATATCACTATTGACCTCATATTTTCAATCTAATTCATGAAAGATTATTGCATTTGTTATGTTAATACTTTTCCAATGGAATTATTAAAATAAGATTGAATTTGTGAATATCCGACATGACTTTTTTTAACGAACACAAACACACACACAGGATCTCAATGAAACTTGATGTTTCCTCGAAGAGATTCCTTTTACTTAACTCGAAGCGGACAACTTTCGAGAATATGATGGTTAGCATCTTACAAATGCTAAAACCACCAACTTACAGAAGCTGTACTATATGTATGCCGTAACCGGGATTCTAGCTCATGACCATTGGCTTAGAAAAATTGAAAGCTATCCTCTACACCACGGGCTGTGGCTTTCTTTATAAATTTCATGAAAACAGCATCACAGAAAACCGTCACAGAATTTTGAGGTCAAATCACAGAATAACAGATTTTTATTTGTAACAAACACAGAAATATTTTCGGCAACCTTGTCTCATGGTCAAAACTTGGTAGAAGGCTGTTCATCTTTTAAATGAGACCACAATAAAACAGTAGGTATTTCAAGAAAAATTAAGCATTCATTTTGTATTTAAATTTTAACTATAAAATTCCTAAAATTCACATTTTAATATTGCCTCTACCCTCAACGAAAATTATACTTGAAAAATTTGGATGCTTGAAGAATTGATCTTTAGCCTTCCAGATGATAGTTGAACAACAGTTACCTTTGCGCCATAACCTGTGGCTGAATTGATAGTTTTAACATCAGCGTAAATAAAACTCCGCAGCCATTTCAAAATTAGAATTTCACCAATTAAAATGGTTGTTTTACTTTAATCAGTAAAATTACAATATTAAGACTTATTGATATCAAACTTTGAATTTGAAAGTATGCTTTATGGAAAAATGCATATATGTATATGATATGTAACATACACTAAAGTTGCCAAAACTTTTTCAGCTCGTATCCGGGCTGGACAAATCCGGGCTATGTCATCTTAAAACCTAGCAAAATTCGAGCGTTTAATTTAAAAACAGTCAACCGAAAATTTGGGAAAATTTGGTCAAAACCCAGGAATAACTCAACAAAAATAAGAAAAAAAAACTTTAAAAAAAATTCTGTTGATCAAAATTCTCAGCAGATTTTAAATCGTGTTTTAGGCTTCCAAAAAACCTATGATGAGTATTTTTATAAAACTTGTTCGAAAAATTCGTTTTGATCGCATAAAAAGCATTTTTACAACACAATTTGGTTTTTTTTTCGTTTGATTTGGCAAATGAAAATGAAAACGGGCAACCGGGCCGGACCAGGGTGTGTATATATAGGAGGTGTAACGATATGCAAAACTCCCGATTCAGCCATTTTGAATTGGCTACAGCGGAGTTCGTGGAGTTTGTTTACCAACAAAGTCTTCAGCTCAAACAAATTTACTGATGTTTACAAACAAACTCACTGAACCTCACCGCGCTCTCCTCGCCTACTTACTGACAAAGTCAGAGAACCTTGTGATCTAATAACCTTGGGCCGGGCCTTTTTCTCAAATTTTATATTAAATATCCGGGCAAACCTGGATAAAACCAAGCAATCTGGCAAGCTTAATATACACTCAACCAAAGTCACGAAAAGTAAAACAATCTGATGTTGAATTTGAAAACATATTTTTTTTATTTTTTCACATTTGATGTGAAAAGGGTGAAAAGACGATACTGGCGTTGCGAATAAAAAATGGATATTTTACATCTTAAAGGTCTACCTGATCACACTATTCGTAAAAATAGACAAAATCGTGCCTAAGAGAGGGCTGATCTTTAATCGTTTGAATGTAAGATACTATTTTGTATCACCGTAAAAACCTTAGATTTCGAAAGGAGCTTGTTTTCGATACAATTTTTACATAATAGGTACATTTCAGTGCAGGAAATTTTAAGCAAAAGTTTAACGTAGGAAGAATTAAAAATCAAACATTTGCTATATAATGCTTTATTCTTCAGGTGAATTGACCTGAATGTTTCTATCGACGTTCGTTCGCACTGCAAGTTTCGCGGTGCGAACCACGCAAGACCAACTATTGTGTTGTGTTAGGCTCAACCCTGTCCGGTTCTAACATTTCAAAATAGTTGATCCGTGCTTGACCGAAAGTTAAGTATGTGGTGAAAATGCTTCTTAAAAATTTCTACACGCTCATTTTCAACACCTGTAATTTTCTTCTAATCTTCTTCTATCCATCTATAATATTCAATTCTTGAAATGTTCTTACTATGAGAACATAACATTCACCGATGAGGCAGTAAAATTTAAATTCAAAACAAAAATCACGGTGATTCTGTGAAAAAATTTTAAGCATGACAATTTTTTCCTGTGATGGGCTGAAATTCCCGGTTTCTCGTTTTCACGATGAAATTCTTAAGTTTTTCCCGGTATTCCCGGCAACCGCTAGCTACCCTGAGTGTTTATTTGCAAGCCTTCGAAAAACTAGATATTTCAGGATTTTGAAATTACATTTTTACCCACTAAGGAAAATAATTTTGGTATGATTCTATGATTATATCTGACACACCATCCTCCTTTCAGTGAGTATAGGTACATAGGAGGAGGGAGGTGAGCCCAATACAATGTTGTAAGCATAAGTTCTCAATTTATACTAACGAAGCCAACAAATGGAAACAAATATGGCATGGAAAGGTACTTGGTTACGAGATATGTTTCTACGATTGTTATAGACCCTTACGCTATACAGTGTAGAGAGGGGAAGAAAGGAGGGGGCTCCATATAAATTTTGTTGTAAGGCTTACAAACTTATCAACCAATGGAACTATATTTGATATAAGAGGATTTTTGAGAACGAAAAAAATGGTATGATTATATTAAAGATCACGATCTCGATTTAGCAGGGGGTGAAGGGAAGGACAGGGTGGGAGGCTCTCATCAGTTTTTTAGCATAAATCCAGAACATGTCAAGCAAAAATAACCATATTTTAGATTTTTATGTATTTACTAGCTGACCCGATGTGCTTTGCTACACCTTCCAAAAATAAATAGAATTTTTTTAAATGATTGAAACCTAGTTTTATTTCTTATGCAGTATTTCAAACCAATTGCTGTGATGTGTTTCTAGTTTGATTCCGTTTTAATAGAATGGTTCACTTTCATCAATCGGACAACTGCATGGACGGCATACGGATTTTCACATTTATGCTGACACTACCAAATTAAAGCTAAGTAGAACCATTTTCATTAGTTCACCTTGGAAGATTGAATTATGTGTTTTTATGAGGTTTAGAATGGAGTGCTGTTCAAGAATTTTCAAGGCGTTTCATTTACGAACCAATAATTTTTTTTTATAGTTTTCTAGAGCTCCGTAGAATGGACACCCTCAACACTTGCCTTTTGTGTGACAATCTCCGATTTAAGTTTTTTTTTGTCAGATTTAACTCTAATGTGTTGTAGTACCGTGGTAGAATTAAAAGGAATCTTTCGATTGCTTTGATTCAGATTTATTCTATTTTTTCAGATTTAAGCTTTCATCTCCTATGCTCTCAAGGCAAAAAAAGCTTAAATCTGGGGAAAAAAGCTTCAAAACGAGATTCACCAGCACTTTGTTAAAGATGTTGGTCACACAATGCATAGACAAATCCTAATGGAATTCATACCGTCGATGAAAAAATTAAAATTTGACTGTATACATATATTTCTCATTGACATTTTTACAGGTTTTCTGTTTTAACACCACTTTATCACACAACCGAACAACGTTACATTTGATTTTCCATAATTTTTCGGCCTTTAATTAATCTGATGATTCTAGTTGATGCTAACCGAATTATTTAAATATGCATACTGGAAACATAACGCACAACTTATGATATTATGTATTGCGTGCAACGCACGTTGTTTTCATCATTGTTATTGAATCTAATCATAAATCTTTTAGAGTGGTAAAAATCTAAGGATTTTGGTGCTGTATTAATAATTTCTCTGCTCTTTCAAATCTTTTCAAAAGCGAGCAATGGCGCTATAACCATGGTCGATGACCTGAGATGAAGGTACAGGGATCCAGAACTAAACAGTGTATAATGGTTAAAGAAATTTCTTTAATTATTGTATTGTTAAATTTTGGACTCCATGTAGAAAAACCTCATTTCCATCCCCTGAAGGAAGAATCGCAAGGCCCAACACCAAGGAGCATAGAAATATCTTAGCATCTATGCTCCCAACGAATAAATATCAAATAGACATGGGAACGTATGGTACTGTTGTCCACGTTTCTTCCTCCCCTGGTTCCAGTCGTCTCTGCGTCCAATACTGCACAGTGGGCCCGGCCTTGATAAGATGAATAGTAAATGTATTTTTACTATTCACCGGGATGCTGACAAGATCTGGCTGTGTACGTATCATAAGCATAAGCATAAGCATAAGCATTATGCAGTATTTCAAACCAAATATCAACATAACTAAGAAGCAAACGCTTTAAAGGAGAGCTGCAACTGGAGTTTCGAATTTCAGTGCACAGATTATTTATAAATATTTTTTTTAAATTACTATTACAACACAATAACACATTACAACCAAAGTTGCCGAAATCACAGAAAAAAATCTATAATTTCATAACATTTTAAGGACATTTTCATCACAGAATCTGTGTTACAGAACACAAAATTTGAAAATGTTTACAGATTTCACATTTTGTACGTTTTTCCAAATATGTTAATTTCAATTCACATTGATTTAAGATTTCTAACTGTATTTTTGAAAAACATGCAACGATTAGTAATGTTGTTGTTTTTTCTTAAGTGAAGTGTGTAAAAGACTCATTTCTTAGAGACTTTTTAATGAAATTTATGCTGCTTCACAGAAAACCATCACAGAATTTCTGAGTTAATCTCAGAAAGCCCGATTTTTTTTCTCGCAAAAACACAGATTTTTTTTTCGGCAACCTTGATTACAACTTGAAGTGATGCCAAACAGCAGTCATGTAATAAGATCTGGTGTTTTTCATACTGCAAATTATTAAAGTAAATTCATATGGATGGGCTATCACCCAATAAATCAAGGAAAAGAATGGTCTTTAAAGGAGAAAAAAAGTTTTAATTTAGTTATTCGGCTGAATCTCAGCACATTTCTTTTTTTGTGTTGAGGGTCATTTTTAAGACTTTTGAAGATTTTAATTAAATAACCTTATCTGTCCATCAACAATCGATTGAAAAGCAAATTTTCAGAAATTGATGGGTGGGAAAAAATCTTTTCATGTATTGACGGTGCTTTGAATATTTTCTAAAAAATTTCATGTTATCTTCACTTGTTAACTTCAAATGTTGATTCTTGGGCCAAGAAGGGTAACAGTTATTTACTGAACTGACTTTACTGAATGCTGTTTTAAACAAAAGACCTTCATTTACACAGACATTTTATAATGTTGAATATCCACTTCAGATTGAACACACGGGATTTTGTTGAGGAAATTCTTAAAAGGTAGATGTTACATGGCTAAATGGCGTGTTCGAACTGTTTCATTTTTTAAATGACAGGAGTTAATATTTTCAGCTCTTTTAGGTAATATTAAAAATTTATCAGAAAAATTTTGCTTCCACTGGAATATCAATTACAATAAAAACTTTTCAACAAAAAAGCGGATCAAAAGTCTTGATGTAGCCACAATACATAAACCAAAAACACACTTTCCATGTTAATAACCAACCGCAATTATTTTGGATTCCCGGCCAGAGCAACAGCATGGTGTTAGATTCTGCTTCAGTGATAAATACAGCTAGTGCTTCACTCTTGGATGGAACGACATTGAATGGAATGAGTCAACGAAATGAGATACGAAATTTTCAAAATCGGACGCTCGATTTGGTTTTCTCGGATGAATCTATTTTGATCAGCCCCATAATCGAGGCCAACGACGTCGTTGTCTCTAAAGACGTGTACCACCCTCCGTTGGAATTTGAAATTTCATTTCCGAGTCCTATCGTTTTTGTCGAGGATTTCGATGTGTCAGCTCGTGACTTTAACCGTGCGGATTTTGACACCATGAACCGTGTTCTGTCTGAAGTTGACTGGTCGGACATACAAAGTTGTACTGACGTAGATGTGGCTGTTAGTACATTTGGCGCAATTTTGGATGGCGTTTTCGATGAATCCGTACCCCTGGTGCGACCTCCTCTTCGACCCCCTTGGTCTGATTCTCACCTGAAGCGGTTGAAACAGACGCGTTCGAAATTGCTACGGAAGTTTAGTAACTCCAGGTGCCCATTCGTGAAAATCAAATTGAACGCTGCTACTAATCGGTACCGGATATACAATCGACTTTGCTATCGCCGTTATGTGGATCGTACCCAGAGTGAGCTTCGTCGCAATCCAAAAAAGTTCTGGAAATATGTGGACTCCAAACGGAAAGAGTCCGGGCTTCCAGCTATACTTCAATTAAACAACCGTATTGCTATGTCGCCAACTGCCGAGCAATTAAACTCCGCCTTATCACGATTACCCATCGACGTGTTGGATCTGGATGTTTTCACCGTTAGCGAGGAAATGGTTTTAGAGGCCATAATTAATTTGAAGAACTCCACTTCAGCCGGGCAGGATGGAATACCGGCGTGTGTATTGAAAAAGTGTCGCACTGGTGGAACCTCTTACGCGTATTTTTAATCAGTCTTTAGAGCAGCAAAAATTTCCAACCATCTGGAAAAAATCGTTTATGAGCCCAGTGCACAAAAAAGGTGACAAACAAGATGTTGTTAACTACCGAGGTGTCACATCGCTAGCTACCTGTTCGAAGGTATTTGAGAGGATTGTCAACGATGTCATGTTTTCGGCCTGCCGGAACTGGATTTCTGAGAACCAGCATGGATTTTTTCCTAAACGTTCGGTAACTTCAAACCTGATGCTTTTTACATCCTTATGCATATCAAACATGGATGGCGGCAAGCAAATTGACGCGATTTATACCGATATTTCTGCGGCATTTGATTCTGTAAACCATGACATTCTACTGAAAAAATTGGTTAGATTGGGATTTTCCGAACGATTGGGTGCGTGGATCAGAAGCTACCTAACGGATCGGCGATTGGCTGTAAAAATAGGTTCTGCTGAATCCTCGGACTTTATTCCGAACTCTGGGGTACCCCAAGGCAGCAATCTGGGTCCTTTATTGTTTACGCTCTTTTGTAACGACATCAACTTGGTGCTGATTGGATGTGGAGTTCTCCTGTACGCGGACGACCTGAAAATATTTTAAGTCATAAACAGCCAAGCTGATTGTTATGAATTGCAACGCTTCTTGGACGCAGTCGTGAATTGGTGCCGTAATAACTTACTTGTTTTGAGCGTTGCGAAGTGCTGTATTATCACGTTTGGGCGTAGGAAAAATCTTTTCATGCATAATTACGATATTCTGGGCGAGCAGTTGCAACGTGTTGAGGAGATAAAGGATCTTGGCGTTTTGTTGGACAGTCATATGACTTTTAAGCGTCATTACTCTGTGGTACTCGAAAAGGCAAACCGAATGCTGGGATTTATTATACACTGTATCAAAAAATTGTCCGTACAGCACGTACCTTGAAGTCCAAACAATCAAAAAGTGCACTTTTTCAGTCAATAAAAATACTACAATAACATCATTTGCTGCAGAAATTAGTCCTTTTTGTAGATCAGTATTAAAAATGTTTATAAATTAAACCTTAAAAATAATCTAATTCATTTTGTATAGAAAGTCCCAAAAACGACGTCAAAAAATTGTCCTTACACTGAGGCCTTTGTCAAATATTAGTCAAGTAAACAGTTTTGTGTCAGTCTGTCAAACGAAGAAACGTGAATTGAATCTCAGCAAAGACAATTTCCAGTGGTCTGAGCGATAAATACGGTAAAATGAACTTTATTTAGCATAAATCAGTAGATTTAAACAATTTGTGGATTAAATTAACAGGAAAATGTCTGCTCTTCACAAAAAAAAAACCCGTTGACATCCGGAAACTGATTGTTGACCTGAAGAATGACGGTGAAAGCTTGTCCGAAATTCATTTATTTACTTGTCTTCGAATTACGCATAAAATAGTAAAACGGCCATGATCGTCGGTTCAGTATGTCCTTCAGAATTTTAAGAAGACTAACTCACTGGGGACTAATCGTATAAGCTGATGGTTGGTTTGATCGTATTTTCGGGTCAGAACCAAACAATCATATTTATATTCCTGTAGACGCGTAATATGACTGATAAATCTTTTTATTTTTCTCCGTAAATGAATGTCAAGTTTCCGGTGCAATTTGCGCTGAAAGCATACCACACCATTACATGGCCACCACCGTGCTTAACTGTCGGTCACAAATTTTTCGGATCCAATTCAGTATTTGGATTACGCCATACTCTTACATGTCCGTCAGACCCAAAAATTTTAAATTAGCTTTCGTCCGTGAATATGACGTTCTGCCAGAACTCTTCCGGTTCCAGGACATACTTTCGAGCGTATTCCAGCCGCCTTTTCTTTTTTTTTAGCAGATATAAACGGCTTCTTTAGAGCAACACGACCTTGGTTTTTTTTCACATGAAGTATGTTCCGTACCGTTTGAGGATTAACCTGTATAGGGTGATTTGCCAATCGTTGCACAGCTAAGCACATGATTTTGGATTTTGTGCTGTATTTTAGTCATTTCAACCAAATTCACTCGATTTGTTTTTGTCGATGCACTCACACAGGATTGGTCAACAAGATCCAAAAGTTAAATGTTTGAAATTAGTGACATAAAAATTTAAAAAATCATTTAAAACAGCTTGTCTGTGCCCAATAGTTGCACAGACAAATTTCATGTCGTGCATAATGTTGTCCGATTTTTTCCAATGGTTGCACATTTTGAAAATCAGCCACCATGTGGTCGAAGAGGCTGATATTTGTTACGGAAGCTTATTATGAGAACTTCTAGTTCAAATGCAATCTTATTCGGAGACGGCCCTTTTTGAGGGGGGGGGGGGGGGGGGGTCTTCCATATAAACCGTCCAATGCACAATTGGAAAATTCGGACCCAAAATATAAAAAAAACACAATGCTGCCGGTTTGAGTGTCTGGAATAGCATTTATCACACGTGAAGTTTTCTCAGAAACTCAAATCTACCTCTTGGTTTAACCGAAGTCATTTGAGTAGAGTGTTATTTGACCTTATTTACCCAGTGTTGAGCTTATTTCTTTACATGTCCTACCAACATAAAATTTTATGTCTTTAAAATCCCATAGAATGAACTGAAAGAAATTTAATGCTAAATATTCAAGTGCCTATTTACAGGTAAAAAGATTAAAGAACGTGATCTGTTTTGCCCCCCTTTACCCCTATGAAGAAGATGTGATTTTATAGAACAATTGCTTTAGGACTGACTTGGAAGTCGATCGATTTTTACATAATGAATATCAATTTAAAACTTGGAAATGGACACAACCACGCCCAAAGTTTCAGATCGTTTGACTGATTTATGCTAATGATATACAATTTTGTGTAAGAATTTATCTTTTCAAAAAGTTAATTGATTTAAATATTTTTTTCAAGTAAGTGGGTTTATTTGTGATTAATGTAACCTAAGTAGCATTTCATCAATCTTCAGGAAACAATCACATAACATAGAAATGTTTCCCAAGAGTTTTCCGGCTGGAAAACTGGTTTGAATCAAATTAATTTTCACAAAGCTATGACTGTTTGTTTCTCAGGATGATAAGGGCCAAATAAAGCTTCACTTAGATGTCTTCAGTGACGGCAACTCGACCGCAGATTCGAATTTCTGAGAAAATTGCACATCAGAAAAATAACATTTCGGGTCCTCCAACCTTCGACTTCGAATTTTTGGGATTAAGGGTCTACGACCCTTTTCCGACTGTACAATATTTTGACAATATTATTAATAATATTAAGGGGATCGCTGTTGACATGGAATACAATTCTTTAAGATTAGTCGTCTCGAAATTTGAGAAACAGATTTTTCCAGAAAAAGATTCTTTGCATAAAATAATGAGTAAATGGTCGGGATTAAATATTTCAAAATAAATCTTATAAAAAAGTAGTCTCTCAAAGCCATTGCAGTTGAGGTGACTTTGACACTTTTCAGATAATGCAAGTTGCCCGACTTTCATACATACATATGTTTTTTCAACGAGTTTAATAGTTTCAAAGCTTCAATATTTAGATTTGACGGTAGAAAAATAAACTTATGGAAATATAAAGTGTCTTTGAATTATTGAATTAATTATTAAAAATCAACATTGAGTGCAAAAAATATGAAAATTCTGAGTGGAAAATAATTAATTGGAGTACAGAAATTACTCAAATTACTAGTTAAACGTCAATATCCACACTTATTGGCTATGCCAAGCAGTATAATGCGATTCTTTTTATCATCTTTTGGTTAACCAGCTTTCAAATTAGCTATCAAAACACTAAAATTTAAAAAAAATATCTATTTTGAATTTTTTGTATGACAACCAATATCATTTCTGGGGAACAAGTTAGGCTTAGTTTTTGTTTACATGAAATGTATTGTAAGAACCAAGAAAGATTTTAAAAATCCAAAATTATGTTTTTTGAACTTTCAGTACATTTCTGATGGTTTTTGAATGATATTTTGGATTTTTCCGTACAAGCCTCCTCACTAATTCAAAACACGTTGTTATAATTCAGGACTTAATCAAGCGCTTCAAAAAATTTTATTGCTATTTTTGGCTGTTAAAACAACTAAACAAAGTTTTTGGAGGCAAACGAATTTATAAATTTGAAATTTCCAAACAAATTTTGCAGCGGAATTATGTACAACTATGGGGCAGGAGGAGATTGAGCGGACCAATTGTTGCACAATCCGACATTTTTTCTGGTTAAGTATGGATCATAATTTTTTTTCAATATCATGGTGTTAAAATTGTCCAACAAACGTTTCGTATAGAAAACTGATACTAAAAATATTTTGTTCTGACGTAAAACCTTATTTGCCGTAGAAGGAATGTTAAGGTTTTTGTTAACAATTAGCACAAAAACCGCGCGAAAAAAACAAGAAAAATTAAAACTGCCATAAGATACACATTTAACAGCAGAAAATATCTCAAAAGCCTCATTTCATCAGAAAACATTCCGAATTACATGATTCAGTATTATTTTTGAGGAAAAGTTGAAAAACAGCTGAAATATTGACAATTTAAGTCATGCTGTGCAACGATGGGTTAGGGGACAACGATTGGCAAATCACCCTATTTTCAAAATTCTTCAGGCTGTCTGCTAGTTTCGGGGCTCTGATTTTAGGAATCTAACTGATTTCCCTGCTAATGATGCGATGGTGACGATCCGTAAGCTTCAGTTTGCGGCCTCTTCCTGGAGTGGTCTCCATGGAGTTAGTCTTTTTAAAGTTCTGAAGGACATACTGAACCGACGATCGTGGCCGTTTTACTATACCTGCAATTTCGGACAAGCTTTTACCGTCATCCTTCAGGTCAGCAATCAGTTTCCGGATGTAAACGAGTATTTTTTTGTGAGGAGCAGACATTTTCATGTTAATTTTTGTGGATTTAATTAACAGGAAAATGTCTGCTTTTCACAAAAAAATACCCGTTGACATCCGGATACACGAAAATCTACTGATTTATGCTACATAAAGTTCATTTTACCGTATTTATCACTCAGACCACTGGAAATTGTCTTTGCTGAGATTCAATTCACGTTTCTTCGTTTGACAGACTGACACAAAACTGTTTACTTGACTAATATTTGACAAAGGCCTCAGTGTACGGACAATTTTTTGACGTCGTTTTTGGGACTTTCTATACAAAATGAATTAGATTATTTTTAAGGTTTAATTTATAAACGTTTTTAATACTGATCTACAAAAAGGACTAATTTCTGCAGCGAATGATGTTTTTGTAGTATTTTTATTGACTAAAAAAGTGCACTTTTTGATTGTTTGGACTTCAAGGAACGTGCTGTACGGACAATTTTTTGATACACTGTACGTTTGAGCAAAGAATTTACTGATCCAGTGTGCTTGCGAGCTCTGTATTGCTGCCTGGTGCGATCGATTTTGGAATCTGCGAACCTAGTATGGTGGCCTTTTGAAGCTTCATGGAAAGCGCGTTTTGAAGCCATCCAACGTAGGTTCGTGCGTTACGCTCTTCGTGAGCTACCTTGGGAGAATCCTTTGAATTTACCGCCATACGCTCATCGTTGTGCCCTGCTTGGACTTCATACGCTGTCGGATCGCCGTTCCATCGGTCAATCGCTGTTTGTGGCTAAGATACTTCGTAACGAAATTGACTGCTCCTGGCTACTTTCTCGCTGTAATATTTATGCTCCAGAAAGAACCTTGCGTAATAGAAACTGGCTCTCTCTGGAACCCAGAAACACGAGCTATGGCAGCAACGACCCTCTTCGTTCCGCAAAAATGTGCTTTTTGCGTTATTATAATGTTTTCGACTTCAATGTTTCTACTCCAACTTTCAAACGTCGTATTGAATCTTATTTAAGTGACCAATTAAGAAATTAAGAAAAGTATCATGTAATGTGCTAATAATATTAAGTAGATCATTAAGACACCTATGTCAGATGATTTTAATTCAAATAAACAAATAAACAAATAAACGTACTTGAATTGTGCGTACAGTGTTTTAGGTGAATGATTTTAAAAAAAATTGAGTTTATTTAGTCAGGTTGTGTATTTTTGCCCAACAATTTATAGATGAAGAGATAATTTTTACATTTTGTGTAATTATTGAATGTTTGTACTTTTTATCTTCTGTATCTTCTTAACTGAAAATTCTTGCGGAATTTGCTTTTCCTCAATATTTAATATGAAAAGATATTTTATTGATAGCTTTCACTTATGCTAGCAAAAAATTAAAGAGGCTTTCTGCCCTTTAAATACATCAATCCTATATAATCTATTTTAAGGATAGGCTCTTGATCGGCTTATGTGTCTGTTTATTTCATAGGACTTTGTTGTTGTTCTAAAACTATAAAGGCGATTGATACTTTTTCAGTTATGTACATTTTTACATGTTCCAAAAAAATTCTGTTGAAAACATCTTATTCTGTTATCTGTGGTCGATATGAATCAAAACCAGCCTTCTAAGCGTATTGAATTAAACAATTGTATGAAAATCTTCTCACTTTCTTTTTTTCAAGCGTCTGCAAAGGTTCGATCCATGATTTCATATCCATTAGTTCATAATTTTTGATAACAATTGCTACTTTAGTTAACTCGAACTTAAAATGGTTTTACTTTTCTAAATCTTTTAGATGGTTTTGATTTGATCGGCCAAATATAAATCTGGATCACATCTAGGCGTCATTCATAACCATGTGCTGTACAAATGAGCTGGGAATCAAAAACAAAAAAAATCACATCTAGGCTTCATAGCGCCATCACGTGCATTGACAGTATGCCTGGTTGAGAAATTCGCGCCCAAATGTTCCTTCTAATCAGTATGCTACGCCATGGTTACTATGCCTCGACCATGGAGACGAAAAACAAATCGCCCGGCGCCCAAAGTAAAGGAAATCTCGAAAAAATGGAAGCCATGACTTTTATTTGATTCAAAAAACTACAAATTTAATTATTACGGACAATTGGTGCGACTTATTGTTATTTTTATTCGATATAACCCGATTCTCATGCCTACAGAATATTCTAAAAATAATTTCATTTGAATCGTGTGGGTCATTCCGGAGGAGTAGTACTACAAACACCGTTACAAGAGAATTTTATATAATAGACTAGTTGACTCGGTGTGCTTTGCTACACCTTTCAAAAACAAATGATATTTCCGGAAATTGTTAATCTGTTTCTTTAAGCTTCGTCCTGATAAGGAGGGTCTAAAATTAATCTTACGCTAACAATCTAACTTATAAAATGTGGTTGTTTTTGCTTGATATGTTCTGGATTTATGCTAAAAAACTGATAAGAGAGCCCTCACCCCCTGCTGAATGGAGGTCTTGGTCTTTAATAATCATACCTATTTTTTCGAGCCCAAAAATCCTTTCATATCAAATATAGTTCCATTGCATTGGTTGATAAGTTTTTAAGCTTTACAACAAAATTTGTATGGAGCCCTCTCCTTTCTTCCCCTCTCTACACTGTTAAGCGTAAGGGTCCATAACAATCGTAGAAACATATCTTGTAACCAAGTACCTTTCCATGCCATATTTGTTTCCACTTATTGGCTTCGTTAGCATAAACTGAGAACTTATGCTAACAAAATTGTATTGGGCTCACCTCCCTCCTTCTATGTATCTACTCACTGAAAGAAGGATGATATGTTATATATATAATCACTAGCAGACCCGGTAAACTTCGTCTTACCATGTTCAATTTGGCGTCCATTTTCTATTTTTCCTAGTTTTCTTTACATTTCCCTTCTTTCCCTTTACTCGAATCGACCTGCTCAATTCTATTGAAATTAAACCAAAGAATTTAAACTCAACGGGCCTTTTAAAATCCAATTTTTGTAACTTGTTCAATAAATAACTGTATGTTGATAATATGTGCGTTTCATTTGCTGTATTCCATTCAGTAAATTTATTCCGTTTTGATATATTGTTTTTAATATCGGGGCAATTTTTGTAGTATTTGCCGAATATTTTGCCTAACGCAGTGCTTTCAGCTCCCAATTAGCTTTGGATGGTTTATTTTTTAGAGCTGAAGAAATAAAAACACATAAGAAAAAAAAATTA
The DNA here is from genome assembly GCF_029784155.1 of Uranotaenia lowii. Classification (NCBI taxonomy): domain Eukaryota; kingdom Metazoa; phylum Arthropoda; class Insecta; order Diptera; family Culicidae; genus Uranotaenia; species Uranotaenia lowii. Next base: position 242,912,001 of record NC_073693.1, read on the forward strand.
ACTAACCATTTTTAAACAGCTTTTTATTCACCATCCTCATCCTTCGAAACAGTTTGAAATAAAATTCATATTTTCACCAAAATCATTTCCAAAAAGATTCGCCTGATACTTAAGTTATAGACTTTACACATTTCAACTTAAAGTGTTCCCAAACATGTTTAGATATATTTACCCATTATTTTAAAGATTTAAATTGAAGCAGTTCTGATTTCAAAATTTCCTGATCATTGTTGGTGGTGATCTGCGATTTCATTTAGGATTACGTTATATTTTTAAGATTTAATAACATTCAATTGAAAAGCAGATTTTTTTTTAAATTTAATTGAAGGAACATTTTTAAATAATCTGTTCAGGCTTCGATGGTTTCATGAGTTCATTTTGATTCCTGGAAATTATTATGTAAACAAAACCTTAAAAAAAATTATGTGTCTTTTTTACTGTAAATCTTAATTTGCAAAAATGAAACACCGGTTAAATCCTAAAGAATATCACCACAGTTCAACTTTCATATTATCTGAAAAAAGTAATATTTTCAAAAAAAATATTAGTTATGTTGACAAATAGAAATATCGAAGTATACATTTGTCCCATTTATTGGGGCAAGTGAAAACACATAGGTCTTATTCAGATGCGTCAGTGAATACACTTTAAAATGAATTTAATACTTGTTCTTGTTTGTCTGTTTTATCAACTTTCATTGCTATATCCTTAGTTTTTCTCCGGAATAAATTAATGCTTGGTACTTCAATTTCACTGAATGCTGTTCAACCAAAAGACCTTGATTTACAAAAAACTTTATAATAATTTTGAATATCCGCTTCAGTTTCAACACTCGGGATATCTTTTCTGGCCATTCTGGAGATAAAATTCTTAAATTGTAGATGATTCATAGCTAAATGGCGCGTTTTCTTTTATTCCACCGAAGAAATTACAGGAATTAATATTATTTTTAACATTTTCAGGTCATATTAAAAGTTCATCATAAAAATCTGCTGCCCCTGGAATATCAAACACAAAAAAACTTTTCAACAAAAAAGTGAATCAAAAGTATCTTCTATAAAGCCAAAATATGTAAAACAAAAACACACTTTTCATGTAAAGTTTGTACTTGAATTGTGTGTAAACAAACAGTGAACGTGTAAACAGTTTTTTGGTGAATGATTTTAAAAAAGAGTTAAGTTTATTTAATCAATTTTTTTTTGGGCTCAACAATTTTAAGATGAAGAAATAATGTATACATTTTTTGTAAAAGTTGAAAGTTTGCACTTGCTCTAGTCTACTTTCTTATTTGAAAAATCTTCCAGAAAATGCATATCCTCACTTTTTGTCATTAAAAAGTAATAATCATTGATAACTTCAATTTACGTTTGCAAAAAATAAAAAAACTTTCATTCGGCCTTTTAAAACTTCAATCCTATCTAATCTATTTCAAAGAACAGACTCTTGATGAGAGGACGAATGACCAAGTTGGTTAAAATCCTCTATAAATAAACAAAATAGAATAGAATAGATTCTTGTTCAGTTAATGTGTCTAGCGTTCTAGGCGTATTGGATTATACGAAATTGAATGTAAAGCTTCCCAATTTCTTATTTTCAAACGTCCGCAAAGTGTCATAACATTATTTCATATTTATTTTTACCAAATTCATATTTCTGGACAACAATTTACTACTTAAGTTAACACGAATTAAGGGGGGGGTAGGGTCTAACACTTTCAAAAAATCGATTTTTTTATTTTTTTATTTTCTTATTGGAAATCATTTCAAGAATGTTGTGTAAAATTTTTAAGTCAATTGAAGCAAAACTGTAGAAGTTATAGGCCTTTATCTCCTCCTATCTAATACTGCAAGAAAGCAAGAGCAGAAACTTCAAACGCGTTTTTCTCGAAAGCACATTTTTAAAGTCCGTGGACATCGTCATTTGAAAACTACTTATCCGATTCTTTTCAAATTTGGAACATATTTTCTACATATAAAATACCAGACCCCAACGTTTTTCTTTTTCGATTTTTTTTACTTTGGGGAGATTTTACAGGTGAAAAATGGCGGATTTTTAAGTGAAAAATCGTAGTTTTTACTTCAAACAGCCACAAAAATTTCATAAAAATATTTTTAAGTTAAATAAAAACGTTGGGGTCCAGAAAAACATCTATTAAAAATATTTTGCTCTGATTTTTTGACTTCAGATGATTCTGTGCTGAGATACAGTGTCCACCGCAAATCCTGTTTTCTAAAAGGCATCCTCGAAAGTGCTCCGTCACCGGCTCATTTTTCAATATTTTTCTACGAAAAAATAATTAAATGTTCTTTTAACAATGCTTTGTATAATGCAAAAAACTTGAAAACATTTGTTTAATCGATAGCTCTAGAAAAAAATCGTGAAAATGGTGTTTTTTTATACCCGTTAGACCCTACCCCCCCCCCTTAAAAATGGTTTTATTATTTGAAATCGTTTATATTGTTTTGATTCGATCGATAAAATATCAATCCGTGTCACATCTAGGCGTCATTTATTACCATGTGCTGTGTACAAATAAGCAAAAAAAACACATCTAGGTTGCAAATCGCCCCCACGTGCATAAGAAATATAGGTACTTGGTTGAGAAATAGGCGCCTAATTTTTAAATTTTTCCAGCGATCAATGAACAGTATGCTTTGGTTACTATTATCTTGTAACGACGTTTGCTAGCGACGCCTCGCCCATGCACACGAAAAACAAACCCCTCGAAGAAAAGAAAATCTCTAAAAATGGATGCCCAACTTTTCAATTTCAGATTTTGGCAAAACAAATATTATATGTTTTATTCGATCAGCAAAATGTCAACCTGAGTCACATCTAGGCGACATTCATAACCATGTGCTGTAGAAATGAGGAGGAATCAAGAAAAAAAAATCACATCAAGGCTTCATATCGCCACCACTTGCATGGAAAATATGCTTTGTTGAGAAATACGCGCCAAAATATTCTCACTGATCGGTATGCTATGCCATGGTTACTATCTTCTAACGACGTCTGCTCGCGACGCCTCGACCTTGGAGACGAAAAACAAACCGCCAAAAGGAAAAAAAAATCTCGAAAAAATGGAAGCCATGACTTTCATTTCATTCAAAAAACTACAAATTTAATTATTACGGACAATTGATGCGACTTTGTGTTGTTTTTATTCGATATAAACCGATTCGCATGGCTACAGAATATTCTAAAAATAATTTCATTCGAACCTTTTGGGTAATTTCGGAGGAGTAGTACTACAAACACCGTTACAAGAGAATTTTATATAATAGATTTATAAATTGTTTGCGTACGACTAATTCGAGACCCTCCTTTTTTAAGGGGGAAAGCTCGAAGAAACAGATTAAAATTATCAGATCTTTAACACAAATTTATAGATCAAGATTCAGAATATTAGTTTAAGTTAACTTTGTGTTGCAATTCGAAATTCCATCTGCAGCTGTCATTTTATAGCGGTTGCATATGAATTATGTTATAATTTGATTTAAAATAATGCCAACAAAACAATAAAAATTGGAATAATTTCTGAAAATATCATTTGATTTTGAAAGGTGTAGCAAAGCACACCGGGTCAGCTAGTGTACATACAGTGTCGGACAATAGAAGAGGACCACAGCTGAACTGAAAACAGAAAGTGACAAAACTTTGAGAAAAAAATTTCCATTTAAGTGCATCAAACCATTTACAAATAGTAAATTCCATTCTTACAAGAAATCAAAAACATACGTAGTTAAAACAATTTTACTTTATTTAAAAATGCGTTTTAAGCATACTTACTGACTAAAATAACGCGACATAAAAAAGGACCGCTTTAGAATTCATGGTACAAAAAATTTAAAAAAAAGGAAATTCATACCGTGATCGATTTGCAGGGTTAGTACTTGGTGGTATGACCCTTATTACACATCACTTCTCGCACCCGGTTCGGCATCGACTCCACCAGTTTTTGGCACGATCTCACCGGGATAGCGTACCACACCGCCTGGATTCTCTCCCACAGCTGCTGCTTGTTTTTTGATTTTTGGTGTACACCTTACGTTTAACTATTTCCCATAGGTTCTCTATGGGATTGAGATCAGGGGACTGTGCTGGCCACTCCATAACGTCTACCTTATTATCCTGGAACCACTTTTTAACCGTTTTAGCGGTATGTTTGGGGTCGTTGTCCTGCTGGAACTGCCACTTTAGGGGCATCTCCCACTCGGCGTGTGGCAGCATTACTTCCCGAAGTATCTGGGCGTAGAGATGCTGGTCCATAATCCGGTCGATCCAGTACAAGGGACCCACCCCGTACCAAGAAAAGCACCCCCACACCATGATGCTACCTCCTCCATGTTTGAATGTTTTATTTGTATACTGGGACATATACGTCGGCATATAGCCGAGTGGGCGATGGACTCAACTCTTTCCGTTCGAGCCGATGAGGTTCACTTTGGTCTCATCCGACCACAGCACATTTCTTCATAGTCGGCGTCAGCATCGGCACCTTCCGGGGACTTTTTCCTCCTGGTCCCTTCTCCGCCAACCGTCGCTGAACCGTCCGGGAACTCACAGATAAGTTCAGCTGATCTGCTTGGACGCTTTGAAAGGGTCTTTTTGCGAGGCCCGCTTGATTGCCGAATCGTCCTTCGGCGTCGTTTTGCGGGGGCGGCCGGTCAGTTCCCGTTTGCTGGTGCTGTGAAGCGCGTTGAAAACGAAAGTTTTCGACCTTCCTAAGTAGTCGGCAATCTCGCGTTGGCTTTTGCCAGACTTGTACAGATTCCGGATGATCGCTCGCTGGACCTCCGTGCAGTGCTGTGTCCGACCCATCGCTTTTTCGCTGAAAACTATAGACACTATAATTTCATATAGTCTGGCAAAGAGAATGAAGGGAGCCAATCGAACTGTCATTCGTGCGGAGCCAATCGAGCAAACTTTCTAAATGGCAAGATGGGCCATAATGGTCTCAGCCGTCCCGTAGCGGGACAAGCAAATAAAAAAATAAAAAAAACTTTCTAAATATTGGAAAATCATGGTTGGAGTATTGAGATTTACAAAGCTTTTCTGGCGTTTTTCTAACATTTACTTAAGTTATTGACCATATTTTTTACAAATTTTTGAACACCTATAGATTTTAATGATTAAAATATTTTTCAAAAGCGATTTCGAGTTGAAGTGACAGACATAGCATGTAATTTACAAATCTGAGAAACTATTTTTTATTTTGCTACTGGAGAGAGCTATGAACAGCTTGAACATTATCATAGAATGACAGTTCGATTGACTCCCGTCAATCTCTTTGCCACACTATATGAAATCATAGTGTCTATATTGAAAACAGAGTAGGAGGAAGGAAATCTTTATCTTTTGTTTGTTTTCATGATTTACATGATTAATTTTATTGGCTTTTCTAGTTGATACTTTTCGGTGATTCACCGAAAAGTATCAACTAGAAAAGCCAATAAGAATCAGCGGTGATCAAAGCTCGTTAACATGATTAATTTTATGGGAAATACTTACCAGGACACGAAAATGGACAAACAACACCGAAAACAACACCTTTTCTTCAAATCTAGAGCGCTGAAAATGCCGGAACAGCCGAACCGATGAGCTGGTCTTATTTTATGGCGCGACTTTTTTCACCCTCTGACAGCTTTCTGGTCGAGTAGAACAAACGGGTTGCTTTGATTGCATCAAACGTGCAGTATACAAAGTTGGCATACTACAATAAGTGCTTGCCGCTAGGTGTCGCATATTATTATATTTGAACTAGCTGACCCGGTGTGCTTTGCTACACCTTTCAAAAACAAATGATATTTTCGGAAATTATTCAAATTTTAATTGTCTTGTTGGCATTATTTTAAATCAAGTTATAACATAATTCATAAGCAACCGTTATTGAATGCGAGCTGCAGCTGGAGTTTCGACTTGTAACACAAAGATGTCTTAAACTTATTTTCTGAAAGTTTATCTATAAATTTGTGTTAAAGATCTGATAATTTTAAACTGTTTCTTTAAGCGTCGCCCTGAAAAAGGAGGGGCTCAAATTAATCGTACTCAAACAATCTAACCTATAAAATAAGGTTGTTTTTGCTTTATATGTTCTGGTTTTATGCTAAAAAACTGATAAAAGAGCCCCCCTGTCCTTCCCTTCACCCCTTGCTCATATCAAATAAAGTGCCATTTGTTGATAAATTTTTAAGCTTTACAACAAAATTTCTTCTCCTGTCTACACTGTAAAGCGTAAGGGTCTATAACAATCGTAGAAAAATATCTCGTAGCCAAATACTTTTCCATGCTATATTTGTTTCCATTTGTTGGCTTCGTTAGCATAAATTGAGAACTTATGCTAACAAAATTGTATTGAGCTCAACTCCGTCCTCCCATGCACCTTCTCACTGGAAGGAGGATGGTGTGTCAGATAATCTTAAATTCATACAAAAATGATTTTCCATGTTAAGTTTTGCCCATTTCTCGGATTTTGTTGTCAAAAAAGATAAATGTAAGCTTTCCTCTTCCCTTCCTTTATTACAAATTCTAGCATCCCACTGCAAGAAAGGAATTATTTGACAAAAAAAAAATTCTCGTATTGAACTACCATCCCATGCTAAATTTGGTTTTATTTGCGTTGTAAATTCTTGAGTTATGCTTAAACTTATCACCATCCCCCTTCCGTTCTCCCCATTGAATGGAGGGGTGAGAACTTAATATTCACAAAAGTATTTTTTGTACTCAAATACTTTTTGATACCAAATTTTATTACATCTGCTCTATTAATTTTCGAGTTATGCAAAAAAACTGTATGGAAGCCACCCTTTCCCCCTTATATCTTTTCGCTGAAAAAAGTGGGACTTCAATTTATAATAGAAACATTTTTCGTATCCTAATACCCTCACATGCCAAATCAGCTCACCAATTATACTGAAAATTGTAAGGGAGACCTCTTCTCCCCCTTTTCATCCACCTTTTTGAAGGAGTGAGGGATATCAAATAATCATAGAAGCATTTCTCGTTCCCAAATGTAGTTCCATGCCAAATTTGGTTCCATTTGCTGTTGTCGTTCTTAAGTTATGCAATAAAAATTGTATGAAACTTCCTTCCCTCTTTCCTTTCTCCCCGCTGGAAGAAGGAAGGCGTCTCAAACAATCATTAGAACATGTCACGTTCCCAAATATCCGCCCATGCCAAATTCGATTCCATTTGCTTGATTCGTTTTCAAGTTATGAAAAAAAAAATTAAAAAAGGATCCCTCTCCCCTTTATATCTCCCTACTGGAAAGAGACAGGGGTCTCAAATAATCATATAAATATTTTTCGTATCTAAATACCTTCCCATGCCAAATTTGGTTCCATTTGCTTTATTAGTTTTTGAGTTATGTAAAAAAACGAAAGAGACCCCCTCCCCCTTTCAACTGCATAGAGAGAGGGGTCTCAAATAATCATAGAAGCATTACTCGTATCAAAATACCTTCCCATGCCAAATTTGGTTCCAATATCTTGATTAGTTTTCGAGTTATATGAAAAATTGTAAGGTAGCCCCCCTCCCCCCTTCCTATCACCCCACTGAGAGGAGGGAGGGGTACCTTATATTCATTGAAATATTCTCCGTTTCCAAATACCACCCCATGCCAAATTTGATACCATTTACTTGATTGGTTCTCGAGTTATGAAAAAAAATGTCTTTTGTTTGGGAGGCCCCTCCCCCCCTTCATGTTAGAGGGAGGGGTCCCAAACCATAATAGGAACCTTCCCCGGCCTCCAATACCCCCACCTGCCAAGTTTCACGTAAATCGGTTCAGTAGTTTCTGAGTCTATAGGGAACAGACAGAAAGACAGACAGACAGACAGACAGACAGACAGACAGACAGACAGAAATTCATTTTTATATATATAGATTGGCAGTTTTAAGGTGATTTGAATATTTTGCATTAGAGCGGTCTTATTCTATTGTCCGACTCTGTATATATTTTTGTTTTTTTTAAGATCATGCCCACTTAAAATGTAAAAAAATGTCCAAATTGTTTAAGACACACCAGATACATTTTGAAAAGAGCATTAGAAAGTTGACGTAATTTGACACATTTTCGCATCTTTAGATTTTCAAAATACGAAACAAATTTTTGACAAATTTTCAAAAGTATTTATTTTTTTAACATTTTGCCTATTTGTAATTTAGAACTGGATTTTGAGTAATTGTAATTTGTAATTGCGAAAGCAAGGGTGCTGTTATAATTTGACAAAAAAAATTTTTTGTGCCTTTTTTTTTAACTTTAGACTAATGTTAACAAATTAGATTAGCAAATCATGGCTTAATTATTTCTAATCAATTTCATACAAAGTAAATGTAATCAAAACATGAAGTAGTAGAACATTGATCAACTTTGTCCGTTCATCCAAAATAATCGTCACGAAAAGTTTTATAAGCGGCAATCTTGAGAGACCCATGCAGCATAGTTGCTGATTCTATTATTTTGAAAGGGTTCAGATGGCGCTTTCTTTTTTTTACCAGAGTCTCTTTATTTATTTATTTATTTATTTATTATTATTAAATCAACAGATCAAGTATTGATCCAAATGATATTTTAAAATTAAAAACTAACAACGAATACAAATCTACACTGAACTTAGAACACTAAGAATTCTTCTTCGGAATAAAACCTTCGAAACGTCAAAATCAAAATGTTCTGAGAAGCGGTTAAAAGTCTTGATGATGCCAATTATTGCAGAGTTGGCCCCGTAATTGTTTAGTCTAACAGGAACGTAGAGCTGAAGATCCCGATTCCTCAAACCACGAGGTCGGACGCTAAGTGGAAGAACTTCCAAAAGTGCAGGAGAGTCGATTCTTGATGAAAGCAGATCAGCGACGAAAGAAGCACGAGTGGCTGTCCTGCGGGCTTGCAGCGTGTCGATGTCGATCAGGCGGCAGCGGCTTTCGTAGCTGGGAAGTCGAAAAGGGTCTTGCCAGTTTAAGTGTCGAAGGGCATACCTCAAAAAACGTCGTTGGATGGCTTCGATGCGATCAGAGCCGTTTTGATAATATGGGCACCAAACCGCAGAAGCATATTCGAGGATCGATCGAACCAGACTGCAGTAAAGACTCTTCAGGCAGTAGATGTCCTTAAAGTCCTTCGTCATGCGGAAAAGAAGACCCAGGCTTCTGGAGGCTTTGTCAACGATATAGTTGGTGTGATTCCCAGTGAAAACCCAGACCAGGTTCATGCAAATTTACATGCAACGTCCAATATTTACACGGAACCACGCCTTCCAATCCACCGCGAAAGAAGGTGGATAGCGCATAGATAAGTGTTTTTTTTTTCAATGGGGTTTCGCGCGCGCGCCTACGGCAGAAATTATTAATTCAGTGATATGGTGAAGAAGAGAAAAACACGCCGAAAAACCGCCCAAACGCCGAGCATGTCTGCCTCCGATATGACCGCGTGCCGGTGACCTTCACACTGATCACGTTTTTCCAGACGCCCAACAACGCTTCTACTTAGTGCTGCGGCTTGAACAGTTCGAGGTTACGGCTCTTTTCCGATACAATGCCACTCTGTTGCCGAAATAGAAGCTTGTTCCGAATTTCGGAAAGAAAAAAAAAAGTAAACTAAATTTGACACTGAACGAGGAGATTGAATGGAAAACTTATCGTTCGGAAACTGAACATTGACAAACGGCGGCGACAAACGGACGTGTTTGAGATGGATGCAAAAATAAGTTAGTTTTAGCTATTCAAACTTATTGAAATAAAGAAGTCTTCTGATAGGTTTAATTCCTTTTCATGTTTCCAATTTACCTTTCTCATGTTTTTAGAATTCATCGATATTAATTACCGTTGGGATAACCCAAAATAAAGAACTCGTTATTTATGAATTGTCGATATTCAATCTTGATATAATCTCACAATCGAAATTGAATCAAACTTGAGAAGAGGGATACAAAAACAGAAGCAATTGGAGAAAATTGATTGCTTCAATTAGTACCAAGGTAGGTGGAGATAGTTTTTGTTGATGTTTGCTGCTCTGGGTGCGATTGTGCGTTTTTCCGGAGTGGATTGACCAGACGTTACTGATCTTAAGTAGTGCGTAGCCGCGAAACAACATTTTTTTCTCCTCACTTGTCTCGCACGCTCACGGTGTAAACATTCTGAGCTTTAATTAGCAATTGATTGATCGATCATTGCTTGGTTAGAAATGAGCGAACACTTGAACATTTATACGAGTTGGGAATTGAAAAAAGATATTTAAACATCAATTTTATATAGATACACCGGGACAAGTGGCAACGGATTTCACCATAATTCAAATTTCAAATGTCCTAGACAAATACGCATATTTTCAAAAATTATCAATTATCGTTCGTTGCATCACATAAATGTTTCTCCCGTTGAAAGTGAAAAATTAGAAAATGTTGATAAAAACCAAAGGTACTTTTGTGAAAAAATTTCTAAGTTTACACTTGCCCCGTTTATGGGGGCAAGTACAAATGCAATGTTTTTTTCAAACTAATTTACAGATGCATTAGTTTATCCCTCATCCGCATCAGATTTCATTACCCTAATCAGCACTAGGAGTGTCAATTTGAAACTAAAAGCTAAAATCGTTATAACTTTTGGCGTGTTCAACCGATCTAAACAAAACTTATATCAATAAAAACCTTGTAATGTCAGTAAAATATGTTTAGAACATTATATATAAGACTACAATTATTTAGAATCCGGGCAGTTACAAGCGTGTGTATTTTAAAAACTATTCATTTGATCGAAAAACTTTCTATGAAGGAAATGAAGGTGTTAATATGACATTTGATGTAAAAATATAAAAAAAATATTTATTCATTGGATTTCAAGAAATACTCTAACTTTTTCATAAAATCTCTTTTTAATCTTTGCACATTTTTTTCAGTCATGTATTGATTTATTTTTTTTTACCACAGAAGCAAAACCTTTGCAAAATTATGATGTTTTACACAAACTCACCTGGAAAAAGCAATTGGAATCTGGTTGGAACCTTTTCATGAGTAGGCATCTCGAGGAATTTGATCTCCTAAATCCGGTTTTAACATAAATTTTTTTGTCCATCAGAACACATCTGTCATATTGCGTAAAAACCGCATGCACAGAATGCGATCTTTGGAACTGATCATTATTATTTATTTACTAGGTGTCTACTAGTTTATGAGCCTTCAAGTCAACAATGAAGAATTTTCGAGGCGCAAAATGTGTAAAAGGAGCAAATTTGTGCAAAATAATTTTTACCCATATATTTTGCATCGTTAATACAGGGCTGGTAGCGGTTTGACAATGAAATAGTAGGGACTTTAGTGACCAAAATTTGAAAAAAAGTGACCAAATAGTGACTTTGAGGACCGAAATAAGTGACCAAATAGTGACTATGTAGAACGAAAAAATAACTTTGAAGTACAAAAAATGTGACCAGTCAGGCCCGTGTGATGGACCCTTCCGGGGGGGTTTTCAAAATTCAAATTTAGATAAAATTAATAACAATACCAACAATAAACAATTGAAAAGGAAAGGGTTTTCTTACACCATTTGTCACTCATGTTCAACACAAAAACTAAAAAAATGACTTATAAACAAAATTTTGGAAACATATTACAATGAATGTTTCAAATTTTCGATAAGTCAAGAAAGTAAGAAATAAATTAGTTTCAAAGGAATTTCTTAGCAAATTTAAAATTAAAAAATATCTAAGTTCTAAAATAAATGTCAAATCTTGTACAAAACTTAGCATGAATAGATTTTAGGAAAATGATAATAATTGTTAATTTTTGTTCATCTAAATTTGGAATTCTTTTCCTCATTTTTAACTGGAAGTTTAGTGAGAAATTCCGCTGTAATTTTTTAATTTGAACAAAAAATATTTAATCACGATTTAAAATGTAAATTACTGATTACTGAATAAGAAATGAATTTTGAACAGAATTTATTCAATGTTTGATGTTTTAATTTAATTTTATAAAAAGAAGAATATAATTATTTTAAAAGTGCCAGTTATAGAATCCAGACATAAAACCTTTAATAAAGTAAAATCCTCCATGTTCAATTACACTGACAAAGAAATGTTAGAAAATGAGTAATTATGTGAATGATAAAAACTGATAAACAATTAAAATAATGAGTTCAAAACTTTTGTTATTAACACTGCGTATTAAAATTTATTTTGAAAGTTGCTACTTAGAACAATTTTTCAAACTTTTAAGATTAATTTAAAAATCATGATCGATCCAAAAATATGATTTCATATAAAAAATATTAATAAAAAGTTTTTAAAGTTTCAATCGCAGGTTTTTAAGCTTTGAATTACAAGCTCTGAGTATTTTGTCTCTTTTGATTAAAATATTGGGTCCTGAAAGAACAGAAGGTTGAAATTATGTTTTTTTTAATTTAAAATTTGGAGTTCAAGACTTATGGTTGAAGAACACGAAAATTTAGAATTTAAAAACAAGGAAACAATTGTTAAAAATATGTCTTAAAAATTTAAAAAGTTTGATTTAAAAAAAATCCGGCAAGTTGATTATAAAATTGAAAAAAAACTGTACAATAAAATTCGGTAGATTTATTTAAAAAATTGAAAAAAACAAAATGGAAATAAAAAAGATTAGTTTTTAAAAACATTTCAGGAAGAGTTTTTTCAATAAACATGTTTCATCATAACCATTTTGGTGCTTATTTTTTCAATTATTGATTTGGTAAATAGTGTCCTCAACTAGAAATTTTGTCAAATTCGGCCATTTAGTTTTGGTAATAAAGAGTTTATTACTAGTAAAATTGATAGATAACTGATTATGGAAAAATGTCATTACAAGTATTTTTGACATCACAGCAGAAAGTGGGGCTTATTCTGCGACGCGAGTGACGTGACTCACGAAATTTCACCTCTTCGTCCTGACTCCAGAAAATGCTCCAGAAAAGAAAATTGTGTATCGATGAGCTGTGAAGACCAAAAAAAACTCATCCGCACGGAAATTTCGAGGCTAGAAAGGCTATTTAAGCCAGCAAAACGATATAAAATTTCGTGAGTCACGTCACTCGCGTCGCAGAATAAGCCCCAGTGTAAAAAAAAACTTGATTCTATTTAAAGCTCATTAATTCATATAAAACTTTTATTTCAAAATAATATGTTTTTGATTTGAGTTTTTGTAAAAAGAAAGTGCAGAAACTTCCCTAAAGATTTTAAATTATTTTCATTTCAATAACAAACCTACCGTACGAGGACAGGTGTGCTCTGATATGTCTAACCTCACTCGAAAAGCGGCGCGTCGAACTGCAGCAAGGTTTTATATTCGACACATTGACCAACCGTATTGACTGTGCTTACATTCTACAACGTGTTAACATTTATGTACCAACGAGAACACTTCGACAATGTCAGTTTCTTTCAATTTCTCACCACCGTACTGCCTATGGCCAAAACCACCCTATTGACAAGTGTTGTGAACTTTTTAATTTAGTGTATAATTTGTTTAATTTTAATATGTGCAAACGTCGTTTTAAAATAGACTTAAGAAGAATTTCTTAGTTTTTAAGTCATCAGTCTGTACGTACGGTAATTAAACCAAAGACGAAATAAATAATAATAAATATAAAAGCTGATAGAAATATTGCATACATATTTAGATTCGGGGAACCCAAATTAGTTGAAATTACCGTTTAAATTCATTGCACCTAAAAAAAATGTAATTTTTGTGGCCTTGTGTAAATTTTTACAACCCTTTTTTTAAGTATTGATATAAAATTGAGTCTGAAATTGTTTTTTAAAGAATATTTCATATCATCATAACATTTGTTATGACATAAAAGATTTTTTTCATAAAAAAAATGGTTCGTTTCAATCTCAATCTTAGTTACACTTCTTAATAAAAACCCATTCTAACTAAAGACGAGATAGATTTTGGATATCAAGTTTTGAGTTCCAATACAAAAGGTTGATTGAACTAAAAACTAGAATCTACAATCAAAGTTAGTTTCAATTCACGAACGTCAAATAATGTCGTAGATCGAAATGTCTCAAGCCAAGGGTGATTCATGCTGAAATTCCGCCGGAGGCGAAAAAAATTTCTGACTGACTGATTAAGTAATTTACCGTTACTACCATCAATATTAACACGCGCAATTCAAATTACTTTTTCATTGGTTTATTATCGGTGAAAAAAGTGACTTTTGGTGATAAAAGTGACCATTTTTCGGAAAATAGTGACTTTAGTGACCAAATGATGAAAAAAGTGACTTTTTAGTGACTGACCCAAAAAAAGTGACCAAGTCACTAAAAAGTGACTCGCTACCAGCCCTGTTAATATCTCAAACACACGTTAACTTAAAAATCTATCAAAAATAGGCAAGATAGTCCTTTTCATAACCAACACAACGCTACTAAAGTTTTGCAAAGTTTCTATTAACGTAGCTATCGCCGAAATACTAAATGATCATAGGCTAAGCTTAAGCTTCTAGTTTTCTCGTTATTCAGCATGAAATAAAGAAAATCCGAAAAAAACATGCCTCAGGAAAACTGTTGTAGTTCATATATTACACAACAAAGACGGGAAAACCCTCTATGAGGCTTCGGAATTATTTGCCGAATATTTCCACCGCATTTACAGTGTAAACGATACAGTTCCAGAGTTAGAATTCCAAACCGCGACAGAAGTCATTCCTGAGCTGAGAATATCGATCACGGATGTTCGACGAAAAATTTTGCTGCTTGATGAATCCAAAGGGAGTGGACCTGATGGAATTCCTAATTCCTTTCTTAAAAAATGCGTTAACACCTTGGTGGAGCCGTTGTTAATGCTCTTCTCAAATTCAATTCGTAGAGGTCAGTTTCCGAAATTTTGGAAAATCTCCCACATTGTGCCAATCCATAAAAATGGTTCAAAACTGCCTGCTGAAAATTATCGTGGGATAGCAAATGGGATCACCGGAATTTGTCTTTGGTGGATTCGTTCGTACCTGAAAGAAAGAGTCCAGTTTGTGAAGATAGGGAATGCGAGATCCAAGGTATTGTCGGTCAACAGCGTCGTTCCACAAGGGAGTCACTTGGACCCCTTCTTTTCGTCACTGTTATGAACGAGTTTCCCGGAGTGCTGCATGACGTGTTTGTGTTGATATACGCAGATGATCTAAAACTGTTCCTCCCTGTGCGACACCCAAAGGATTGTTTGACCCTACAAAATGCGCTTCATAGATTTTCAGAGTGTGGCAGCAGTTTCGGATTGAAAATCAATGCCTCAAAGTGTAATGTGGTAACCTTTTCCCAGAAAGTGAGTAATATTGTGCACGAATATTGTTTCGAGAACAGCTGTACCATAGCTAGATAATCCTCTGTGAAAGATCTGGGAGTCGAGTTGGATGAAGAACTCAGTTTCTCAAAACATGTTGAAAAAGTCGTAGCCAAAGCAAACTCTATGTACGGAATGGTAAGCAGGATTTGTAACGAGCTGGACAATCCTTACACTATTGTCTCTATTTATGTTGGGCTTATCCGAACCACTATTGAATACGCCAGTATAGTGTGGCAGCCGTATTATAACGTTCATAAAAACAGGATTGAAAGGGTTCAAAAAAGATTTCTGAAATACGCCTTAAGGAATCTTGGATGGCAAGAAGAAATGCCGGAATACAGATCATTGTGTATGTTAGTTGGACTGGAGTCACTCGAAACTCGGAGGAAATCAACAGATGCGCTGTTTTTAAAGGACTTGATCAGTGGAAAGTACTTTTTGCCATATTTAGTATCACAAATTTCTCCAAATGAAGGACGTAGCAGTTTGCGCAACGTGAGACCGTTTCAGCTTCCAAATCGAATACAGAATTACGCTCGTAATGAATCAATCTTTAGAATGATGGCGCTTTACAACGCACATGCTGATGTAATCAAACTGACTATGTCCAGAGAACAAATAAAAAATAGTCTTAAGATGTTTTTATCATAGATGTGTTGTAACTAGTTAGGATCAAAGGCTGAAGCCTAGAATCTGATGAATAAAAAATATAAATAAAATTACACGTTCAAAAAAATATTTGTCTTATGCATATGAAAGCTGAAGTCTTAGGCTGATGTCAAGCTGAGGCGACAAGCAACGCTTTGGGTTCTACGTTCCAATAAGAATTGCAATGCAACGCATTGGGATGTCATGCTGGAGCGACATGTCGCTTTGAAATTCCCTACAAATCATCACTTCTCTACATCTGATAATGCTTTGAATCGTCTCCTTTCTTTCGGGAACCGTTAAAAAGTTATCAGATCATGATCCGGATTGCGAATATGCCAAAATTTCAACCGATAAAATTCTTTGTTTTTTTTTTGCGGGAACTAAGAATTTATGAAAATTTTCTCGTCGATTCAGATATTATTTAGTTTATTATCACAAATTTGGACGGATCTACGAACTATTGTGGATAAAACCCGAAATCACTGCTTTTAACCGAGAAAAAACAACATTCCCATTGGATTTTCTACTTGTCGCGCTTTAAAACACCCTGGCATCAGCTTTGTCGCGCTTTCCGATGCGCTCAGCTTGACAGGTCTACGCTTTTTCCATGGAGGTTAAATGAGAGCTGGTTTGTCGTGTGAACGTGTTGCGCTGCTTGTCGCCTCAGCTTGACAGCTTGTTGCCATAGTCAAAATGTGGCATAATAACAGATTTTACGTAGAAAATTTTTGACCAGAAAGTCATATATCTGCTTATCCGACAAAGTATTCCATATTTCATGGTAATCTTCTTGACAGTGTTGTCGATATGAGCTACGAAATTCAGCTTTTCATCTATTTGTATTCCTAAGTATTTAACTTGCCGTACTCTTTCGATTGCACATCCATCGATAAACAGATCAGAACTAGCTTCAGCGTTGCGATTTCCAATAATCATCCAGTTGGTTTTGTTTAGAGATGTACCGAATATTCGGTCGGCCGAATATTCGGCGCCGAATACCGCCAAAAAACCGTTAAGCCGAATATTCGGCTCACCGAATAGATGAGCTAAGTATTCGGCCGAATAGGCCGAATATCTACTACAGACTTGTAAAATTTTCCAAATGACTTTGGATAATTTTTCAAATATTGAAAAGTAATGTTGTAAAAGCAACTCAATCATTAAATACTTATGGTTTCAGCAAAACATCTAAGGGGTATCCGCGTATCTTTGAGTGTAGATTGTACCGGAGAATGCTGATAAGTATCGCTTTATTCTTTGATTTTAGTTTATTCTACATTTTCTGAATATATCCAGGCTTGCCCATAAATCCAGAGATGTCCGGGATGTCCAGATGTTGTTTAAAACGTCCCGAATTTTGTCAGATTATTTGCTTGACCAAATAAAAAACTCAAATTTCTTCAAACTTTTAGATTTTGTGTTCAATAATAATTTTTCAAAAATTTCAAAATAAACATAAATTTTTCCCTTTTTAATATTTTTTTTTCAAAAATCGTCTTGAATGCCTGACCATGTGGATACGTGTGATTGAAAGTATAGTTTGCATAAGGTTAAAGATCATCTATCTTTTCAACAACTATTTTTAAGATATCTTGCACAAATTTGGTCTTCATCTAATTTAATATCAAAGAAGCATAGCTTGGCACCTGTTTCCGTTTTTATCCCAGATTTTACAGGAATGCAATCTATATATATTTTTATTTTTTTATAGAGGATTTTAACCAACTTGGTCATTCGTCAACGCAGTCTCTTTGGGGATAAACGCCCTAGAAGCGACTAGTCGTCTGATGTCTTTTCAGTTATTGATGACATTTTAAAAATCAGAAAGACCCCTACTTAAAATATCTTGTAATTCATCATCCGATATTATCATCCGGTTGAAAATAATCGACTAAAAAACATGAGGGGCCTTCATATGGAAGTAATTAAAAGCATTGAAATAAACCCTTAAGTTTGTTTTTCATTAAAAACTCAATAGAATATTGGACCGAATATTCGGCCGAATATTCGTTTGGCCGAATAGTTGAAAAGGTCAATATTCGGTATACGGCCGTTCGCCGAATACCACTATTCGGTACATCTCTAGTTTTGTTGTTCGTTGTTCGTCGCTTATGTTTTTTGTAGTCACGGGCTCGCAAGGCCCGCAGCTAACCCCACTATCTCGCAGGAGGACCGTCGTGATGTTGCTGTTTTGGGTCCCGAACACCACCAGGACGTTGTTGCACTCCGCACGCCGCCCCTGACATAGAGAACAGACGCGTACGGGCGAATTATCAGCGGAAGTCGTGCCTACTATGGACTCCACAAGCAACTGCGGTCGAGAAGACTTAGCCCTCGCACGAAGTGTAACCTGTATATGACGCTCATTAGACCGGTTGTTCTCTACGGGCACGAGACATGGATATTGCTCGAGGAGGACCTGCGTACATTCGGAGTATTCGAGCGACGAGTGTTAAGGACCATCTTTGGCGGCCTACAGGAGAAAGGAGTGTGGAGGCGAAGGATGAACCACGAGCTCGTGCGACTCTACGGCGAACCCAGTATCCAGAAGGTGGTGAAGGCTGGCCGGATACGCTGGGCGGGACATGTTGCGGGAATGCCGGACGACTGTCCTGCAAAACAGGTGTTCGCTACGAATCCAGTAGGAACAAGACGAGCGGGGGCCCAACGAGCGAGGTGTTTAGACCAAGTGGAGCGTGATCTGGCGAACGTGGGTTGCCCGAGAAATTGGAGAACGGTTGCCATGGACCGAGTGAATTTTAGGAATTATGTTCGTCAAGTTATGTCGTGAGAAGACTATGTAAATAAATAAATGAATCCAGTTGGTTTTAGTAAGATTCAGACTCAACTTTCTGTATTTCAAAAAATTTGCAATATTTTTTAAATCCGCATCAGCTTCTTGTATAACGAGTTCTAAATCATTACCGCTCCAGTAGGAGACTGAGTCATCCGCAAATAGTTTGAGACGACCGTACGTAAACATTTTTTCATGTCATTGATGTACAAGATAAATAACAGGCGACCCAACACACTACCTTGGAGGACACCTAAATTATTTTCTCTATATCGTGAATAAGAAGATCCATACTTTGTTCTTTGCATTCTGTTCTCCAAATAGTTCTTAAACCAGTTAAGAACAGTACCATCGATATCAACTCTTACCAACACATCCATTAAAAGCAATCGATCAATAGTCTCAAATGCTCTCTTAAAATCAAGCAACACAGCAACAGTGTAGGTACCATTTTCAATGTTGATCTTCCAATTACTAAGTAATAAATTCACTGCAGATTCTGTTGAGTGTTGCTTCCTGAATCCAGACTGCTCGGACTCAATGAACCGCAAAATCTGCCTTTTAACTGCTAACTCTAGCACCTTTTCTTGGATTTCCAACATGTTTATAGGGCGATAAAGTGATGCCTCTCGTGCATTCTTCTCTTTTTCAATAGGAACAACTGTTGAATATTTCCACGTATCTGGAACAATCCCTGATCGAAGATTTGTGTTTATAACATCTCGTAACGGATTTGCTAGTAAGGACAAAGAACCTTTGAAGTCTCTCAAAGAGAAATTTTCAATACCCGCAGTGGGTTTCATATTGTTAACGATTTCATCAAAATCTCGACTCTACTTATTGCTTCAAATGTGCGAAATTTTCCTCCGGTATAAATCTAATAATCTGCTCAATGCAATTATTGGAACTTGCTGGAATACTATCATGAATTTGCATGACACTATCGATGAAGAAGTCATTGAACTTCTGCGCAATTTCAGATTAATCTGTTATTTCAACTCCATTAAATGAAATCGAATCGGCTTTGGCGCCATTTGTACTTATTAATCGTTTTATCGTTTTCCAAAGTAGTTTACCATTAGATTTGTTTTTCTCCAGTTCATCTTGAATACATATATTTTTTGCTTCTTTTATTTTACGTGAGTACTCATTTCTCACAGTTTTGTAATTACGCCAGCTTCTTTCACATTTGTTTTTTAAGAATTATTTATACAGTTTGCCTCTTCGTTTTTTCGATATCACTAAGATTTCTTGAGTACCATTGAGTACCAGAACCAGTACCATTCAGTACCAGTTTTTCACGAACTCTTTTTTGCTGTACAAATGTATTAACACTATTCTTCAATAATAAATCGATACGTCTTACCAACTCATGAAAGTCTGCGTATCTCAATGTTGGCAATCCTGCCTCAAGAAGCTGACGTAATGAATTTCTGCTATAACGACTCCAATCATTTACTGTGTGTAGGTTTCGGGTACGGCAGCATTAAGTCCTAATCCAGCATGAATGTTGACTGACTCATCGAAAATTTGGAATGATAATCGCTTCAGCACTTTCCACATTTGTGAACACAAAGTCTATTCTAGTACTGCTGTTAGTCGTTATCCTAGTGTCTTCTGTGACAATTTGTCCAAAGCTGTTTGCCTCCATGACACGCCTTGAATCTCTACACTCAATCTCGTTATTGAAATTAATATTGAAATCTCCACAAAAAAAATTGTCGATTCCATCTATAGCAATTTCATTCAGCCAAGTATTTTCCAGAATATCTAAGAACCGAGCATTGCTTGTACTTGGGGAATGATAAATTCCTCCAACGACAATTTGCTTTTTCCCATCATTAAGTTTTACTGCCAGAATCCAGTTCAATTCAACACATGCATTTAATACAATTATTTATTTATTTTATTTTTTATTATTTACATAGTATTCCGTCTTACGACATAACTTGACGAACATAATTCCTAAAATTCACTCGGTCCATGGCAACCGTTCTCCAATTTCTCGGGCACCCCACGTTCGCCAGATCACGCTCCACTTCGTCTAACCACCTCGCTCGTTGCGCCCCCGCTCGTCTTGTTCCTACCGGATTCGTAGCGAACACCTGTTTTGCAGGACAGTCGTCCGGCATTCTCGCAACATGTCCTGCCCAGCGTACCCGGCCAGCCTTAACCACCTTCTGGATACTGGGTTCGCCGTAGAGTCGCGCGAGCTCGTGGTTCATCCTTCGCCTCCACACTCCGTTCTCCTGTACGCCGCCAAAGATGGTTCTTAACACTCGTCGCTCGAATACTCCGAGTGTACGCAGGTCCTCCTCGAGCAATATCCATGTCTCGTGCCCGTAGAGAACAACCGGTCTAATAAGCGTCATATACAGGTTACACTTCGTGCGAGGGCTAAGTCTTCTCGACCGCAGTTGCTTGTGGAGTCCATAGTAGGCACGACTTCCGCTGATAATTCGCCTCCGGATCTCACGGCTGGTGTCATTGTCTGCGGTCACCAGTGAGCCGAGATAGACAAAGTCTTCGACTATCTCCAGCTCGTCGCCGTCGATCGTGACCTTGTTATTGCTGGACAAGCGGGTTCGGTCGGTCTCGGATCCGCAGGCCAGCATGTACTTCGTCTTGGACGTATTAATCATCAACCCAATCCTTCCTGCTTCGCGTTTCAGTTTGCGATAGATCTCCTCCACCGCCGCAGATGATCTGCCGACTATATCAATGTCATCGGCAAAGCAGATAAGTTGACTGGATCTGTTGAAAATCGTGCCCCGCATTTCGCATTTAATACAATGTCAAATTTAAAAAACATCCCGTACATACATTGTAACTCCGCCAGTATGCCTTGAGTGCGAAAAGCAGTGTATCATGGTGTAGCCCATTAAATTCAATGAATTTGAATTCAAGTCTTCCGTTAGGTGAGTTTCAACTAATACTATAATTAAAGGTTTCAATTCTTGAGCTATTATGCAAATTTCGTCAAGGCTGGAACCCCTGCCTCCAATATCCCCACCTGCCAAGTTTCACGCAAATCGGTTCAGTAGTTTCCGAGTCTATTGGGAACGGACAGACAGACAGACAGGAATACATTGTTAAAGTTAAGTTCTTTTAGAAATGGGACACTTTCTTTATCTAATACATATTACTCTCAATAAAACAAAAAGTGACGATGATAGCTTTTTAATTAAAAATATAATTAAAATGATTTGTGAGAGCTTTCAGAATTTATAAAATCGATTATTTTTAAGTTTATGCCCCTCATTAAAAAAGTGTTTAGAAAATTGTGTGAAAAAATGCCCCTCATTGAATCTTTGTTTAGCTGTGATGACTAAAGAGTTATTATTCATGCAATGGAATTCTAGAAGTGTGTTATCAAAAAAAGAGTCTTTAATTGTATTATTAAACGATAATAATGTTGACATATTTTGCATATGCGAAACTTGGTTGATGAATGGAGTCGATTTTGTTGTTCCAGGATTTAATATAGTAAGACGAGATCGAAATACGCCTTATGAAGGAGTACTCATAGGAATAAAGGGTGATGATTTGGTCAATATCAACTTGACGTATTTCTTTCAATTTTGCATTTAAAAAACCTGAACACCCCTCATTTTGAAGGTGTGTGTGTAGAATGTTGCTCCTACTTTGATTTTGGAATTCACTCTTCAGTTGTCAGAATGTCGCCCAAGGAAGAAGAGCAGCGTATCAAAATTTTTTCTCGCGCATCGCGAAAATCCGAGCTACTCGCACGCAAAGCTGGCAAAATCGCTAAAAGTTGCCAAATCAACCGTTACAAATGTAATGAAAGTGTTTGAGGAACGTTTGTTGACAGCGGCCGGATACGCTGGGCGGGACATGTTGCGAGAATGCCGGACGACTGTCCTGCAAAACAGGTGTTCGCTACGAATCCGGTAGGAACAAGACGAGCGGTTGCGCAACGAGCGAGGTGGTTAGACCAAGTGGAGCGTGATCTGGCCCGAGAAATTGGAGAACGGTTGCTATGAACCGAGTGAATTTTAGGAATTATGTTCGTCAAGTTATGTCGTGAGACGGAATACTATGTAAATAAAATAATAATTGTCGACAGCCAGGAAGTCTGGATCGGGAGGAAATCGAAAACCCGAAGCCGCTGAGACAACAAAGAGAGTTGCCGGTAGTTTCAAGCGAAATCTTAACCTCTCTCTCCGAGATGCCGCTAATAAGCTGGGTGTATCGTCTTCAACCGTGCATCGAGCCAAAAAACAAGCCGGACTATCGACTTACAAGAAGGTAGTGACTCCAAATCGCAATGATAAACAAAATACGACGGCCAAAGCGTGATCCCGGAGGCTGTACACGACGATGCTGACGAAGTTTGACTGCGTGGTAATGGACGACGAAACCTACGCCAAAGCTGTTACCACAGTAGGCATCGACTTATGCTACCGTGGATACCAGATCAATAAGTGAAAATTATTCATTCTTCGCCAGGCCCACGTGCTATTAACACGCTATCCATCGTTCTCTTTAAATAAGTAATAAACTAGTAATTAACAAGTTTAAGTATTGTTTTAATAAAGAAATACTTTATTGGCGACGAGTAATCACCCACGTAATCAAGATGGCAACAACTCAAGAAGTTTTCCAGACTATCATGCGGCAGAATCAGCAGATGGCGGAGCAGAACGCTAGGCTCATGCAGATACTGGAGCGAATCGGCATTCAAGAAGGTTCCAGTTCTCCCAAGTCCAGCAGCCCGGAATTCATAATTGAATCCCTGGCCTCCAACATCCGGGAATTTATCTACGATCCGGAAAACGGTCTTGTCTTCGACCGTTGGTACCGGAAGTATGAAGATCTTTTCCTACGAGACGGCGCTAAATTGGACGATCCAGCAAAAGTTCGCCTTCTTCTTCGAAGCCTCAGCGTAAACGTCCATGAGAAGTACGTCAATTTCGTCCTTCCCAAGCACCCCCGTGAGTTTTCCTTCGAAGAAACGGTCACCAAACTCACGGAACTCTTCAGTACTCGGATTTCGCTCTTCAGCAAACGCTACAAGTGCTTTCAACTGCGGAAAAACGATGCTGATGATTTGGTGAGCTACGCTGGGATGGTGAACAAGGTCTGCGAGGATTTCGAATTGGCCAACTTAACGGCGGACCAATTCAAAAGCCTCATTTTCATCTGCGGTCTGCAATCAACGAAAGATGCAGACATACGAACGAGGCTACTGTCCAAATTGGAAGCAACTGGTCCGGAAGACGAATGCAGTCTCGAGATTCTGGTCAAGGATGCTCAACGACTGCAAAATTTGAAGCTCGACACGGCGATGGTTGAACAACATCAACAGGTGACTTCTGTCTGCACAGTCAAGCAGAAGAAGTTTCCAGTCAAACCATCCGGTTCACATTCAAAACCCATCAAGACTTCAACCAATCCAAAAATGCGCACCCATGCTGGCAGTGCGGAGGAATGCATTTTGTCCGCGACTGTAGCTACTCAAGCCACGTCTGCAGGGATTGCAAGCAAACCGGACACAAGGAAGGTTATTGCGATTGCTACAAACCGAAACCATAATCAAAAGCCAAGGTTTTCAAGAAGCTATCAGTGAAAGGTGTTTTTGCTGAAAACAACATCAACTGCGTGTCAAGCCGGAAGTTTCTTACCGTTCTCATCGATGGTTCTGCAGCCACGCTTCAGTTCGACACAGCAGCAGACATCACCATCATTTCGAAACATCAATGGAGCAAGAAACTCGGATCACCAGCACTTTCAGCAACAACACGCACCGCCACGACAGCTTCAGGTAAGCCCCTTCATCTTTTGGGTGAGGCCAAAGCTGAAGTGACACTAGGATACATCCAGAAAACAGCGATCTATTACGTCACCGACAATCGTCTGGACCTTTTCGGTCTGGAATGGATTGACCTATTTGAGCTTTGGGACAAACCATTATCAGCGATATGCAATCAAGTCCTACTCGAATCTTCAAACTACATCCAGCGATACAAAACTAAGTTTCCTGAGGTTTTCAAATCCACCCTGGGTCACTGTACGAAGACGAAGGTTCGATTGTACCTCAAGCCCAATGCTCAACCTGTTTTCAAGCCGAAACGTCCAGTGCCATTCACCTCCGTTGAGAAAATCGATTTGGAACTGGAACGCTTGCAAAAACTCAACATCATCACGCCTGTGGAATTTTCCCAGTGGGCGGCTCCAATTGTGGCTGTCAAGAAACCAGGAGGACGAATCCGAATTTGTGCCGACTACTCAACCGGTTTAAACGCTGCATTAGAACCGAACAACTATCCACTTCCGGTTCCCGATGATATCTTCAGCAAGCTCAACGGATGCAGATTCTTCAGTATCATCTCGATCTCAGCGACGCATATTTGCAAGTTGAGGTTGACGACGATTCGAAGCAACTTTTGACCATCAACACGCATCGTGGATTGTTCCGTTTCAACCGGCTCGCACCTGGGGTCAAGTCAGCTCCGGGAGCCTTTCAGCAGCTGATGAACACCATGATAGCCGGTCTGAAAGGTGTCGATTCTTTCCTGGACGATATTCTGGTCTACAGCCGAACCGAAGAGGAACATCGGAGCATTCTGGATGGATTGTTTATGCGATTGCAGGACTACGGTTTCCACCTGAGGGAGGAAAAATGCAATCTCATGCAGCGGCAAATTCGATACCTTGGGCACATTGTCAACGCCTCAGGTCTACGTCCTGATCCAGCCAAAGTCGAAGCTATTGTCAAGATGCCAGCACCAACCGATGTGAGTACCCTTCGTTCTTTTCTTGGTGCAGTGAATTTTTATGCGAAGTTTGTGCGCGAAATGCACACGCTACGCCGACCGCTTGATGCTCTGCTGAAACAAGATGTCAAATTTGAGTGGAATCAAGATTGCCAGAGGTCTTTCCGACGGTTCAAAGAGGTTCTACAGTCCGACTTGATGCTCACTCACTACGATCCTAACCTTGAAATCATCGTAGCAGCAGACGCATCCCAAACTGGAATCGGAGCTTGCATCCTTCACAAATTCCCAAACGGTGCATTCAAAGCTGTTGCTCATGCGTCTCGATCCCTCACTCAAGCCGAGAGACAGTATGGGCAAATCGAAAAAGAAGGACTCGCTCTGGTATTCGCTGTGACCAAATTTCATCGAATGCTTCTTGGTCGCAGGTTCCTGTTGCAAACGGATCACCAACCCCTTCTCCGAATATTTGGTTCCAAGAAGGGCATTCCAGTTCACACAGCGAACAGACTGCAGCGGTGGGCTCTAGCACTGCTGTGCTATGACTTCGAGATCCAGTATGTGTCCACATCTCAGTTTGGCTACGCAGACGTCCTTTCCCGCCTAATCGACAAACACTCAAAACCAGACGAAGAGTTTGTCATTGCATCGGTTCAGCTGGAAGAAGATGTGGAGATCCCGCTTCAAGAAGCCATCAGTTCGGTTCCCATCACATTCAAAATGGTAACCAACGCAACACTCAAGTGCCCCGTTCTTCAGCAAGTCAGTCAATTCATCGAAAACGGTTGGCCATCAAACATCTCCGAAATTGTTAACCCAGCAGTGAAGCCATTTTTCCCCCATCGTGATGCTCTCGCAATCATCAAGAACTGCATCATGATGTCGAATCGGTTAGTCATCCCAGAATTCTACCATCAACGGATTCTGAAACAACTTCATCGAGGTCATCCGGGAATGGAACGGATGAAAGCCCTAGCCCGAAGTCACGTTTACTGGCCGAAAATCGACGACGACATCTCAACGTTTGTGAGGAAATGTGAAATGTGTGCTGTTCATGCCAAATCCCCACCGAAGACTCCTCCTCAACCGTGGCCAGCAACACATTCTCCTTGGGAACGCATCCACATCGACTTTGCCGGTCCATTCAAATGTCTCAACTTCCTGGTTGTGGTGGATGCCCATTCAAGATGGCCCGAGATCTGCACAATCAAATCAGCAACATCATCGGCAGTCATCGAGTTTCTGGATGAATTGTTCGCTCGTTTTGGGATTCCATCAACAATTGTTTCCGACAATGGCACCCAATTCATTTCGAAACAATTCGAAAATTTCTGCGGGAGGAACGGTATTCAACATCTGCGGATTTCGCCTTATCATCCACAATCAAACGGTCAGGCTGAAAGGTTCGTGGATTCCCTCAAGAGGTCCTTGCTGAAAATCAACGACTGGCAAAACATCCATGAATCACTTCAAACGTTCCTGCAAGTATACCGATCAACTCCCAGTCGTGTCCTGAATGGTTCCACTCCAGCTGAGCTCATGATTGGCAGAAAAATCAGAACTATTCTGAATCTTCTGGATCATGACCAACCGAGACATCCGAAAGCAGATCAGGGACCACGACCACACAAACTAACAACTGGTGCTGCGGTGTATGCCAAACTATACCGCAACAATTCGTCTTGGAAGTGGGTTCCTGGAAAGATTCTTGAAGCGATTGGCAAAGTTAACTTCAACATCCTATTGGAAGAGCATCATGGCAGGCGGAAGCTAATACGTTCACACGTCGACCAGGTCAAGCTTCGGTATCCGGGTGATGCAAGTACTTCGCGGAGGCAGCCTACACCATTGAACATATTGGTCGATATGTTTGGACTTCAAGCCCGGTCAAGCCAACCATCTCCAACATCAAATGTTCCAGAACCTGAAGAAGATGATCCACAACCACCAGCCGGAGAATCAACTTTGGTCGATGTCGATGTTAGCATGGAAGACCAAAACGATTCTTTTGTTTCCCTCGAAGATGAACCAACACCTAGACGTCCCCGAAGGAACATCAGACTGCCTGAGAGATTAAACTCTTACCTGGTGTCCTGGAAATAAGGAGGGAGATATGTTACCACAGTAGGCATCGACTTATGCTACCGTGGATACCAGATCAACAAGTGAAAATTATTCATTCTTCGCCAGGCCCACGTGCTATTAACACGCTATCCATCGTTCTCTTTAAATAAGTAATAAACTAGTAATTAACAAGTTCAAGTATTGTTTTAATAAAGAAATACTTTAAAAGCCGACTTCAAGCACCTTCCGGGACAGGAGTTTTATACGGCAAAAGGAAGGGGAAAGGTAGCAGATATTTTCAAGCACATGAAACTGTCAAAGTTCGCGAAGAAATATCTGGTTTGGCAAGCCATCTGTACCTGTGGCTTGAAAAGCAACATTTTCATAGCTTCCGGGACTGTCAACCAAGAAATTTACGTGAAAGAGTGTTTGAATAAACGTCTGCTGCCCTTCCTGAAGAAACACGGTTGTTCCGTTCTGTTTTGGCCGGATTTGGCATCTTGCCATTACGGTAAAAAGGCCATGGAGTGGTACGCCGCCAACAACGTGCAGGTGGTTACCAAGGACAAGAACCCTCCCAACACGCCAGAGCTCCGCCCAATTGAGAAATACTGGGCTATTGTCAAGCGGAACCTAAAGAAGATTAAAAAAAACTGCTAAGGACGCGCAGCAGTTCAAGGCAAACTGGCTTTCTGCGGAGAAGAAGTTGGACAAGGTGGCTGTACAAAATCTGATGGCAGGGGTTAAGCGACATCAATTTAGGAATGTCAACTGTTGTGATATTTTTTTTCTATTATTTTGTTTAAAATTTTAATCTAAATTATGTAAAAATATAAAATAAATAATATATTTCATACTCGATTTTGGTTTGTTTTTAAAATATAATAAACATTGTTTTTTTCTTAATTTTTTCAAATGATTTTTTTTCCTAGATTAAAAAAAAAATCTACAGCAATGAATTGGTTTTCAGATTTATTTTGTAACCAACTCAATTCGAAAAAAATCGAATTATCGATACTTTTAATCAAATATTGCTCAGAGGCTGGTAAACTCCAAAATTTAGCAAAAATGGGACGGTGAGTAGAAAAAGTTTGAAAACCACTAATGTTTTGAAACAAATGGATATCGGATGAATCATCATCTATATCACGATGAAAACATCGAAAAATTGGAAAGTTTCAGTGACTGGCTACAAGAAAACTGAAATAAAATTACCAAATCATTCAATGTTAGGTTTTTGAATGTTATTGGTGATTGAAGGATTTACCTTCTCACACGCTTTGCATTGTGTCATACGACATAAATTAATTTCAGTAAGCGTTATTTTTTCTGGAATATCCACAATTAAACAAAATATATTCCAGCTGCAGTGGACTTATGTACAGAATGAATGAACTTACCATCTTCAGCTGCTGCCACTTCAGTAGATAGACTGCGCCCGGGAACCGGAATAAGACCATCAGCAGCACTTCAGGCCGAACAATTACCGCCCATGATTCTTCACCGCGATCGCACACCAGGCAAAAGCGCAAGCCGGACACGCGGCGGCCGGTGGCAGGTGCACCCGAAAATGTACAATCTCCCGGACCTCTACAACACCCAGCCAGTAAGAGTAAGTAGGTCCAACTCTAACCAACACTGTGCTGCCACGAATAATCAGACGAATCGTAGTTTGAAAGCAGCTGCTCGTTTGGGGTTTTGCATCATTGAGGCCGCGATGATGTTGATGATGCTGCTGCTGGCTGCTGGTCAGCTATAGGATGATTATAATGTTTGCTGACGATGATTCCCTCGTCGTTTCGATTTCCTGAATTCTTCTCACTCACTTCTGCACTATTTGGCAAAGTTATAGCTGATGTGTGCTCTCTTAGAAATTTGGTTTCGGCAGCGGTGAAGTTAATTTGAATTTTGGTTCACTGAACTTTGAAGAAGGTTCCGCGAAACTTCAGCCAGGCTTATGATGGTTTGGTACACTTTTGCACTTTTGATTGATTTACTACATTCACTTTATCAGACCCGGTAGTGAAATGTGGACACTATCTTATCAATGCTGGCTGAGAGTATAGAGAAGATATTTAGATAGGAACCACATGTTATGGAGTCGCACACGCACTTCTGTGGGGTTGAAATCTCTGGGTAACCAGGCCAAAAACACGAAGCACTTCCCCAAAACGCACTTATCACAACTGATCGAAATCGAAAGCTAAGCAAAGTGAATGCAAAAAAAACTTAATTTACATTCAGTAAGACCACAAGTACAATTCTCGTCACAGACACGATCGTTTTACTACATTTCGATCGAAAGAAATTCACTGAAATCCGTACTGCCCCTACATTACACAGCTTCGAGAGTGCAATGAATAAACAACACACTAACTAACTCGACTTGCTAGCATAGAGCGTTTGGTTCCGAGGAAGGTTTAAGTTTGGCAAGCCGATACATCACAAAGAGCGAACGTCGCTCGTTGTGAGACTGTGGCTGGTATTTCGAGACTAACTTCTTTTGTGTTTTGTCCGCTTTGCTTTCCTCCGCGATCATCGGAGCCGTTTTCAGCCGGACTGGCACTAACTCCGATCCGACTTCATGCGAACAACGAAAGAACGACACCGATTAAGCCTCTAGTGACTTCGACTAACTGAGCGATAAAAACAACCACATCAGAACCACGGACGAACAAATCCCCCCGGTTTGTTTGTTTCTCTTCGGCATGGTTGAATGTGGGGGTGCTGTTGTGTCAGGTAGCTAGCTAGCCACAGTGATAATTGAGGTTGTTGTTGTTTCGATGATACTTTGTTTTATCACATTGGAGACTGCAGTGAAGTCTCAACAAAAATATGCCAACTGTAAACGTTATAATCTATTTCAATTCAAAACAGATTGGTTTAAGTTCGTCGAAGACTTCACTTGTGGTTTAATTCACAATTTTGACTGTAAACTTGGATTCTAAATAATATTTTTCAGATTCAAAGCACATTATCGGTTGTTTTTCTAGGCCACAGGAATATAATTTAAATTCAAATTGAAAATCTGTGTAAGGATTTGCAATCTGAAGGCTAAGCTCAAACTTTAAATATTTTTGTCATGAATCTGAAATTCCGTCCGTCCAAAAATAGAGATCTGAATAAAAAATTAAAATTGGAAAAATTCTATGTAGTGAAACTGAAATCTACATTTCGATTATTCGCTTTGACTCTGATTTTAGATCTTAATATTCTTAACATTTTCAAGTTCTGACTTACTTTCTGTCAAATTTTATGATATTCTTGATCAGGGAGTAGATCTTAATTGTTTCTCAAGATTATGGATCTTATACACCATTAGACAGTTTTTAGGATAATCGATCTCGACGGAAATCTCTGAAGAAATTTTGCAAAATATCAAATAAAACTCTCCTGAAATATTTCTATTTCGAGACCAGAAATATAGCCATAGGTTTTGGCCAACTCATATGTCCCCACACCCTATCATCATCGAATCGTTTCGGAAAGGCGGATTACTCACCAATTCGGTTTTTTTATTTTTCCTACATATCCTAATTTCGGTTGACTAACCACCAATCCTCATGTTAAAGCTTTCCTTGAATATTCCAGCGAAATCAAGCGACTGGATTACGGTATTAATATATTTTCCAAGAAACTGCTGCCAATATGAATCGAATCGACACCACAAAACCAAACCCAAAAGGCCCAAGCGATGAGGCGTTTGGCCATCATCAGATTCTGATACTCACATCAACAAAACGAACAGAAACCTCCTCTTTTCCAGTCTTCCCAGTTTGCAAATCAATCACGATGTTTTATCTCCCAAATCACTTCGAATAACGATATTGTTTTCATCAGCACACACCACCGCCGTGTGTGTTATCGCGACGAACCCGTGACAATCACAATTGATGCCATTTTTTTCTGGCGAAAACGGAAAAACACAACTGAACAAACTGAAATTTACAAGCAATTTGTGTGATCCGCGTTTCGTACACTCTGGAAGGGTTTCTTCCATGTAAAACAGCTTATTTTCAAACTCGCTTTCTAAAAGGTCTCAATCGTTCAAATTTTAACCTAAATTGCATGGCAATGAGAGCATTAACACATAAGCCATTCTCGAAACGTACACGCGATTTCTCTCCGCCACTTTTTTGTTGACATCTTGCTTGCCCGCCTCTCTTTCTCTCACCCTCACGCACGACCGAAGCCCGCCTTCATGATTTACACATTACTGACTGAAAGCTCAAATTTAGGGTTACGATTTTTTTTAAATGGGTAAAGTGCATGGTTCCAATATGAAAGACCACACACACAAAAGAACAGTGTGTACTTTTCAGTACAATAATTATTATTTATACCATTTTTTTTTTTTCACCTGGAGGCAAACTAGAGGCAACCTAGGTTCGCTCTAACTGCTGTCATCGTGCTCATTTATTGCTCGAGAGGCAACCTAGGTTCGCTCGGAAAACGGACGGAGTCGCCCTGAGAAGAAAGTCAGTTTTGCGAGAAGTTCACCAATACTCTCAACGTTGTTGTCAAAACATTGAACAGCTGTTTTTGGCTGAAAGCAAAACAGTTGAAATAATGAACGGGAAAATGATAATTGCCGCGATTTTGAACTTCTCAGCCAAGCAAAATCGTACTATCTGCTGTCCAGTGCAATCCGGACACGAAAACAGGCAATCCGGATGTGAAGAACCGAATGAAGAAATCTAGAAGGGAGAACAAAATGACAGCTGCATGTAAACATTGCGCTCGTTCTCACGCACACCTACGTATGGAATAACTCGAAACCCGAAACCCGTTTTTTTATTCTGACGGTTCCAGAGCCAAATCCGGAATCAAAAAAAAATACGCCATTAGATTTAATTCAATTGTCGGTTTCTTTTTTTCATATCCACTTTGACGACTTCAACGCAACATTTAATCCGATATTCAGGCAGGACCTTGGGTGGTATGAAAAAAAATTAGTAATTGCTTTTGCTAAACTGAATCGAGCAGTCGAGCAGTCGCTTAAAGCAATTGCTTCGGTTGTTATGAATAAATTTTTTTTTGACAGCTGTTTTCTCAGTCAGGAGCTTTTACTTTTAGAACAAGCTGTTTGGTATGAATAAAGCTCAAATCTGAAGCAATTGCTCGACAAATCTCATAGCAATTGCTTTATTTTCTAAGCATGCTCGGTAGCAGACTTTTCCAATAAAAAATTCTTTAACAACGTCAAGAACTTATCAAATTAGCAATATTTCACTTCAAAACACTTCAAAATCGAAGCGATAACCCAACTTTTTTCATATTCCTGTCGTTGTATAAAATCATTCGTCTAAGATGACAATAAACAAATCAATTAGTAAATATTTCAAATTAAAAAAAATCCGGCTATAGTGGAAGAAGTCCCAATTGGTTCAAAGTAAGAAATAAATTGTAATAATTTAAAACATTATACAGATCTCTCATTTTTATATAATTTTTTTTAATCCTAAGATTAAAAAATAAATCTAAATTAAAATGCGCGTCTATTGCCTATATTTTTTATACATCGGATTATCCCGATCCGAATACATGTGGGAGAGCTTATGATAAATATTAAAGTTAGGCCATTTTTTGTTTGACAATATTCGAATATGTATTCATTTTTCTTTAAACATCAACATACGAGCACGCATTAACAAAAAAAATCCGGTCGTTCTTACACCCACCACCCGCTTCGTCGACTTCAAGGCTACTTTAGCCGTACTTTTCAATTTTCTGATCGTCTTCTTTCATTTTACTTTAGAAAACTTCAGATTCTGCTGGTTGGATAGCTCTATTTTTCGAAGCAAAAGCTATGTTCTAAGACTTTAGTACACATCCGCTAAGCAAATGTTTATTCATACCAAACTAAGCAAATGCTTTGGACTTTTGCTTTGATTGATTTCGAGCTAAGTAAAAGCTACCGAAGCAATTGCTAAACCTTATTCATACCACTACTTGAGCGCACAATAGGGCGCACAATGGGACAAAGTTTGCGGGATTTTTTAAACAAAAAAGTTACTTCTCCATTCCATAATAACTTTAATAAAAACCAATAAATATTTTGCACAGCCCATGTCGAAGGTAGAGCCACTAAAATTTGCAGTATTTTCGGGGTTCAATAGGAATACAAAACCATTTGATGCTTTTTTGGTTCTATTTAACCTGTCTGTACATATTCTTAATAATTTCCCTTTAACCTAAATGAAGTTGCAATTTAAAACAGGGTTTTTTCTTATGATTAATTTCGAATGAGACCTGCATCAGATAATCTAGTAATATTCTATGTATTTGCTCAAATTTTACATTAAAACGTAGAGGTTTTATACACGGTTTTTCGCAACTAGCACGGACTCTGCAAAGCCAAGTACCTATCTGAAAGAAAACATTCCAAATCCTTTTTAATGGAAAACACCTAGAAATTTGTAAAGTTGAGAGCTGCTTAACTCTGAGACTTGCAAGGTGAGATGAGACTTGAAATGTGAGACCTTGAGACCTGAGACTTGAAATATGAGACATGAGGCGTGAGAATATGATCTCAGACCTGAGACATGAAACCTGAGTCGTAAAACATAAGACATGAGACTTGTAACATGAGATATGATACCTGACACTTGAGACCTTGAGACCTGAAGCCTAAACAGAAGAAATGAAATATAAAAAATGGAACTTTATATCTGACACATGAGGCATGAGACCTCAGACATGAGTTCTAAGACATACAATATGAGACATGAGACTTTGAGACTTTAGACATGAGACGTGACAGGTGATGCGTGAAAGGGTAAACGTTGGAAGTGAGATATGAGACATGAGATGTGAGGAATTGGTAGTGAGACGTGATAAGTGAGAAAAGGTAAATAAAAATATGAAGTAATATGTGAAAAGCAAGTAAGGGAGAAATACGACGTCTTACTTCTGAATACTCACTTCTGAGCTCTCACGTCGCCTTTCTCACGACTTGCTTTTCATGTTTGATTTGATTTGTTCCACTTATATCTCACACCTGAGAAGTGCATGTATCACTTCTCGCTTTCCTCTTCTCATTTATCTCTTCTCATATATCTCATCTCGAGTTCTCACTTCTAATTTTTTACTTCATTTCTCTTTTTTTTTAAAATTCTCACTTGTCGTCTCACTTCTAACTTCTCACTTTTCACTTCTCACCTCTCACTGCTCATATCTCACTCTCTCGTCTAACCTCTCACAATTCACGTCTAACGTCTCGTATCTCAGGTTTTAAGTCTCATTTTTCATGTCTCAAGATTCATGTCTCAAGATTCATGTCTCATCTCTAAGGTCTCAAGTCTCTTTTTTTTTTTTTTTTTCCTTGTAGGGGAGAGCCCACTGCGACCAGTAGTTGATCTATTGTGGTAATTACCCCGCGTTACTGTATGCTATCAGGCTCACCTGCACTATGGGTTGAAGTGACAGTTGATTGCTGACTGAGCATTTTATCCCAATCGGGTATGATATCAAAGATGTATGATATAACCTTCTTAGGGCTGATATGCAACCATATGTCTTGTGCGCTTATTAACTTTGCCCCAAGAACACGCTCTCTCCTCTTAAGGAGGGCGCAGCAGTTGCATAAGAGATGCTCTGCAGTTTCTTTTTCGAACCCGCAGAACCGACAGTCGTCGTTTTGAATAATGTTTATCCTTTTGAGATGCTGTTTTGTTGGACAGTGTCCTGTCAATAGACCAATGTAAGTACTTAACTCGTGCTTACTTAAGTTCAACATGTTTTTGGAGAGTCGTGCGCTTGGTTCAATGAATCTTTTTGCCTGAGTTGCTCCCTCTACTGTTCTCCAGTTGGAGACAATAGTGGTGCTTTCCCAGTTCTTGAGTTCCATATTCAAGGCACTCCTAGATACTCCGCAGAAAGGTTCAGGTCCAATTAACAGACCCTGAGATCCTTCCCTAGCTAGCTGGTCTGCTTCTTCGTTCCCTAGGATACCGCAGTGGCTGGAACCCAGAATAAAAATACTCTGTTCCGTATGGCCAGGTTTCTTAGTGCAACAATACACTCCCATACTAGCTTGGAGTAACATGTGAAGGTACTTAGTGCTCGAAGAGCGGCCTGACTATCAGAGAATATATAGATACTTGTGTACCTGTATCCTCTTTTCAAACAGGCTAAAGTGCACTCTAAAATTGCTTGAACTTCTGCTTGGAATACTGTTGGCCAGTTTCCCATAGGAATTGAGATCCTGAGTCTAGGTCCGAACACCCCTGCCCCAGTTCTATTATCCATTTTAGACCCATCAGTAAAGAATTTTATTGATCCGGAAGGAACCGCAGGTCCACCTGACTCCCACACGTCCCTATTATTGATAGTTACATTGTATGGTATGTCTAGGTTGAAAACGGGTTCCATCCAGTCATCGTTCTTCACAATAAGTGAGTTTATTTTAAATATCTTTAGGATTTTAAGGTGTCCTGTAAGATCCCCCTCATAGAGAGTTTTGTTTTTGGAGAGTCTCAAGGCACTACGTTCTGCCTCTAACTCAATAAATTGATGTAGTGGCATTATATTTAGTAGTGCATTCAGAGCCTCGTTTGATGTGCTTCGCATAGCGCCAGTTATAGCTAGCAAGTCTCAAGTCTCAGGTCTCAAGGTCTTAAGTTTCAGATATCACGTCATATGTCTTAGGTCTAAGATTCCATTTTTGGTGTCTCATGTCTCATTTCTCATATCTCACATATCATTAGATATTTAATATCTTACTGTCGTGATTTTACGAATCTCAATTGCTGCCAAAATAGCAAATGTTCTCATAGAAATTAATTTTATTTTATTCATCTACAGTGTTGCTGAATACAACTATTATTTTATTTTATTCCTAATTAAATTTGATTTATTTTCTGTATATTCTTCATCTCATCCCTACACTTACGTCTCATGCCCAATGTATTTTATCTCAGGTCTCATATCAAAGCTATAATGTGGCAGGTTTCAGATCTCAGCTCTCAGATGTAAGGTCTCATATCTTAGGTCCAAGATTCCTTCTTTGATGTCTCATATCTCATATCTTATGTCTCATGCCTAATGTTTTTATATCAGGTCTCAGGACACAGTTCTCAAGTCTCATGTCCAGGATCCATTTTTTAATGTCTCATTTCTTATATCTCATATCTTATGTCTCATGCCTTATGTATTTTATATCAGGTCTCAGGACTTAGGTCTCAAGCCTCATATCACATATCTAAGCTATAATGTGGCAGGTTTCATATCTCAGGCATGGCCTGAGAGGGGGGTTAAACCCCCCTTCCCCCCATTAGGATCCAAAACAAAAAATTTAAATTGCTAATCAAATTTTGATGACCTATTATTATGATGAATCTAGACTAACAATCTCAACTCAGAACTACGGCCAAAACCTCAAAATCTTATCACAGATTCACAACTCTACTACAGATTTTACAAAATTTTCTTACTTGTTGATAGATATTTGAAGACTGTACTCAAATAACGCTATCAAAAGTAATTCACAAAAGTGCATGCATTTTGGGTACAGTGCTTAGTCTCGAATATCGAATTTTCCATAAGATTAGACTCACTTGGGTTGCCTGATTGCCCGGATTTCACCCGTATGGTTTTACTTTTTTTAAAAATCAAAGAAAAAATAAATTGCCTGATTAAGTTTATGTAATTTGTGTCCAAAACAATTTGTTTAAGAAGTTTATCCGAATTAAATGGCTGCTGTTTTCGATGAAAAAAGTCAACTTTTCGAGTATTTTTTCTTCTTGATTTCAAATGAAGAATTCCTCAATTTGCCTTGATATTGGAAAGATTTTGAGTTGAAATTTTTTAAATTGTATGCCCGGATCTAGCAAAGGTTTTTAAATAATATTTCCCGGATTTGCCTTGCTCGGATAAGTGCGCAAAAATGTATAATTTCCTTAGATTTGAATCATTCCCAATATTCTGATTCCAATTTTCGGAAATCTAAATTTGTTGCCTATGAGCGGTTTGTGGAATCTATATCGAGTTCAATATATGTACTTGTTTTTAGTTTGGTTCATCATTGGAACAAAATCCTGATACGAGTCTTGGTTTTGCATTTAAAACTAAAATAAGATTCATTTTGTATGCTCAAAACTCACGATTCCGGAATATTAAAAGTACCTAAATATTTTTAATAACAAACCATTTTTAGGACTTCGATTCGAAATTTTAACTCCTTACTCTTATGCAGAATTGAAACTTTAAAAAGTTCCATAATGGTCATCCAGAATTAAAATATCACAGTTTCATCATTCGAAGTTTTCATTCCGATTCACTAGTTGAATTACAAATAAATATAATAGAAGAAAAAAGTCATACAGAGAATCAAAGATTCAAAATTCAAATACAAAATTTCGAGTTATGAATTCTGTCTGTTCTGTTATTGATTATTAGGAATTTTTATTTGGAATTTAGGTTCAGAAATCGATTTCAAACAAGAAATCCAAATTTGTTATTCTGGTTCAAAATGCAAAATTCAGGTTCGGAATTGAAATTCAAAATACCCCAAAACAAAACACGAAAAGGTGAGAATCTGCATTCATTTTCGAAATTGCGTTCTTTGAAAAATCTAAATTTCAAATTTTAATTTTTTTTACTGGATTTTAAAAATGAAATAAAATATTAATTTGAAGATCCCCCCCCCCCCCCTCTCATGTCACATAACTCATATATCATGTCTCGTGCCTCACGTGTCCTATCTCAGGTCTTATGCCTCAGGTTCAAGTCTCAAATCTCATGTCTAAGTTAATGTGGCAGGTTTCAGGTCTCAGGGCTCATACTTTGTTCTCAGGTCTCAGATGTGATGTCTCAGATCTCAGGTTCCATATCATATATGTAGGTCTGAAGTCTCAGTCTCAGATCTCAAGTAAGGTTGAATGTTTCATGTCTCATGTCTCAGAACTCAGATTCCAAGCTACATATCTGATTGTCTTAATTTAAGAGCTTCGAACAAGCACGGTCTTCTACACGGTTTGGATTTTTGAGACTCGATAAGAAATCCTTTTACCGATAATAGTGATGAAGAAAATTAAACTCTCTGGAGCCACCACAACCGCTTGACAATTATTACCAGCATTTAAACGCACAACGCTGTCGCCTTCGTTAACGTGAAATCAGCTGGCTGTATGTGAACTTGAATCCGATGACCATACTTTAGATTAGTTCGATGTAAAAACTCTGAAATTGAGAATAATATTTTACATGAATATTTGGATGTGTCTGCAAACGAATCGCAACCAAACCCAGTATCAGCCTATCTACTTCGATTTCTTCGCTATCATAAAATATCAAGCGCACGGGCAAATTTCTGACTATAAGAGCACCTGTATCCGTGGTCCAAACAGCCGATTTAGACCCAAATTCCGACCCGAGCAACCGCACTGGTGATCCATCATACCAGTTTCAATTCAACTTTTTTTAGAGCTGGTATAAGGATTGATCCAAAACTGATGAGATTTGGATCCAATTTGACGCAGTTCTAAACCGTTTGACAGTTAATGGAACACGAGTGCAGTTGCCAGTTTTTTCATTGGATCGGATCTAATTTCTTTGGTTCAATTCTTGTATAAATTAGATCCAAGAATAGACCACGGGTACAGGTTCTCTAAGTAAACTCAACGGACGTGTTCTAGCGATCAATGTTAGGAAAAAGTTCAAATGAGCTTAGTAAGGAAAATTCCTAGCTCACCGAAACTTGCAAAAATTCATCAGGAATCATGAAAACACTGTTCAATCACCGAAGAAAAATTATGCTAGCCTATACGACGGCGTGAATCATTTCTATTAGCCATAAATTCGGCTAGGTTTTATCGATCGCAAATTCGTCTATTATCTTATCAATGCGAAAAAGTGCATTAACCTTGCAACTTTTTGACCAGTCAAAACACAACAGCCGGTCGGTTTGGATGCATTTTCGGGGGGGAAACAGTTGCGAATAAGGCAGAGATCTAAAATGAGTCTACCTCCGAATAATGAGGAAGTGCCTCTAGGCAACTTGAATCGCCGACCGGGAACGACTGACGACCAATCCGATGGAGGAGGAGTCAACGACTTTACCCAAAAGTATGACGTGAATAGTTTCACCGGTCTGCTGGCAATTCTAGCCGTTAATTTGCAGCAAATTTACATGCTGAGTCGGGTGGGCTCCGAGCTTGGTCCAATGTTCTATGTGTTGATAAGCCTATCCTCGATTTCGGCTATTTTTGTAGTAAGTAATCACAGATGACTATAAACTACGGTGCTCGCTAGTTATTGAATAGGGTTATCTGTTTCTTTTTAAGGTTTTCCTTTTGGCCCTGCGGGGCGTAATGGATTCGGACCGGATGAAGGTTCGTAACCGTACTCGTAAGAATTGGTGGCCATATTTGTACTACACCAATCTCATACTGAATGTGTTGGTGTTGGTGCTAAATTTGGCTCTTCAGATATTCGACCAAACCGAGCAGAAGTGCCAGGTGCTGTTGAATCAACCCCTCCCGATTAATGTTGTCGAACAGCCGAAATAATGGAATGTTAAACTGGAAATAAAAATAGTTCCCTGGAAAAATCCTTAATTTTGTTAATTTTGGAATTCTCTTCAAAATTCATGAGTTTTTGTAGATACCTAAATTCAGATTAAAAATTCTTTTCTAGAATTTTTAATCATATTTTTTTTTAAGAAAACTCGGTAGAGTTTGTCGATTTTTTTTTGAAAGCGTAAAAAACCACCGTGTATATATTCAAATACCTGGTGGCTCCAGAGAGTTTTGTAAACTTCAAGAGAAACGTTGATCATCCAAGCCTAAGCAATTTACGGAAATTTTTTGCTTTTTTTAATCATTTTTTTTAATATAGCAAGTGACACATGTATCATACAAAAATGTTTAAGTTTAAGGATAGCTTTTATCGATTTCAACATTATTTATTATTATATGCTTATGCGATTTTGAGCTATCTTTGAATGAGAAGGCGTTTAAAAAGCAGTGATAAATAACTTTACAGTTCATGTTTAATTTCACCTACATGAATCTATTTCTGCTGATATCCTTCCTTAACAACTTTCAACCTTTAGGATCATAACTGATATGTATCAGTTGAGGCACTTGGGATCAGAGGGGTGCAAGTGATTTTTTATCAAAACTGAGATAAACTGTTTTTTGGAAATTTAAAGTATAGATTAACATTCTGTAGAAGACACAGGTCAAAATAAAAATTATTTCGATTTGTTTAAGCTGTTTATAAAATAACGTGTTAATGGAAATCCTGTTTCGTTTGGTGACTGACACCAAAGAATCGAACATTTAGGATGAATTCATTTGTTCGGAACGGAACCGACGGAAACGTCCACCGACGAAAATATCAGGGAATTGCAAGACGATTGAAAAACACGACCGGTTTCACAGAATTCAAATCGTTTATTATCTTATTTTTCCTCTTCTTTCTTTCTCTCTCCTAACGCCAGTACATCCAGTTCAATTCTATTTTTCACATTCCTCCCCCTCGTTTTGACGACTGTCAAAACCAGCAGACGGATTTAAAGTTGGGATGAACGCAAGCTTCGTAACAGGTCTCCGCAGCACACTCGAGCGGGTCTGGACATCTGCATACCGCACTAGGCCATCGTCTCCTGGAAAAACCTTCAGCACGCGACCTAATGGCCATTCTCTTCGGGGAACGTTATTATCTGCGATTCTTACTATATCTCCTATGTCAAGGTTGCGGGTGGTTTTGTTCCATTTCGAGCGACACTGTAGTGTGGTAAGGTACTCTCGTACCCATCTATGCCAAAATCGATCCACCAGTAGCTGGGATATTCGCCACTGCTTCTTCAAAAATTCATCATTATCGCAGAACGTTCCGGGGACTGAATTTTCAGGACGCTTAACTCCGAGTAGCAAATCGTTTGGAGTAATGCTACGAGGATCACTTGGTTCGACAGAAACATATGTCAGCGGCCGGTTATTCACTAAATACTCTACCTCTACAAGAAGAGTATGTAGAACTTCTTCTCTTGGACTCTGTTCATTAAGCACTGTGTACAATGCTGTTTTCACGCTGCGTATGACTCGCTCCCATGCTCCTCCGTAGTGAGGGCTTGCCGGGGGTATAAAATGCCATTCAATACCACGACTAGAAAGGCTATCTCCTATTTGTTCTGCGTCAAAGTGCTGTAAACTTCTTTTCAATTCAACGGCAGCACCTCTCAGATTTGTACCGTTGTCACTCATTATGACTTTCGGAGTGGGTCGACGGGAAGTGAATCGTCTAAGGGCCATGATTGCTGAATCTGTGGTAAGGCTAGCAGCGATTTCGATATGGATGGCTCTGGTTGACAAACAAGTGAACAAAACTCCGTACCGCTTTTC
Organism: Uranotaenia lowii; assembly: GCF_029784155.1. NCBI lineage: Eukaryota > Metazoa > Arthropoda > Insecta > Diptera > Culicidae > Uranotaenia > Uranotaenia lowii. Next base: position 242,953,882 of record NC_073693.1, read on the forward strand.
GTGCCGTCGGCCTATGGTTACTGTTATTGGCCCGAAGTAGTCCATACCAGTATAAGAAAAGACTGGTAAACCTGGTTCTAATCTGTACGCTGGTAAGTTACCCATTTTTTGGGGTAATGGTTTTGATCTCCTCACTGCGTACATTTTGCAATTGTGGCAAATATTCTTCACAGGAGCTCGCATTTTTGAAAAGTAATATGTTTCTTTGAGCTCATTTAGAAGTGATTCTCGCTCAAAATGATTAGCTTGAGCGTGGTGATGTTCAATGAGCAAATGTACAAATCGGTGATGACGACTCAATATGATTGGGTGCTTAGAGCGTTCCCCGATGCATTCTGCATTATGCAGCCGCCCACCTATTCGCAGTAAACCATCACCCAACACAGGATTGAGCTTCGCAAGCTGTTTACAGTAAACGCTTTTCCCATTTTTTAATTTTTCGATCTCTCCAGCAAATTCATCTTCCTGGACTGAACGAATCCAGAGTTTAGTTGCTAGCTGAATTTCGTCCGCCATCAAATTACCATCATGTCGATCATAACAATCAAATATTTCCAAGCTACGCTTGAGTTTTTTCGATGAGTTATGGATAAACCTCAGTATCCAAGCCGTTGTTCTGATCAATCTGAGGTATTTAGAAAATCGCTTGACGTCCGGTAAAGCTTCATTCAATTGTTCTTTTCTAGGATTTTCCATAACGGTGTTGAGAAAACCATCTGGTAGCGATTCATTCCAGTCTTTTACTTCTTGGGACCATTTCGTGTTAGGGCAATAAAGAAACTCGGGGCCATTTAGCCACAAATTTAACATTTCGAGGGAAATTGGACCATCGCGCGTGGCCATATCTGCTATGTTGAATTTGCTGGGTATCCAGAGCCACTCGTGACGGGATGTTTTCTGGATTATTTCTTTGATTCGAGAAGCAACAACTGAAATGAGTCGATTGGAGGAGTTGATCCAGCACAGTACGGTTCGAGAGTCGGACCAAAAGGTACGGGCTACGTTTTCTAAACGGTACTCTTTAGTCAAAGTTTCACACAGTCGTGATCCTAATACGGCAGCCAAGAGCTCAACTTTTGGAATTGTAGTAGCAGTTGTTTACAGTGGTGTGACTCGAGCTTTAGAGGCCAACAAAGATACGAAATACTGTCCTCCTAATTCAGCACGTAAATATACTACAGCCGAATAAGCTGATTCGCTGGCGTCAAAGAATGTGTGCAGCTCGAGTGTTACTACATGATCGGAATATGGAAGAATGCAACGGGGAATTTTTATATCGCTTACCTTCTGAAGATCGTCGAGCCAATTCAGCCACTTTTTCAGGAGGTCATTTTTTACTTCATCGTCCCAAGAGATTTTTTCTTTCCGGATGTAGCGGATGAGTATACGCACCTTGATGGCTAAAGGGCTAATGAATCCCAGTGGATCATACAATGACATTGCTATCTTCAAAACTTCTCTTTTGGTTGGCGCTCTCTTTCCGGATATGACGTCCGATTCAACGTTTTGAAAATTCGGAACAAATAGAAACTGGTCTGCAATTGCGTCCCACTGGATTCCCAAGATACGATGCACCGTAGTATTACACACATCAAACTGAGACGAAGGAATCACTCTATCTTGCGGCAGGCTATTAAGCAACTCCTGGTTGTTGCTAATGAAGTTTCTCAAACGGAATCCACCGAGTTGTTGAACGTGAATAACTTCATTACAGATGCGAAGTGCTGTCTCGACGTTGAGGAATGAGCGGTAATAGTCATCAACGTAGTGTTGATTAATAATCTCGTCTCGTGCTTCTGGGAAATCTTGGCTGTGTTGCTCAGCATTGTAGTTTTTGACGAACTGTGCCAGAAAAGGAGACCAATTGGCACCGAATATCATAGCTTTCATCCGATATATTCCCGTATGTTCATCGGAGCTTCTCCGCCACAAAAAACATTGCGACCATCTATCCTTCTCCCTTATAGTCACTTGGTGGAACATTTCAACTATATCAGCTCCAACTGCGACAGGGTATTTACGGAATCGGCACAAGATCCCGAAAAGCTCGGTGCCTAGAGGTGGTCCTGGAAGTAGATAATCGTTCAGGCATTTTCCGTTTGATTTGGCTGCTGAGTTGAACACTATTCTGAGCTTTTCTGGTTTGTGTGGATTTAAAACAGGGAAATGAAGCAAGAACCACAGATTAGACAAGTTCCTATTTACATCGGCCCATTTCAATTCCTCCGCGTAGCCTTTCTCCAAATAGGTTTCATTATTTTCATGATATCTTTGAAGCAAACCTTGGCGATCCAATCTTTTTTCGACACTTTTCAGGTGATGGAATGCTATTCCCAGACTACGCTCCATGACGACGTTTTCATCGTCGTACGGCAACCCAACTTCATATCTCTCACCAATCCAACGGATTGTTTTACCAGCAATCTCTATCGCTCTTTTGTCTTCATCGCATTTCTGCTTGTCAGTACCACAAGGTGCCACTCCGAAATTCTCTAGTGCCATACTGTAGCGAACTATCTCGTTCAACTCAGCCATCTGCTCTTCTAAGCACACTGCAACTCTTTCGCTATGCGCGCGATAACTCAATCCAACTGTGGGTCCATGGACTATCCAACCGAGACGCGTTTTGCTTAAAATCGGGGAGTCCGCGTCGGGAGCATAATGCTCTTTGGAAATAATCAATTTGCTGTTGTTCTGTCCGATCAAAATAACAGGACGCTCTCCTGTAAGAGGACTTGTATTCACTCGTTTAACATACGGATACTTTTGCTCCAATTCCTCAACATTCCATTCCTGGTAGGGGATATCGAGATTCTGTACGGTGCGCACATCAGCTAATTTCTACGCCGGCCAACCTTCCGCATCAGCACTTATAGACAGCTCCAGAATTTTCGAGTCGTCTTCGTCTCGGCTTATTCCACCCATCCAAGTGAAACTCAACGGCAAATTCCGTCCAGTCGCTCCGAGGAATTCTGCTACTTCAGCTTCTATTAAAGTAAGACTGCTTCCATCGTCGATAAAGGCTGTTGCCGATAACTCTCGTTCTGGACCCTTCAGTTTCACTGGTACATACTTCAATATAGCTGATCTCAGTTCACTTTTATTTATCACTACCTGTTATGTATGTAACTTGATTAAAAATGTTTCTGGCAGCACTTCCAATCAGTTCAATCAAAATCTGCTTTTCGATTGCGACACTTACTTGTCGGCTTATAAAAGGTTTCTTTATAAAATATAATTTCACAAGTTAAATTAGAAATAAACTTTATAAAAGAAACGCGATTGTCTCATCTACCTCCGAGATCCCAGATACGCAACATTTTTGGTGTCAGAAGTGGGATTGTGAGACAAAATAAAAACTTTTCGGTCGAAAGTATAAACGCGGTCGCTAAAACTCGGGAAATTCAAAATGGCTACCCCACCGTCCAGTGAGCTAATGGAATCCCTCACACGCATGTTGGCCGACGCCCTAAAGTCGTCCCTCGGAGCAACTCTGGGACAAGCACCTACCTCTGGAGCAATGCCTCTTCCAAAGCCACCGTCATTTTCTGTTCCGGAATTCCGATCCTCGGATGATACATCTGTCTCGGATTATTTAATTCGTTTTGAATGGGCTTTGGAATTGAGTAAAATCCCGATAGCAGAATACGCACACTATGCACGAGTGTTCATGGGTACGGAGCTGAACAGTGCCATTAAATTTCTTGTAAGCCCCCGAAACCCAGCAGAAGTCGAGTATGATGAACTTCGAACAACCTTGATCAATCATTTCGACCAACCTAAGAACAAGTACGTTGAAAGCATCAAGTTCCGAGAAATCGTTCAACAAAAAGAAGAATCAATAACCAGCTTTGCCCTCCGACTCAAGCAAGGAGCTGTGCATTGTGAGTATGATACTTTTCTCGATAGGATGCTTATAGAACAACTGCTGAATGGACTCGATTCCCGTGAAATGTGTGATGAGATCGTGGCAAAGAAACCCACGACATTCAAAGAGGCTTTCGATATAGCGCATACGTTAGAAGCCATTCGAAATGCTGCTGGCGAGGTTAGAACGGCTAAATCGTTTCCACTTCCAGAATCCACGAACAAATTGGGTTACGAGAAACCGAGCACACGAAAACCTACACATCATCCTGGTAGCTCGACATCTTACCAACACAAGCAGCAAGTATGGAGAGAACCCACACATGGCCACAGTGTTTGTAGTGGTTGTGGTGGTGATCATGCTCGGAGTCAGTGCAAGTATCGGAATGCACCCTGTTATCGATGTGGCAAAAAGGGTCACATAGCCCAAGTCTGCAGATCCAGTGATGCGTCATCCGGATTCCAAAATACTGCCCAGGTCCATTCAGAGGAGCAACCCGCTTCTCAAATTGATTTAGTCCATTCACTAAGCAAAATACACTCCATAACCAAGTTCGAGAAGCGATTCGTTAACGTTAGCATCAATGGTCACAATGTTGAAATGGAAGTGGATACCGGAGCTCCATGCGGAATTATTAGTGAAGTGAAACTGCGTATGATTAAACCAAATTCCCCATTGTTGAACACAGACCGACAGTTTTCCAGCTACACTGGTCACCGTATCCAGTGCCGTCTTCCAGTTACCGTTGGTATTGGTTCGACAACTCGTAAACTCGATGTGTATGTAGTTTCGGGTGACTATGACTCCCTTTTTGGACGCGAATGGATATCTCAGTTTTCGTCTGAAATCAATTTAAATGAGTTGTTTGGCACTAAAGAATCCGTAAAATCACTGTTGTGCACCACACCAGTTTTGAAAGAAGACGAAAAACAATCCCTTGAACAATTGCTGGAGAAATTTGACGACGTTTTCAGCGAGAAACCTGGTATGCTAACAGGCCCTCCTGCATCTGTACATCTCAAACCAGGTGTCACCCCGGTGTTCGCAAAAGCTCGTGACGTACCACTAGCTTTGAAGGCTCAATATGCTGCAGAAATCGACCAAAAACTCGCATCAGGTATTTACGAGCGTGTTGATTACTCGGAATGGGCCTCCCCAACACATATCGTCGTTAAAAAGAATGGCAAACTACGTATTACGGGCAACTACAAACCAACAGTGAATTCCCGTATGATCATCGATGAACACCCTATTCCCAAGATCGAGTCCATCTTCAATCAAATGCGAGGAGCTCGTCTGTTTTGTCATCTCGACGTAACGGATGCCTACACACATCTTCCTATCGACGAAGACTTTCGACATGTATTGACGCTCAACACACCAACTCACGGATTAGTACGCCCTACGAGAGCTGTCTATGGTGCAGCTAACATACCAGCAATCTGGCAACGGCGGATGGAGATAGTTCTTCAAGGCAACCCGCGTATGGATAAGTGGGTTCCTGGAGTCATTGCAGAACGACTTGGTGACCTGCATTACTACATCGACTTCGGTGGGAAACGATTCAAGCGGCACATTGATCAAATACGTCCAAGGATTGGTTCTCCAAGAAGCAACGACATACCGAGGCGGATACGTTTCTACGAAAATGACATGCAGACCCCAAGCAGATCAACATCTCCAGGTATCTCGGACACATCGCCGCCGTTGCAGACTACGTCTGACAACCCGGTCCAGCAAGATGCAAGTTCCACTCCTGTCATCGTGCGTCGCTCGACCCGAGATCTTCGCCCGCCTCGCAGGTACTCACCGTAGCTTTACATTCCGAGAGGAGAGAAGAAATGTTATGTATGTAACTTGATTAAAAATGTTTCTGGCAGCACTTCCAATCAGTTCAATCAAAATCTGCTTTTCGATTGCGACACTTACTTGTCGGCTTATAAAAGGTTTCTTTATAAAATATAATTTCACAAGTTAAATTAGAAATAAACTTTATAAAAGAAACGCGATTGTCTCATCTACCTCCGAGATCCCAGATACGCAACACTACCCCTACAGGGTTTATTGTGTCCACTTTATGCAATAACTTATGATGTCGACGCGTACAGTCATTCACACCACACACTTTAACACTCTCACATTTCGCATTGTGCTTCAACAAGCACAAGAAGCACAGTTTGTACTTCCTAGCAGCATCCCATCGTTTGTTCAGGTCCATTTTTAAAAACACTCCACACTTCTCCGCAGCGTGTTCAGGCAGCTTACACATTGCACACAACTTTTGTGCTCCCGGGTTTTGTTTTGCAACATCATGTGTGGATTTGTGTGCGTTTCTCACAACGGGTATTTGTTCCCGCACCCAATAAGAAAACCCCTCAATCACATTCACTTTTGGATTTAAAGATTGCAAATGCAAAGCCCACTGTATTCTCATATAATCCGGGATCTTTTGGAGCAATTGCTCAAGCACAAATTCCACATCATGATGTTTAGCTTGGAACGAATTCACAACGACAGTGACGTTTTCGACCAAGTTACTAAACTCCAAAAATCCCTTGGAATCTTGCACAAAACGAAACACCGAGATCTTATCACCGATTTTGTCCAGAACAGCTTTACTATCCCCATAATTACGCTCCAGGATATCCAGTGTACGATTCACGTCGTTCGTTAATAGGAGCATTTCAACACTAGCACGAGCTGGACCCTCAAGACACTTTCTGAGCCGCATCATATTTTCTGCCTCAGAAAAACCCCCATCTTCCGTAGTACGACGGAACACAGTAATGAAACCCGGCCACTCTTGTGGATCACCCGAAAAACTAGGCAATTCAAACCCAAGAATTTGACGCGCCAAGAGTTTTTCAATCCTATTCTGCTGTGGGATTTCTTCAGGATAAACATGTACAATTTGAGGAGGGCATTGTACTTTGTCGAATTCACTATCAATCCACTCTTTCACTTTTTCTTTTTGCGATCTTGCAGCTGGCAAAGCCAAATCCTTAAGCGAATGATCCACTGAACTCAACTCTTCGTGTTCTTCAAGTTTGGCTTGAAGAAGCTGATTTTCAGCTGCCATCGTCTTCAAATTGTGTTCAACTTCCAATTTAGCTTTTTCTAGCTCTGCAATTTGCTTCACCAGCTCAAGATTTCTTCGCGCTTCTGCTATTTTCGAGCTGGCAGAAGATCTCGACTTCGAACTGCGGCTACTGCGAACCGACGCAGATTCGAAACCACCACACACTAATTGGTTTTGCATATCCAACACTTTTGGCTCAAGAGAATGACGGGGTCCACAGCTGCTTGTCGTGTGCTTGGATCCTTCGAACATGCTTGGAACAGATTTAGTTCCGCGCTCTGAGGTTCGAGATTCCACAATAGCCACTTTCCCAGCCCCCTCTCCCATTTCCTTGGTACGACAAAAACTATTTAGTTGAATAAGACAACATCCCAACTGGTCACGCGAAAAATGTACACCATCGCCGTTCAACAGCTCGCAAATATTAGAAATTTCACTATCAGACACATGATTACGTCGCGATTGGAAATTTTCAACTTCACTTTGTGTAGAGAACCCACGGAAGTTTAAAACACTCGAACGAAACTTGTTCGCTGGCGCTTCAACTCCAAACAAAAGGATATTTAATTTTTGCACTGTATCCTTGGCGCCATATTTGAAACGAATTGGATGCAACAGCCCTGCTAGAGTCGAAAATTCGAAGGCCGACTCGATATTTTCCGCCATTTTGTTTTTAAGTTTTCAAATTAAACTTTAACTCAAATTATGCTTTTATTGCTTCCGTATTCCATGCACTGTGCATATCATCCGGTTCGAAGGACCACTATGTTCGGAACGGAACCGACGGAAACGTCCACCGACGAAAATATCAGGGAATTGCAAGACGATTGAAAAAACACGACCGGTTTCACAGAATTCAAATCGTTTATTATCTTATTTTTCCTCTTCTTTCTTTCTCTCTCCTAACGCCAGTACATCCAGTTCAATTCTACTTTTCACATCATTAAAATGTATACATTTTTGTCAGTTGAAAACAAGTAATGGAAAAACAAACATGGAATCATCATCTAGTTCCGACTTTTCAGAATTTTCTACTGGTTCTGACCAGGATAATCCAAAGTCCTCAGATAGAGAAATGATGAAAATAGATTCAGGGGAAACTTCGTCGGCAGGTTGATTAATATGTAAAATCTCATTGTTATGTACGCGAGAAAATTTTTTTTTATGGCAAATTAAGCTTATGCTAATAAGGATGAAAGGCAGACACAAAACGCACTTAACTACAAATTTTTGGCATCGGCCGTGGAAGCTTTCGGGCCAACCACACAGACATAGGCAGGACCTTGCTACCGATGGGGGAGCCATACATACATACATACATACATACAACATCTTAGGAAAGGAGTCTGGTAGAATTGGACCAAAAAAAGAAAAATTGAACATCAACGGTTCTTCTGGAGAATCAGAAGTTGCTGCTGCTGTAGTTGCTAACGGGAATGAGTTCACTTCTGGAGAGTCAACTGGTCATTTATTAAGACCCCGAAAACGCCAACGAAACCAGGCAGTCTGGAAACTCCACTTGCGGAAAAGCGACAAAGCCAAGGGGAAGGGTACGTTGATTCTACCGGAAAAAGCGACTAGCTAAACAGTTGATTCCAATGAATGAACACATATGCAGGTATTCTTGTGTATCCATCAAGAAAAAAGAGAGATAGGAAGTTTTCAACAAATTCTGGGAATTGGGATCGTGGAACTTGCAAATTTCGTTCATTATAAGTTGCGGAATCATCACTCGGCACTTGCACCCCTCTGATCCTAAGCGCCTCAGTTCTGAGCGATCTATGTGAGCTATCAGATGATTTTTTATTTTTCGCTTTGCGTAGAAGGACAAAATCATGACTAGGTAACCGCAATGAACAGTCCAGTATGTGCTACGGCTTTTTTTAACATGTCGTCCTGGTATTTCTTCAGATTTTTCCTTCTGAAACATTCATGATCGTCTATCAATAACGAACATTATCAGCAATGATGCGAGGATAGACGTTCGGGAATGATTGAGGGATCGACGTTTAAAATGTATCACGTAGTATGTCGATCACCGTCGATTAGCCACGTGACGAATAGCAACGGTAGCCTCCCATGGGGCATGGTATATTTTCTTCTATCAAGTTAGTATTGATTTTCGACATATATTCACTGGGTACTTTTACCACGTGCGTATCACAGCACTCGGATATATCATCATTCTAGCTAGAAATCGATCCTGATTGCTTTTCTTGAGCGATTTTCCGAACATTGATCGACGCATGTTGATACTTAATCTAAGTTCTGAATCCGTACTTGATATCTGAAATGAAAATCTTAAACCCAAATTTCAGGACTGAGTTCTGAATCTAGATCAGAATTCTAAATTAGTTCAGAACACGATGTATGGTTCCAGACGGGAAGGCATCCGGATGGTACGCCGCGGTCTGACCCGTTCAGGAACGCTTGAAGATTTGGGTTCGTCTACTTGTTGAGTTTCGTCTGATACTGCGTCCTCGAATTCTGCAGGGTTTTGATCCTCTAAAAACTCCACGGTATCATCGAAAACTTCGGATGAAGTGTCAGAACCTTCCTCCGGCGGCGATGTTGGGACCTTTGCTTTAGATTCAAGTCCGAACATGTCCACTAAAATGTTGAGTGGAGCGCTAGAACTGCTGTTGGCTTGAGCTCTATTGGTTTGTGGTTTCAACTCGTCGATATGACAGCGAATAAGTTGTCGCCGCCCATTCCGGGTATCCAGTAGCACGTTGTAATGAGCGCTACCGACAGCTTCGATCACACTTCCAGGTACCTTTTTTCCACCGTTGGCTGCGGAAACGTTGGCATAAACTGCATCACCAGTCTTGAAACGCCGTAAAGATGATTTTCTGGATGATAGTTTTATATCTACTGAATTGGTTTCAAAGACGGATGTGACTTATTGTCAAATAAAAGAAACACCAGTGCATAGGTTGCAAGCCAAACGAGAAGTGATTGTATTAATCCTGTTGAGTACATTTCTAGGTCCCTGGCTCGAATGATTCTCAGAGAGAATCTGCTCTGAATAGCAAATCTTAACGAACGGGGTTTTCCCATTTTACCGAAAGTTGTTACACGCTTGTTTTGAACATAACAACTCCTTTATCCTTTAAGCTATTTCTTTAGATATTGATAAAACTGAGATTCGAAAATTAACTACTTAACTTGGATTTGAAGATAATCGAAAGCATGTTAGAAGAACATGCATATATAGCATTATATAAAAAGTATTTCTATAAGATAGTAATTATTCTCAATTCATATCAATAATAGACAAAATCATCTCTTCTGCGTCGTTTTAAAATTCGTGTTGATCTTCTTACAGGAACCACTTCCGGTCTCGCTGCTTCAGGACTCCAGGTGTCTCCGGATCTATCCAGGCTATTGTATACAAACGAATCGGCTGCAAAGCCATAAAAATCAGAACTGGAATCTGATAAGCGCTGCTCCATTTCTTCATCTTCTTCTCTCCTTCGTTTGGTACAAATAGAATCTGGTATGGCCGGCAAAGTGTCACTCTCATCATTGAGAACAAAATTCAAAGTACTCTTTCTTAAATCCTTGGGAGCGAGTTTCAATTGACGCTTGTGTGCCAACACAATCCTTCCATTGAGCAAAACCTGTGAAATAGTTGATGAAAGCCATTTTAGAAATTTTACAGGTATCCATCTATTAAAATCAGTTCTGTTATTATTCTTGTAGAATATTATGTCTCCATTCTTCAGTTTGTCAAATGCATCAGTCAATTCAACTTTAGTTTTAGTTGTTGAAGGTTGACATGCTATCTGGCCATCATGAGATTCAGTCAAATGATGTCTAAAATTATTCTTGGGATTCAACAAATCAATTAAGCCCTTTGGCTTAAATGAAAGCATACGTTCCGATGGAAACTCTCCTCCTTCCCCCAAGCAAGTATTTCTGTAATTGAACAAGAAATATGCAATTTGTTCATCTGTATCTAATTGTTTGATATGCTGATCAAGAAGGAACTTTTTGAGAACGTCTTTCACCAAGCGAACCATACGTTCCGCTTGTCCATTGCTCTCTGGGTGATAAGGTGGCTTCATTACTAGAATGCCCTGTTGTTGAAAGAATCTCACAAAAGTATCTGAATTGAAAGGTGGACCTCCATCTGTTACTAGAACATCTGGAAGTCCAAACCTAGCAAAGATTGCCATGAAAACCTTGAGTACTCTCCTACATTCTGTGCCATTTTTCATGTACTCAAGTTCTATCCACTTACTGTGACTATCTACTATTAAAAGAAAAACCTTTCTGTCCAAATGGAAAAAATCGGCATGGACTCTACTAAAAGGTTTTACTGTTGGAATCCATTTAGAGTATGGTGCAGGTTTAGGGACTGCGTTTGTTTCCGCACATATACGACAAAACTTGACAAATTCCTCTATGTCCTTATTAATGTGGAACCAGTAAACTGTTCGCCTAGCAAGTTGCTTCAGTTTATTTATTCCTAAATGATTTGAATGAAGCAGTTTTAAAACATCATGTTTTAGTGCAGAAGGAATCACAACTCGATCTTGAAATAAAAGGCATCCTTCAACCTCCTCCAGTTCTTGGTGGGCTGAATAAACATCCCTGAATTCCTTGTCCAATCGATCTGGCCATCCTTTGCGAATATATTTTAAAATTTTCGAAGTAAAAGGATCAGTTTTTGTCGCTTCAGCTATTTCTTTATAATTTATAGGAAATTCCTTAGTAAAATTTAAATTCTTTACAAATTCCCTATCCAACTCCAAAGGCACTTCTTGATTTTCAGGAAACCTGGAGCAGAAATCTGCATTTCCCATTTTTGAAGACGGACGATAAAGAATATCATAGTCATATATTGCTAACTCAAGCAGATACCTTTGCAATCTGGTTACTGAAATTGCGTTTTTTCCGTGTTTACCAAAAATTCCTATTAACGGCTTATGGTCCGTGTAAATAGTAAATTTTTGTCCGTATAAAAATTTATGGAATTTTTTAACTGTGCTCACTATAGCTAGCGCTTCTAAGTGCAAAATCGGGTAGTTCTTTTGAGCCGAATTCAAAGTGAAAGAAGTGAAGCTTATAGGCTTCTCTTCTCCTTTTACTACATGCGCAATGACTCCTCCTAGACCGTATGAACAGGCGTCAGTCACCACTACTATCGGTTTCGTAGGATCAAAATATTCCAGTAAATTAGGTTTCATTAAGTATTGCTTGCAATCCTGAAATACTTTTTCACAATCATTGTTCCAATCAAAAGATGTATCTTTTTTTAACAATGAGTATAAACGATGCAATTTAGATGACATGTTAGGAATGAATTTAGAATAAAACGTTATAAGTCCCAAAAATGCTTTTAATTCTGAAACGTTCTGTGGAGGCTTTGCTTGACGAATTGTTCTTACTTTTTCAGGACATGGTAATAGTCCATTAGCAGTTAAAACGTGCCCAAGGTATGGTAATTGTGTTACAAAAAACTTACATTTTTTTAAGTGAACCTTGATATTAGTTTTTGATAATCTTTCCAAGACCAATAAAAGTTTATTTTTACAATCATCCCATTTTTTTCCAGCGATTAATAAATCATCCAAATAACAACAAACAAATTCCAACCCGTGTAATATTTGATCCATAACTTTTTGAAATACTGAGGCAGAAGACGCAGCACCTTGAGGTAACCTGTTATAAGAGTAAAGTCCTTTAATTGTATTAATTATCATGAATTTTTTTGAATTTTTCGAAAGCAATAATTGCGTGTATGCACCCGCTAAATCTAGCGAGCAAAATATTTTAGAACCAGCAAGTTTAGCGAAAATATCTTGCGCAAGAGGCAAAGGATATGTATTCGGAACAATGACTTTATTAATCGACACTTTACAGTCGATTACAAGTCTAATGCCTTGATCTTTTTTTATGACTACGACTACGGGTGAAGCCCATTCACTGACTTCTACTGGTGTAATAATGTTTGCTTCTTCTAGCTCTTGCAAATGGTCTAAAACTTTTTGGCGCAAACGTAACGGAACCTCATATGCTTTTTTAAAAATCGGAGTTTTATCTCGCAAAACCAAATCTCCTTCGTAACCCTTGATAGGTTTTGACATATCCCCATCAAAAACATTGGGGAACTTACTCTTCACTTCCTGAACAATTTCCTCTTCTCTCAGTGCATTGATGTTGGTCCTTGATGCAGATGTAAAAACATGCCTCCAGCCGATGCAGAACACGTCTAACCAAGTTCGACCCAACAAAGGAACAAATTCATTGTCGCATCGTAGAACCACCAGGTCGACTTGCTGTTTAATATTATTTAGTTGAACACAAACCTTAATTTTTCCCAAAACATTCAATCTTTTGCCATCGAAATTACGCTCTCGCCAGACCCACAGTCTATTTCCATAGTCAACCTCCTTTTATCAACCATAGCTTCTACGTAACAAGGCTTGTTAATCTTATTGACAGAAGAAATCATTAAACAAGATTCTTCTTCAATGTCTGATTCCGAATCCAAATCGTATTTTAGTCGCTTAAACAATCCAGAGCTTGAAGCTTTCGAAGCATCAACAAAATTAACAGCTGCAGCATTTTGATTTTGACTACGAAAAGACTGATAGCGTCCTGAGTTCTGGCGGTTGAGACGATAGCAATAATTAATTGTGTGACCTTTTTTGTTGCAAAAATTGCAAACAAAAACTGGCTTGTTTCTACGCGATCTGTCCCAGCTTCTACTCCGATCCCTGAACCGTACTGAACGCTCTCGACTATCGCTACTACGGTTTCTAAAACTGCTTCTTTTTGGTGACCTATCTTCGCGACGCCCCAAACGTGCAATAACGCTCAACCGTCTATCATCGTTGTTCAATTTCCGCATTTTTTCTAAGGTTTGCTCATGGGTAATTAACATTTTCTCTGCTTTAGATGCTGTTAAATTTTCTTCAAGAATCATTCTACTCTTTAATTGCTCGTCGAAACAGCCAATCACTAGCATCTGACAAATGAACCTATCTTTGTTTTCACCGAAATTGCACTCCTCTGCTGATGTTTTAACCGACAAAATGAAATCGATAGCTCTCTCATCACGTCTTTGACGTCTCGTCCAAAACTGATTGCACGCCAAAAATTCCGGATCTTTCCTATCGTAGTACTTTTTCAACTCTTCAATAATCTCAACGTACGATAAAGATTTCACGTCTCTTCCAGGAAAAAGCGTTTTTATTCTAGAGGATACTTCAGTCCTGCACACAGCCAAAAATGAAGTCTTATACTTTGCTTCTGGATAATTATTATGAGTGAAAATCCACTCCAATTGTTCGACGTATTGGCTAAATGATATTGATCCTGGGATAAATTGCTCGGCTGTAGTAGCTAAAGCCATCTTCAAATTTGTTTTTGAAAGTTTAAATAAATTGTTTAAACGAATGTATAAAAAAAATTGGGATTTAAAATATTTGTAAAAAAAAAACTGTAAATCAGTAAAATAATGTTATAAATGACAAAAATGGACGCACACAAAAATAAAAAATAAAATAAAAAAATGAAACAAAAGAAAAAATTATTAAAATCAAATAAAAAGTTAAATATCAAATGATAAAATACACAAAAAACACAACACAAATAACGTACCTTTTCAAAAAATCAGCAATCAGAAAAGTAAAGCGAGTTAGATCGCAATCAGTTGCACCAATAAATTTTCCTGGTAACACTAACCAAGTCGTCAGGGAGAAAAAATTGAATGCAGCAGTTCAGCAACAACAACTAGATTACGAATAAAAGCGTAACAGTAAAACCACTCAGCAATCAGCAATCAGCAACCCATCAAATTCCGGTACTTGGTATCAACTTCAGCGAAGAGCAATCTAGCAACACTGCCAGAGAGAGGATTAGTTGATTCGCTTTGGATCGGGAGAAAATACCACAATGCAATGGCGATGGCGCTGAATAAGCAACCTCGTGTTGCTGGAACAAAAGGCGCCAAACAAAATGGCGTACCCAAGCCGTGACCGCGTGATATCGCCAAAAATTTTGCAATTTTCACTTGATTGTCACGGTTAGAGTAACAAAAATCACTAATGTGACATTAGACTTCGGAATGCCGATTTTTAAAGATTTAAAATCACAGACCGCTTTGCGAAAAAAAAAATCGCACTAACTTATCCGCACTGAGCTTCCTTTTCTGATGAAAAACCGACTTTTTTTTCCAGAAACTTATGCCGCTTTCTTTAAATCACACTACTTTTAGCCAAATCACGAGAAAATTATGCACGCTGTGATAAAAAAAAATCACTACTTTGGTGAAAAATACTTATTTAATCCTCGTGCCACTTTTATATCTACTGAATTGGTTTCAAAGACGGATGTGACTTATTGTCAAATAAAAGAAACACCAGTGCATAGGTTGCAAGCCAAACGAGAAGTGATTGTATTAATCCTGTTGAGTACATTTCTAGGTCCCTGGCTCGAATGATTCTCAGAGAGAATCTGCTCTGAATAGCAAATCTTAACGAACGGGGTTTTCCCATTTTACCGAAAGTTGTTACACGCTTGTTTTGAACATAACAGATAGTTTATACTGCTGCATAGGTACCACTTGATTTGATTCCACTTTGTGGCAGATCGAAGAGAGTGGAAGTGACCATAGACCGAATTGTTCGATCCAATCAAGGCCAAAAAGGTTGAGATTTGGTTGATTGGTAACGTAAAAAGTTGCACACTTTGTTTGGTCTCCCACAGTAACGTCGCGTTGAACTTTGCCAATGAACTGGAGATGTTTGCCAGATGCTGCCTTGGCCTGTTTGAAACTCGGTTGCAGTGGTGGAGATCCTAGCTTCTTCCAAACTTGCTTCGAGACCACGGTGATATCAGACGCTGTGTCAAATTGTAGTCTGATTACCACGCCGCTGATGGTGACCTCGATGAATTTTCTTCGAAGCTCGCTGCTGATGTGGTTGATAGCAACATTCCCTTGGACCGATTTTGGTTTTTGAAGTTGTTTCACCGGAATACAATCGCAGTATCCCATCCTCGTCGCCAATTGTTAACTCTAGAAGTTAATACTTTATTTAATGACTGCCAGACAAGGAATGAATCTTTATTACAATCTTTTCATCTTATATACTATTTGACATGAGTTTCTGAGTTGCTGCGATTAGGCTAAATGCTCTCTGTGTTGCTATGATCAGATTGCTAACAATTAGCAATTGATTTTTTTAATTTTAAATCAGTATATGAAGTCCGAGTCCTGCATTTCTGATTCTCAATTTTGAATCAGCATTCGAAATCTGCATTTTAAATTTTAAATCTGAATTCCGTGTCTGAGTTCTAAGTATGTGTTCTAAACAAGAATGATCTTGAATAACAAAACTTGTCAGAGGCCTTATATGGCCCGAAATTTTTCTAGAACTATGTTGCTTTCCTAAATGCATATAAATGAACCAAACAGTTAAAAAAAACAATCGTACACACACATATCCATAGCATAACTTCATATTTCTTTGAATAAATCTATTAACATAACACTAAGCGTACATCTTTTGAGGATATGATGATAAGCATCGTACAAAATGTTTAAACTAAAAACAGACAGACACCGTGCATGGTGTAAAGAGGTGGCTCCAGAGAGTTTTTTATTTTGGAGAAGCGATTATCGTTTTGAATATTATTTTAAGACATTTTCCGTTCATATGTAATTCGATCAGTAAGTATTTTATTGAAAAAAGAATAAAATTCATACATTTCAAACACTGATTTCTTTCAACAAAAAAAATCCATATAAGGTTTCTTATTTTTTGTATATTTTTTCTTAAATTTTAGTTTTCATTCAACAACATGTTTGTTTTAAACGCCAATCCCTCATCGTCCGCTGCCGATCGGCAGCCTCGATTGCCCTCAACTCAACTACTCATTGCTCAAATAGTCTTATTCGATAAACATTTTACTATTGGCTTATAGTACCGTTTTTTTTTTTGTTTTGTTTTAATGGATGTGATCCGAGTGAGTGGAAACGAGAAGAATCCAAATCAACGCAACGCTGCTGCAGCACAGTTTTGAAAACCCAGGGTGGTGTTGTGTGAAATCACAAATCGTTATCACTCGTCGTAAATTATAATATGGCGTTGATTTATAAAAATGGGTTTCGTTTTTAGAATCATCACTTGATAAAAGTATAACCTTCTGTGTATAGTCTTAAAGTCTCTTAAAGGTGTAGTAAAAATGTTTCATTTTTTGTAAGCACTGTCTACCGAAAAGGGAAACCGAAAACCAGTAACAATATAAGGTAATAAAAAGGATATGATTCTTGCTTTTTGCATGTTTTTTTGCTTTCAATAAGAGCACAGTTTAGTTCAAAGTTTTCATTCAATTTAAAACGAAACAAATCGTCTTCGACAAATGGAGTGGACCGTTTTTTTTCTGGCTGGTGATCGACATAGTATAAATTACAACTATTGATGCGGGGGGTGTATTGTTAAAAATCTAATGATAAACCGTGGAAAAAGGGGAGCGGTGGTTGGAGTTTTTGATTTGTAGAAACAGTGAGTGAGCCTTCATTAGCTGTTGCGTATAAGAGATAAAGTGTAAAAGTGTTCAAGCAGAACAAAATCCAACACAAATTGTTCGGTACCTGAAAAGGTGCATCTGAAATAGAGTCCTTCTTAAAAGGTATAGATAGAGTGTTCTTTGCAGACTTACGAGCTAGTTGTTCAGACTTATCACTAGTTTATTCCCTAAAATCATCCAGGCAAGTGTCAGCCCAATGCTAAGCTGAGCTCATCCTGCGTTTGTCTTTATGTCATTACTAATGCTTATTCTATTACAGTGAATGGCTGCTCTGCAACTACTGATCATATTTTTAAATGGTATATTTTTTATACTTCAAGTTTGCATATTTTGATCATCTGGCCCCAAACCTGGGGTATGTTGCTGTAAAGTTCAATCCTGAGAAAAGAACTGTTGCTGAAATCTATGCTTCTTCATCTTTTTCGGTGTTGTTTTGGGTGGTGGTTCCCAGAGTGAGTTGTGTGGGGATCTTCAAATGTTCATTTGTTGTACTCATCCGGATATAACGTTGCATGTTAATTTTGGTCAAGCAAGATCTGTCGGATTTTCATTTAAATGACATGATTTTTTTTCCTGCACCAATCCGTATTCGAGATTGATTTTGTGGATATTAGTAAGGTCTAGAAGTTCTAAGCTTCTCAATTTTCGATCCTTGAATCACCCTTGCACAAGGTTCCTGAAATTTTAATTTCACTGCTTTTTAAAGAAAATTACATTTAAGAGTTTTGTTACAATAAAGCTTAGTTCTTTTAGAAATGGGACAGTTACGAATGCCTGTATCTCAAAAACCATTCGTTGGAACCAAATACTTTCTATGAAGAAAAAGAAGGTAATGTTATGATCTTTCATGAAAAAATTTGAAAAAAAATATTTACCGTTTTTTGTTAAAGAAATTTCTACTTTATTCTTGGTATCTCCCATTGGCCGGCGCACACTTTTTTCGGTCATGGTATTAATCAGTTTCTGCAACTTATACTTCGTAAAATCTATATTTTAGGTGGCTTCACTCTCCTTCTTCAATTTCTGATACTTTATGGTCCAATACTTCTCTGGAAACTGGAAACTGAAAGCATTTTAGTGGATACAGTTGTTTCGAAATGAACAAATTTGATTATTTTTGACCACATTTTTGAACGTTTTTTTTTCGGTACCGGTTTTACAGCTTAAGAGCTTTGGAACTATCAAAAAATGGTTGTTTGAGGTTGGATTTCTATGAGTCATCACTAGGCAACACTTTCAGCTTATCGGAGAAAATTGTGTTGGACATTTCAGCGATCTACCCTTAGTTTTTCGTTTATTGAAAATTAAAAATGCTGATATGAGACTTGACTTCCTTGATGATCCTTAACCGTTGTTGCCGATCATGTGCTTCACTCCAATGCTTGATTTGAACTTTGTGGACATTATTGACAGTGTTTGCATACTTATCCACCACAAAAACTCAGTAATTCTTTGAATAATCAACGGTTTTGTCAGCTATCAATTTGATAATGACGAATTTTAAAGGAAACTGTGCAAAATTATTTTTTTCTTTTTCTCTTGCATCGTACATATCTCAAAAACGCGTAAATTTTAAATTTTGAAAAAAATAGGCCGAATAGTACTTTTTACAGGCAACAAAATGCTGTCAAAATTTTGAATATCCGATTACTAGTTAACGAGCTATTTGCAAATGAAAGTGTCCCATTTCTAAAAGAACTAAGCTTTATGTAATCAATCTAAACTTCCTAAGTTTGACGACTAAAATGCATTTCTAAAGGTTGAGCTAAAATTGTAGAACTGATTGTGTAAAAAAAAAACAAATTTATTAAACGAAAGTTCGAGACGGTGAGTGCAGGAAATACCACGATTCTCTAATAGGTGAGTATTTTCTCCAATTCGTAGCTTATTGTTTTTTAATTAACATACTCGCCCCAATCTCACAACTGAAAGCTTTTTCTCTCCATTTTGTTGGAAATCGAAAGCTGCTCATGGGTGTCATTCGTAAAAGTTTTCTTTCAGAAATGTATAGAAAATTTACTTTCCGCTGCATTTTAGAGTGATGTATTAAAATATCGCTTATCAAATATACTGGATTTATCGCTATATAATAAGAAAAGGTATGCGCATTCAGGGAAAAACTCTCCTCGCAATAAACTTATACAATCATACTACTAGACACATGTTGTTTCACGGCATAGTTTGCTTAATTCTTACAGAGACTTGTAGCCTAATTTTGTTCCGATTCGGTTGCAGGATCTCCTCGGAGAAGCTCCTGATCCGGCACGCTTAGTTAGCTGCAGTTTCCATTCTCGCTGGCAATTTCCGCGCAATTGTTGGCCACGATTTTCTGCAGCTTAATACTGTTATCGTTCGAATTAATTGTACCATTGGTTTTGTTCAGCTCCTCTTCGTCGATCGACAGTTTTTTGGTTCCGGTTGCCAGAATGTCTTTGACCTCCTTATCGGTAGATGATTCCTTCTCCTGGTGGGATTTTCCCAAATTGTAAGCATTTACTTCGGCCGTCCGGATCGGTTTGAAGGTGTGCTCACTACAACCACCGCCACCATTTTGCTGTCCGCTAAGATTATCCGGGGACGAGGAAGTGGACGATGATCCCGCCCTACTATCGCTCAGACTGCCATTGCGCAGGGAAGACTGCAACAGACTGTCGATGTTCGAGTTCGTTTGTGGCACAAAGGTGGTCCACTCGTTCGACTGAGCATCCAGATATTCAATGGTATTGAGGAATGTTTTGCCGGAGAAACCTCCAATGGCGTACAGACGATTCTGCACCACGGCAACCGAAACGTTAGCACGAGCCGACGTCAAGTTGGGCCCGGAGATCCAGCATTTGTTGGTTTCGTCAAAGTATTCCGTAGATGTGAGCGAGTGAGTTCCATCGCTGCCACCGACGGCGTACAGTTTGCCGTTGAATTCGGCCAGCCCGCAGCCACGACTAAAATTAGAAAATTGGTTAAGATGGTTTAGTTAAAATTCATGAAAAGTTGTTCAGCTTACCGTGGCGTCAGCAGCGAGGGAGCCAAATTCCACTGTCCAACCTCGGGGTCATAGTTTTCAACAGAGCTTAGACAGTTCCAGGCATCGCTTCCACCGGCGACCCATAATTTGCCCTTGAACGGGGCTACCCCGGCCTGATACCGACCCGTATTCAGGTGTGCTATCGAAGACCATTTGTTTTCATCCGGAATGAGAACATCACACTGCTTGATACCGGTCTGACCATTCCATCCGCCGACACAATAGATTTTATCGTCCAGAGCGCAAACACCTGCGTTACTCCTGGCCAACGGTAGCTTACACATCTTCTTCCATTTTGTCTCCTTTTGAGATAAATACTCCACTGAATCCAGCTCAGTAGTACCTGAAAATAAAAATAAACGATGAGCCAGATTCCTAGGACATTTCCGTAAAAAAAATCTTACCGTTACAGCCACCGACGGCATAAACTGTTCCATTGATAACTGCAATGTTGACTCGACCACGTGCTTCACCCATGTTACAAATCTGAGTCCAACTGTTCGTGTCCGGACAGTACGATTCAACCGATTTTAGACACTCGGTACGATCGTAGCCACCGCAAACCAGAAGCTTGCCCTCTAACTCGGCCACACCTAAACCACACTTGGGCCCGGACATGGTAGCAACCTCGCAGAACAGTTCTGGTTTCTGTATCTCGTCCAGTTCTTCCTCGCGACTCACGCTGGAACTGATCGTGTCCGGTGTGTTAATTGGCGACGGAGTTGTCGGGGCGTTCAACCGCAATTGGATGGATATACGTGACAGGTTACCGTCCAGGGTGACCAGACCGATGAATGTGTGATCACCCACCTTGGAGCTACCGATCAGGTTCCAATCGCAATTGTCCTGAGGGTGATCCTCGCTAAGGTCCTGGTTGTACACGATCATCCTAGGTCGTCCCGGGGTTTTCAGCCCTTTGCGCTGTTTGTTCTTGTTGCCTGGACACTTGAGCACCAAGCGTTTGTAGTCCTGAACCAGATCGCTTTCCGACTCTAGACCCGGGAGATCAACGCAGTCTTGCAGGGAGTTATCCAACGCAAGGTACAACATGTGAGATCGCTCCATCAAACTGGACATCTAAAATAGAAAAGGGTTGATCTATTTGAACAGGCATATTATGTTATTTTTTTCATACCGATACTCCATCCTCGGTGATCTGTCTGCGGGTCCAGTTCAGCACCAGCCGATACAGCGAGGTATCGGTTACCAGTGACATTTCCTGCTTGGTCTGGTGCAAAATTTCTATCAGAATGCACGGCAACTGCAGGAACGCCTGCTCTTGGGTCACCTCGGCAAAGTTCTTGGTAATGTAGCCGTCGACCTCCTGTACAAACTTTTTGTTCCGATTGATACCCGGCAGCGAGCGAATCTCGATGCAGCACTCTGGTTCCAGCTGGTCCACCATGTGCCGGGCGCATTCCGTGATCACGTTGTCGATCTTCAGCTGCCAGGCAGCCAGATACACATCGCGTATCTAGAAAATTCGTTATCGGTAACTGTTCCAGCTCGGAACGTACACATGTACGGTATTCACACAGACAGAGATAGAGATATAACCAGAGGACAGTGTGGGACAGATGGTTGTTTGGTTTTTATGGCAGGAATATGCCCTCTTGTTCTCAACTCTAGATCTCAAAAAACTCACCAAGTCATAGGGCACCTCTAGCGAGCCGGTGTAAGCGTACTCGACCAGAAACTGAAGCCCCGATGCAGTGATATGGCCGTTCAGTCGGTAACAGGCCACCTTATCGGTACCTTCATTCGGGGTCCCGTTAATGTTTTCCTGCAATGGCAAATTGAAGCAAAGAAAACGAAACCATCAACCTCCAAAAACTTAGTCGAAAACACTTTCATTTTCACGCAAAAACTTTTCGAACAACTTAGCTCTGAAGCACCGATAAAATTCTGAAATCTGACAAGACAAGACCATAAAAAATAAAAACGAAGCGCTTATATGTAAATTACACAGAATCCAACATTCTATTCTAACGAAACCACACGAAACTTACCGTTTCCGAACTGAACAGCTCCATAAGATACGGTGAGACACTGGCCAGGACGTTCCGATGGGCATGAATTTCAGTGTTGCCAACCTAGAGAGTTGAGGGTAGGAAAGTGACAGTCATCGTTAATACCGGTGTGTAGAGTCAAATGTTCATCAAACAAGTTCGGCATTATTATTCCAAATATTTGACTAAAAGTGGATCAGGATTATCTTCTTTTTGTTTCAACAGGGTGTCCCCTGTCATACCGTAAAACCCGAACGAACTTACCAACAACATCACGTCGCAGAACAGCCGATTGCGACGCATTGCGCTGAGGCTTTGCAGGAAGTTGGACTTCATGTTTTCGTCGGTGAACCGCAGAAAACCGAGCGCCTCCATGGCGTCATCTGTGGGAAAAAATGGAGAGAAAAAACGAGTAAGTTTAGGTGATTGCTCTTCAAACTATGATTTAATTTATAACATTAAATGGGTACTTGTCAGTCTAATCTAATCGACGAAGATCCATACTTTCTATACCTATACATAACGGGTCGTGGTCCTTCGAACCGGATTCTTCGTTATTTAGACATTTAAGTATGTGAATAAAAATAAAGTGCAGGATTTTATTACAGCGCGAACTGTCCCATAACATTCTACAAAAGAATCCCATTCCATTTTCAACTAAATCACACCGAAGGAAACATCACACACGTCTTCTTGTCTGATGCATGCCTGCCGTAGGTCGTCACCATAATGTAGGGTCAAAGACCTTTCTTCATTAGCGCCGAACGGCCCAATGCAATTCGTTCTAAAAATACCATATTATTCTTCCGCCAAACCACCAACAGCAGCTGTAGAGTCAGAGTTTGAAACTTATTCTAGAAGACGCCAGCAAATTTCACACACTCTACCACAGATAAATGCGGAAGTTTTTATACGTTTCGAAAATCTCACAATCAAAAGTGCGTAGAGATACATATAGATTATAACATACTCAGAGGCATGGACGGAAAACTTTTTCTTTGCGACAGAAACTTTTTAATTATAATTGCAACATTGCCCAGCTGACCAACCTGCCTGCACATGCAGCTATCTTGTGTGTCATTGTTGTTACCGATAAGTTTGCAAAAGCAAATCACGCGGCTGTCGGCCTTTGACAGGTATTTACCCACCTAGCTAGTTCTAGTTCAGTGGGTTTTGAAATCTGACCTTGAACAACAACGATAGTGATTTGTTGCCGTTCCTGGTCAATTTCCAATCAAGTTTAGCGATTTTTGCCGAACCTATAGTGGAAGGGCGGGGGAGTTTGTTTTATCCTTTTCGATTTAATTTCTCTGTCAGTGTTCCTCAAACTTTTGAAGGTAATCTGTAACCTTGAAATAAATTGTGTACAAGCCCTCCGCTTCATATCATGAGTCAGTTGATATTATCATTCAAATCAAACCAATCAAATCAATGAATGATATTATCATTCAAAAAACCCTTTCAGGGTGGGCAAAATTGTTCCAATTTAATAAACACTGATGTCACAGCAAGGGTTTTGAATAAGTTTGTTAAATCGATATAATGTTATTATAGAAGGCAGCTGAGCAGTTGCAGCGGTAGTGCCGAGGGCAGTTTATTACGCTCCTAGCGAGGGTGATTGGGAATAGGGTATAAAGAAATTTGAAACCCCGGTTGCTTCCTACTAATAGGAAGCACTTTTTCTGACGTCAACGGCAGCACCCAAACTTTACCGATTCCGAATAACAATCAACAATATCCAGCCAGCCAGCGGCAAGGTGGAAAACTACGATACAGACTGACTGACTGACTGACTGACAAGCCGGTTGACGGTTTGATGGTCAGATTTTTGCCTGATTTATTATAAACCTGGATACCTTCTTTTTCATAGACTAGAACATGCAACGCCAAACATTTGCGTCTTATTTGCGTTGTTGATAATCTCGGGTGAAGGCATTAAAGCAGTTTAAACTCAAATTGAATCAAAGATTGCAATACGAAAATCAACGCAAAGGACATCATTAAAATTATTTAACATATGGCAGAAAGTTTAGTTGAAAACCATCATCGTCCAAACTTTACAATTTTCTAAAAAAAATGCCTCTCGGGTTCGATTGGACCATCATCGAATAAGAAAACCCATAGGTTGGTATGCCACTAACAAAGTCTAGGTGTTGCAATTGGACATGAGCATATCACAGCTGCACTAAACTAAAAAAATAATGGGCTATCTTCAGTCGGAACTTCAAGAAGTTGTCGACGAGCACTGAAAAAGTCAAAGAAGCTGAGCAAAACTTGATTGATGGAGGAGTCAATTCGCGTTAACTGAAAAACGTGTTCGAAAGCGTTATTCCTTTATTCTGCGAAAATTAAACTTGGAAATAACTCATTATTTGATTTTAAAATTGAAGTCTACATTTTATACACATTCATAAATTTTGAAATATCCATATAGTATCTTAACAAAGAATGTCTTTCAAAAGGCTTCACCAAAAAAGAAATCAGCTTTATCAAGTTTAATGGCGCAACTTGATCAGCAAATGTTTCGCGAATAAAAGACACGTTAATTTCGATAAAGCTTTCGATCGGCTGCTCTCCAAACTACGAGGCAGAACTACATTTCTTGATCTTTTCGAAGTTCCCTTCCAAGGTCATTTGGGTCCACAATTGTTCAGTATCTGAATTTTCAAATATGTCAGTATAGCAGTACATCGACACCAACATTAGTACAGGTGATAGATAAAATCTGACAAAACTTCAAGTTCAGAAAGCCAAAATCTTTTATAATCAGTTGTTGAAGCATGGGAACCAAAAATACTGATCGCTTGTGCACGAAAAAAAAGACGACTGTTGTTCTTATTACTTCAGATTGTTATACGAATCATCCAAGCGTAGTTGATTTCTGCATAAACGAATAAAATCAATCATAGAAGTATAATTGGTTCAATCATAATCATAGTTAAATTCAATCATAATTATAGTCAAACCAACTAGTTGAATCTACATTATACATAGTTAAGTGCCCAACATCAATGAGAATATTATAGTTGAATCCATTATAATTATGATTCAATCAATCATACAATTGTAGTTGACCATGTCATATACCATGCGAATATAGTTGAATATTCAATAAATAAAGATAATCGACAACAATCATCAATATGATTGAATGTAGACGGAATATTGTTGATGAAACCATACTTTTTTCTCCATGTGAATATGGCTTTAAACTCTTGATCTCACTTGAGAAAGCTCTCTTGATAGGTTTACCAGAAAAATATAGAAAAGTCAGGCTTTAAATGAAAAAAACTTACTAAAAGTAGGGCATCTCTTAATAGAAAAAAGAACAAAAAGTAGGACGCATGGTTTAGAACTTATTTGAAAAAAAAAATATGAAAATAATGTTGAGACTTCATATTATCTCATATATAAACATGGATAAAAATAGGCAAACAAATTCACATTTTACGAGGTGCCAAGAGTTTAAAAGTTGATTTTGACTAATTTGGGGACCCAGAATATAAATATGAAATTAGTTTTGTTCTATTAGTTCTTGATTTTGAGATTCAAGAGTGAATTTTTTAAAGAAAAAAAAGGAAAAATCAACTATAAATTTTACACTTGTTTGATCCATTTTCTTGAAGACCGCTAGTGATTTTGACTTCTTAGGAAAAAGAAGTATGAAAAAAATTTTTTTCACCTTTAAAAGGAGAATTCTCCGAAATAAAGATTAATTCTGGCTTAGGGTAAATGATCTTGAGCGGAACTAATTGGCTCAATTCGACGCAACTCGGAACAGTCGATCAAGCGGTATGGCTATGGGTTATATCCGAACAATTTTTTTTTCAGATCAGCGTATAGATCTTGGTTTCTGCTTTCTAATGATGATTTTTAGAATATTTTAGAGTAAAACCTAATAACTCTAGAGCTGTTTTACTGAAGTAAGAATTCTGATCTTGAGCGGAACCACGCTGATCTTGAGCGGAACTAAAATATGATCTTGAGCGGAACCATTTTCTTCTGTCAACATCTTTAATAGCTCTTATTCCTAATACTTGTGTAACTGTGAAAACTTCAATTAAATTTCATCTTTGAAGATTTTAAAGTTTGAAAATTAATGTTTTTATGTCAAAAAATTAAACTTAGCATTCCAAAGCTGTTCTCAAAATATCCGTTCAAATGTATTTCTTGCAAGTCCAATTTTCACTTTGATTCACTGTATCATATTTTGAAATAATCGATTCTCTAAACTCAAGTTTTAGTTTTTTTAATCTAAACAAATTAAATTCGTTAGTATATTTGATTGATTTTTTGAACGTGTGTGTTTAGGATCATACTGCCCCGAACAACTTTTAAAGGCAACGACAAAGTTAGTAATACAAAATAAGATGCCTTAAAATACAGATTTGGCAAAAAAAACTGTACATTGCTCTAAATCAACGATTTTGAGAAAAAATCTGATTTTTTTATTCCCTAATCCCTTAATTCCTTTAATTTTATTGGAAATTCATGATAAATTGGGCCATTTTTATATTTAAGTTGAGAAGTTTACGTTGAAAATCTTTTCAAACTTTTTCTTTTATATTTTATAATTATGGAAATCCATTCGAAATTTTAAAAAATCTGTGAAATCTGTAAATATTTCGAAATATCGTGTTCTGTGAAACAGATGCTGTGATAAAAGTTTCCTCAAAATTCTGTGAAATAACAGATTTTACTCTGATTTTGGCAACCTTGCTCTAAGCAACTTATTAATAGAATAAAGTTTATAATAAACTCCAGTTTCTTTGAACCACGTTAATATTTATTTATATTCAAAATTTATGGAAACATTAATTATTTAGCTCAATTGATAAAACAATTATTTCTCAAACCGATTTCCAGTTCGAGCTCAAGTGTAAAGTCAAACACAAGGGAATCGGATAGGTTTCCAATACCAGGCCACCAATTGAATCGTGGAGTATTATAAAATAGCTAACCCGGTGTGCTTTGTTACACTTTGTAAAACTGAAAGAATGTGTGTAAAAAAACAATTTGAATTTTTGTTTATTTGATAGTTTATCGTTTTCAATTGGAATGTGAACATCTAAAATAATCTCTTTAAAAGAAAGCTACTTCATGAAGTAAGAATAGTAATGGCAATGAAGATTGTTCTTATTCTGAATAATAATGACTAAATTTTATTGGCTTCATTAGTTCTCGAATTATTCCAAAAATATGTATGAAAGCCTTTCTCCTCCTCTCGTCGTCTCTCTGAAAGAAAGATTCAAAAACACATTTCTTGTACCCCAAAAATTAAACTCTTTGTGTGCCTAGTTTAGTACGCTGCAGCTGTGACACCAATTAATTAGTTTTTGTTCTATTCCAACTTAATTTTACATCTTTTTTTCCCTAAAGCTGATATAATAAGAAATATACAAAGTTGCTACATACATTCAGGGGTAAAAAACTGCGTGTGAGACATTAGGCATAAGGTAGTGCACCTAGCGGTTTATTTCGGAAGCTAGTAGTTCCGCTCAAGATCAAAGATGGTTCCACTCAAGATCATATTTTACTTTTAAAAACTATGCTATAAATTGATATTCTGATAGAAAACTTGTTACAAAAACCCGAATAATGCTTTTTTATGAGTTTTTCTACCATTTTATTCATTGAGAATCAGTTCACAACGCTAAAGGGTGACATAAATTGACGTTCAAAGTCAGCGTAGATTGATGAAAATTGCAGCAGAAATGCGTATGTTTTTAAATCTTGTAATAACATTATTTCAGTTGATAAATTTTAGCAAAAATGACAATACTTGTATGAAAAGATCTTGCAAAAGTGTTTTTCCAACAAATTGTTAAGATTAATAAACAATCATTGCCTAGATCTAAGGAAAAGTAAATGGTTCCGCTCAAGATCAGATTTTGACTAGTTCCGCTCAAGATCATTTACCCTATTTGTTTTTCAAGGAGGAAGTTAGAAAGATTCGGATCAATATCAAAAGCTTGGAAGGGTTTTCAGTGATGTCACCAGTTATTGCATTTTTACTTATGAAATTTTCTCAAAATTCTGGTTTTTTTTGTATAGTATCTCTGAAACTAAAACAGCTTGACTGAATATAAATCTTCGATCAAATAAAGGATAGTAAATTAATTCATGCATGTTTTTATTACCAGGGTTGCTAGCAATTTTTCGTTATGAAATACCAAAGTTTTTCCCGGGTTTCCCTCGGTTGAAAATGATGATTTTCTCGGTATTTATTATTTTTAAAATTTGTACAGAGTTGTAGAATCAAAATTGTACAGTTTATATGGAAATATCTATAAAAAAAAACATCAAAATATAATATTAAAATTCAAAATCATCAGATTGCAGGGAAATATTGAGTATTTTTCTTAGTGCAGTTATACTTTTTTTATACAAATCCAAAGACATGTTATAGAAACAATTGCTTTCTTACATACAAAACCAATAAATAACTTTAGTAGTGCCCTAGTCATTTGAACTTAAGATTCGTGAAAATATTAAAAATCGTGAATAAGACAGGTCTGAAATATATTTAAAATTCTTAAAATGACAACTTTTCCGGTGATGTACCAAAATTTAAATGTTTTCCCCGGTATTCCCAGTTTGCTTGCAACCCTGTATTGTATTATTCACAAAGGTTTGTAAATTTCTTAGTTATCAATGAATTGTTACACTCAAATAAGATTATTTTTAAAATTTTCCTGAACAAAATCACCAAAACAGAGGTGATAAACAAAACCTGGTAAATAAAAATCGAATTCAAGACTGCAAAATCTCCCAATTGTTTTAGAAACAACGGCATAAGAAATACCTTTCCCTTGTGTAATTGATTATTTTGTGTATTTAAATGCTTTTAATAAAAAAGTTGTAAAATTGTTCCGAAAGTTTTTGAGAAACCTTTGTCCTGTATTTAAAAATATAAATCACATATTAGAAATGATTTGAAATGACTACAGAGTAACAGAGGAAGGATATTCCATTTTCAAAGCTACGCATTTTTATTTAGGTCCAAAGTTATCTGTATAAATTAAATTCTTCTGTAAAGAAACAATTTCTGTCTTTTTTCAGGAATTTACCACATTCTTCCCTAGGGAACATTCCTGTCGATTTTCTAGAAGAATTTTCTATCATATCTCGGTATTTTCTTGCTTATTTTAAATTCCAAGAGGCAACTTTGTTTGGCGGAAAAAGAAGCTATCCATTGAAATCAGCATAACAAACCAGAAGGCTGCGTATTAACCTAAAACTTGTAAAAGATTGACTTAGAACTTGTAATAACTTCTCGCTGGACGACATGTCGAATAAAACGAGCTGTGAAAAAGCAGTTCATATCCGTTTTAATTATTATCATTTAGGTAAAACAGTGCTGAAGTTCTATAATTGCTTTATCGCCATGAAAAATTGTGCACCCTAAGGAATTTGGTGTGATTAGAAGATTTGTTTGAAGAATTAATCTATTTTCCAGAAGAAAATGTTTAAATGAAAACTGAAATTTTGAAATTTGATTAAAATGTTCAGTCGAATATTTTGGTTCATGCTTAAATAATAGTCTAGTCTTGGTCTTTTTAAATCTTTTCTTAATGAAGAGTGGGTTGCGGTTTTGAAGTAGGCGTTGGTTGAAAAAGTCATGAAGTTTTTTTTCTCCTGCCAAAATTTCAAATTTTACAGTTGCCAAGTGGAAAAATTTAGCTGTTTCTCAAGCTCCCAACTAAGATAATTTTCTTTCTTCCGGATGTGTTCAATGAAGGCCACCGTTGGAAGCTCGGGTCCCTTGCAAAATTAAGCTAAGTACCGTTCTAATTTTTCAGTTAAAAACCGCACAAAGGTTTTTATCATAGTGGATAGTTTTTTTGAGGTGAAATAAACAAAAAAACGGACAGCATGCAGTTTCTTTCTTTGAGGTCAGGTTTTGAAGATTGCAGCACCAAGGATTTACAGCTGAGCATTTATCTTTATTTTCAATGTTATTATTGTTTTAATAAATACAATCATATGAAGAGCTTGGCAGGGAACTCTACGCTTCATTCCTCTCTTGTTCCTATATCTTTTGAGTCTTTCATCACATAGTGGGCCTAGCTGTAGTAGTATCGGCAATGTATATTCTTTGTATGTATCAGATACTATGTCGAAAGAAAAAAAAGTGAAACGAAAGTTTTTCATTTTCCAGGATGCATACAAGTTTTGGCCGTTTTTTATGTTAAAAAAAGAAAAAGAAGAATGAAGACTGGGATGCTTTTTTTAATTGTTTAGCTGAAAAAACATGAGTAAACCTTCGTAAACGACGTAAACTCGTCCTTTTTGCTTATATGAGACCTATTTATTTTGTTGGAATTTTTCAAACACCCACATAAGCGGCTTAACGGTTTAAGATGTCAACCTTATAACATTGGAAATTTTTGCGATAGTTCAACAGATAATTATTAACGTATTAACTCTATTTCAATCGACTCAAAAATTCAATTGTGCCATTTGCCATGGATAAACCTTTAATCTTTACGGATATCACTAACATAGCCTGGATTCAACTATTAGAATCTGATTTTAACTTTAAGACCCGTGAATGCTGCATAACTTTGGACAGGAGTCAAATTCTAATGTCAAGAAGTAATACTAAGTGGAATGACCGCAGGAACGCTTCTAAACAGCGAGTTCTGAGTAGGGGCATACTCGATTAACTCATTTATTCCTTTCCGAGAAAGACTCGCCACCTGTGTGTCAATTCTGTGGAGTACAGATTACTATTCAACATATTATCGCTGATATTGATGAATATAATCAAGTAAGACGAGATCATGGAATAATCGGAGATATATGTGGAATTCTATACAACAATTCATCGAATGAAACAGCAATTTTAAGCTTCAAATGTTCAATAAAATTTAAGTTAGGATATGTTAATTAGCTTTAAAGAAACTTTAAGACACGTATGCTATGAAAATGGTAAAATGTCTTTAATAAAATAATAATAATGATTATTGTAAGAAGTAATACTATTCTTACGTTATTTTACCGACTTGACAGTATTTAATTTGTATCCAATAATACAATTTAGTATTCAACAATTCAACACTATTCAGATTTGTCCGGATATTTATTGAAAAATTCAACAAAACCCTGGTCAGGCCTGGGTTCCCGGATTTCATTGAAAAAATCCCGGATTTTGCCCAGAATTATCCACTGCGATTAAAAACTGCTGATAAATTATGACGGAAATTAGTTTTTTCAAGTTGTTTTCCTTGATATTTTCGCTCGATGTCCTCCATCAAAGTCTTTACAGTGTCACCCGGTACCAGTTTTTCAGTTTTTTTTTCTATTTTCTTAACATGTTCTCTTCGTCTTTGAATGTCTTTTTGCTCTTCCGAAGTTCGCGCTATATTATTGCCCAGTATTACTCCTCCGGACACAGTTCCGGACGGTTTGACAGGTTCCTGTCCTTTGAAACAAAATGGACAGAATTTGCCTCATACCACTCCAGGACACTTTTAAAATAGTGGCATGATGTCAAATCTAGCCAAAATAGCGGAGCTTCGTCGTGCTGCTGCTAGAACGGCAAAAGGTGCTTCTCGAGGCACTCAGATTTGTAGATTTCGCCATTTACTGTTCCCTTTGTCACGAAAGGCTCACTCCTCAGTCCGCAAGAGCAGATTGCCTGTAAAACGAGATATTAGAAGGCGAACTTCAACATTTTCTTCTTCTTAAATTTGTCGTCCACATCGAACTTGCTCTTGCCGGTGCAAAACCCCAACCCCGGAATTTGCTTAGAATCGGCTTTTATATACGTTTCGTCGTCCATCACACAGCAGCCATATTTTGTCAGCATCTTCTTTAGCCGTCGATTGTTGCCACTCATCGCGATTTGGGAAGTTCTGTACCTTGTATGTATGTAGTCCAGCTCTCTTCTTGGCATTTTGGCCGTAGCTCTGCGACATGCCGATCTTTTTAGCCAAATCACGGCTTGAGACGTTCGGATTTGCTTTAACCATCCGCTTCCCTCCTTTCCTCCGTCTTTTTGTTCTCTGGCTCGGTCTTCCAGCTCCTTTGCCGTGGTCCATCGTCAACCGCTCCTGGAAGCGCCTTCAACACTCTGGAGACGGTTGAATCACTGACCAACTGGCTGGACACTCGATTTCGTTTGTTGGATAATTTTTCCAACAGTACGCAATATCGATTTCAGAGTGCGCATCGATCAATTTGAAGAAATGTTATCCCAGTTAGAAATCGCCAGCCAATTTTCGAAAAAATTAGGCAATTTCGACGATAAAATCGGGCTAAACAGGTACGTTTTTCCTATAGGGCATTTGAATCGGCAAAATGGTAGGTTCGTCACCTACCGTCGGTATTGCGAATTTGCTAAATTCAGGGTTGCTAGCGATTTTTCGTTTTGAAATTCCAAAGCTTTTCCCGGCTTTCCCCCGTTTTTTTCCCGGTTATAAATGAAAATTTGCTCATTTCTTAGACTCGTTTTTTAATTTTAAATCATGGTGAAAAAAAAAATTTAATGAAAAAGGCTTCAAACTTCTAACAATTGTATCCCAAAACTTGTTAACCGGTTAGAAATCATGACAAATACATCGGCGTCCTTTAACACGTAGTCTTCCCCCGTTAGTCTAGTCCAGTGTTTAGTTTTAAGTTTAAAATATTTTTGCCATTACAGGATGTTCTCCTACATTAAATACTTGATTGCGCTCAGCAAGTTTTAATCTTATAAATAAATTTTTATTATCTAGTTAACTATAGGGCTCTGAACAGTTTATTATTGAGCTGAACACCTAATTTAATGTAATAATGTAATATAAATGTAATGATGAATTGATACAAATAAAGACATATTTAAAAAAAAAACACTTGCGATATACTGATTCGTTCTTCAGGCCAATTCAAACGAAATGCGCAACAACAACATTGAAAAACCAAAATCTTTATCTAGTGAAAAACAGGTGTAACTCTGCTTAAAAAAGTTTCACGCTGCCAAATTATTTGCTTTTCGCATAAATTAATTTTATGAAATAAACGAAAACTAAAACAGGTACAGTCGAACCTGGATAAGCGGGAAACCTCTATAAATGAAAGAAAACACCAAGTCCCTAGCTTTTAAAAGCATAAAACCACAGGGAACAGACGTACAAGCTCGAACAAAAAATCTTCAAAGAAGTGTGTAAAATTTCATATGCTGACATCCAAAAAATACGTTGGTAATTGACTTGAAACAGCGTCATCTAGTGCGCCGTTCAAGATTTACAAATCACATTTTTAAGTACCCATTTTCGAAAAGGCGTAATCATATATGAATTCATTAGTAACTAAACTTATGCCGCTCAAAAATAGACGGGCTCGATTTATTACTAGATAAATGCAATAAGAGTTACTTTTGACTAGACAGAATTTCAGAAACAACTTTTTTTCAATTTATGTTATGTTTCGAGTTACTTTTCTTCACCCATTATCAGATGTCCCCCAAAATAAACCGAAACGTGACGTAAATTTAAAACAAAAAAAGTATTTTCACTGACAGAAAAACGCAATAAGTAAAACCCGTTTGAAAAGTACCGGTAATTAACTTATATTCATTCCATTATTTTTGCACTTCTAAAGCAGTTGAAATAACTAACAGTTTAACAATAAATTTTCGCACTTCTTGAGTTCCTCAGAGGACGAATCGCCTATATCTAGTCAAATAGGAACATTCTTGACGATCAGTCTTAACCTAAGAACTGATTCTAGACATTTCAAAGTGGGTTACTTACAAGTATCACTTTTGCACTCCATTGTCCTAGCAATGGGATGACAATAGCGATTAACTTTTAAGATATTTTTCCATTATTAACCGGCGTAACGACACTTTAACAGCAATTTTGCAAAGACATACCAAACAGTTCATACGACCTGTCCAAAAATGACTAAAATTTTATTTGACAGTTCTCTTAGGTGTGTTTGGAGACATCTGGAGGCCCAGCCAAAAAAAAAATGGTTCGAAACGATCGTTGAAAATTTTACACAAGTTTCATGGGCTAGCTTGTACGTCTGTTCTCTGTGATAAAACCTCTTTAAGTGAGATTGTACAACCTCTTTAAGCTGGAGTCGTTTTCCTGACAAGACC
Source organism: Uranotaenia lowii (assembly GCF_029784155.1). Classification (NCBI taxonomy): domain Eukaryota; kingdom Metazoa; phylum Arthropoda; class Insecta; order Diptera; family Culicidae; genus Uranotaenia; species Uranotaenia lowii. The sequence continues at coordinate 242,988,496 of NC_073693.1, forward strand.
AAGGAAATTAAAGAAAATACCACTTTTGTATTGAAGTTTTGGTACCAAAATGATATTGGGTTACCAAAGAACAAATATCCATAGTTCCATGTTGAAACTCACTCGAGAAAATTTCGAACTAAAGCTTCAACTGGTTTCGTATAAAATAGTGGATTTTTATCAAATACACATTGAATAGTTGCATTTCTAGATTACTTTAATGTATTTGTATTGTAATGTGATTAACCCTCTATAAAAGAGAACCTGTTAGAAACCTCTTTAAGCGAGAAAAAAATTTCAGTCTTTTGGACTCTCACTTATCCATGTTCGACTGTAGTAAGTTTTGTGTTAAGTTTTGTCGATAATAGTTTTATTAATAAATTTATAACATTTGAGTTATTATCTCATATTGCTCCGCAATTCGTTAAAAACGCGATTCAAACTTCGTTTGATTACTAATAAATAAACGAAAATAAGCGTTTATGAGATAAATCTACATCGTGACTGTCAAAAAGTAGTCTGAAATTTAGAAATAATTTTAAAAACATTTTTGAAATTCCGTGAAAACATTTCAAACATGACAATTTTCCCGGTGAGAAGCCGAAATTCCCGGTTTTTTCCCGGTTTCCCGGTGACGTGATGAAATTCCAAAGTTTTTCCCGGTTTCCCGGTTTTCCCGGTTCGCTAGCAACTCTGTAAATTTGACGAAAAAAATTAGCCAGGAAATGATCGAATTTTCGTGTCCTGTCAGTATGATCAATGGTTGAATGGTGAATGTTCAACTTTTTTCCCAACTGCCGGTCAGAAAATTCCAGGTGTTTGGAAAAAAAATAGTTTTCTCGACATGCGTTGGTTCACCTTCATTTTCGTTGAATCGAAAATATGACTTTGAGTTTGACAGCATGTAAACAATACACATCAATGAGAAAGTGTGCAAAATTTGGTTGATTTTTACCCAATGGTAAAAAAGTTATGTCCTGTTGAATGTGTCGCAATAATTTCGTGTTCGCCCCCCCCCGGCTATCGGGCTTAGTTTTGAGTATTCTAGTCAGAACTTGGTGCGGTTGCCCAGTTGAACTCATAGAAGACTGCCACATAAGTGATGTTTTGAACCAAAGCAATTTAATTTTGAGTTTGAAAAAAGGAGCTTGAACACCCGTTCTATGGAGAATTCTCCTAGTCATCACTTTCCATTTCATTTCTGACGAATAAAACTCTTAGATATGAACAATTTGTTTTTTGTTTTACTGTTTAAAGTCTAAACACAAAACAATAATTGAATTACAAATTATGGGAAAATATTCGAATGTAAACAATAAATGATAGTAAACAGTGTCGCTTATCAGCAACGTCCCGTTCAAGTGGACGGACACATGTTAGGAAAGTAAACCACCGCCCGTTACAATTTCCTTGTCTTGTCAATTGCAGTATATTTATTTGTTGGCGATCGCTATGCCATGGGAACTTAATGGCAACAAAGTATGGTCAAGTTTATAGCGGCATCGGCTCTGACAGTTAGAGGGCGATTTGCAACAAAAGAATCCTCTAAAAAACTTAAATAATTTGGCAATAGGTACGACCTATGAGTATTTTATGTGGCCAAGCTTCTATTCATAATGCTTCCCGCTCTTTTCAACACCTTAGTAATTTTTTCCCTATGGTCTATCCGTCTATTACTTAAAATCTACGACACTTACCGATAAAGCCATTCAAAATTTCCAACTAATTTTTATTTTAAGTTTGGATCAATTCAGAAGTACTTTTTTAAGAGAGCCGAAAACAACACTTTTTAACTTGTTCATTACATAAACGAACTAAATTTGATTTAATTGGAATAATACTCGATTCCCTGGATAATTATGGATAGGAATGTGTTTTCGCGACAGCTTACAATTTACAACAAATTTCATGACGCAATCACAAACCCTTTCAACGTCAGCTGCAGAACAGCTTCCAAAAGTCACAGATTAATGGTGATCAAAGGAAAAATATGACGTCCAGCAGTTGGTATATTGGCTCAGCTGAGTTGAATTTTCGAGGCCACAGTCGGTTTAAGTATGACGTTCTAATCTGGATTTTCTTCGCAAAACCTTGGCAGGTGGCAGTTCCGGCTTAGAACGAAATTAAATCAGATTAAATATCGATGATAAACACGGAAGAAGCAACAAATCTTGGTCTAAGAAAGCGGTATTTGCCGAAACATTGAAGACCGGACGGAGGATTTATCATTTCCCTCAAATCTATTTCATGAAAGATAAACCATAAAAAAACGGTCATTCCAATAAATCTTCTTAAATCGGTTTGGATATGAAAGGATAAAATTCGCCGGTATCGATAATACTTGAAAGCAATGACAATATTCAATTCTTAGAAGCGGTAACATGGCGTAACTCGTTTTTACGAGGCAAAATAAATCATACGTTGTTACACGGAACCAGTTACTCTGTTCACGTTCTATATAATTGTAATTTCCTCTTAAGTTGATTTGCACGCAACTACTCCCCCTTCCCCATCATCAGTCGGCAACAGTTTGTTTGTAAACAACTCTGGCGGAGGAAGGCGTGGTTTGCAACGTGATTAGAGCTTTTTTCAAGCTGTTCAGAAGGGGGGTTTTATTAGGGTGTAAAACTTCATAAGGGACCATGTAGTAGCATTTCAAAAAAGTTTTTATGATTGAAAAAGTTCAGAGCTTTGAAAGTACTGAATTCAAATTACACCGAAAAATTGGTAATTTTACCATAAAAAAAGCTAATCTCATATCGCGTAAAGATAACTCGGTGGTAATGATAACAATAAATCACGATGACGAAGCTACTAAGGATGATGGTGGGTTCAATTCCGGACCGATTTAGGGCATGATCAACCAAATATTACTTCGTGAAACGCTAACTGCTGATTGACTCATGGTATGCGGTTAGGTCAGGTGTCTCCGATCCGATACATCGTTTATCACTTTAATACTTATCTCTCGTTACGACGACGACGTAAATTGATTGAGTAAAATCCGATCACAAAGGCGCGATGTGAAATAAAACACGTGATGGTTTGCAAATTTAACGCGATTTCTCGCGGTGTGAGTGCAAATAAAACAAAATATTCGTTTGACTAGAAATCTGATCAATAATAAAAAAAATGTTTAAAACGAAAATCACGCACCACGCATGAACACCACGTACAGTCGTAAATATCATTCGTTAAAACAATTAGAACGTAGACTAAAGGTTCATAAACACGACCATAAATATCTGAATTGGCCAGCAGTCCAGAGGATGTTCCATCCCAGACTAGACATCGGTAATAATCTTGATGGGACAAAGTGTAATAACGGTTGTGCGATTAGTAGTACCGTCTTGTTTGCTTTGTTTATCTACAATCAGCTGTCCCGAGCAGACTTTGGTGCCAAAAACTATAGCAAATTGATACTAAAATGAGGTGTGAACAGCAAAATGAGAGCATCGAATTTTAGACGATAGCAACACGCAGAGAAAACTTGGATTTTGAAACAAAACAAAACTGACTTTGATTCAAAAAAATCGTTTTTTGGAATCAAACTCCTGTTTTCTTTGAATCAATGAATTATAGTTTTGATTCAAGTGAATATTTTTTGAAAGAAAGAATAATTTTTTTGAATCGAATAATATTGGACTTTGATTTTAAAGAAATTCTTTGATTCAAAAGACATTTGTTCAATTGCATATTTCTTTCAAAACAAAGTAAATTTTCTTTTAACCAAAGAAAACTGCTTTCGAAGGAAAGGAATAATTTCTTTAAATAAAAACTTCAAACTTAGAGTTATTTAGGATTGAGCAAGTAGAATAAAACAGAAAAATAGAATAGAGTTGACCGGTCGTGTTAAAAATCTAAACCAGTTGATCAGCGTTTGCTAAAGGAGAATTCAGGATGAAGAATGGTAAGTGTATCCGTTAATAAAAAAGTGAATATTTAAGAATTTCTATAAGCGCTTGCATTGTTACAGGACCACTGCTGATTCCGCCCCAAATTCTGCGGTTTGTTTATCTTCGGCCCGATCTTAAGCGGTAACTACCAGTCGGATGATGAGAAAAGCAAGCAACGGAACTTGCTTCTAGAAGTTAGCCCATGAAGATATGCTTTTACGCCAGACTGGTAAAATTTGTCACCGAAATTTAGGATCATTTAATTATATAGTGAATATAGTGAACTAGTGTTTTTCTTAAATTCGTGAATAAAAAAGAATTAAATGTGTTATATTTTTCTATTAATTTTTTGAAATTCCTAATAGGAACTTCGTAACAACAGAAAATATTTCTTCCAATTAGAATAAATGGGGAAGGGTTAAATGAATAAATGCTTTTAAATCTAAATCTTTGTTACTTGTAGCAAACGAAAAGAACTTTGTATCAAATGAAACTGTTTTTTGTTTCAAAGGATTAGGATTTAGATTCAAAGATTTTTCAAAAGAAAAATTCTTTGAAACAAAGAAAAATGCATTTGAACCAAAGGAATTTTTATTTATCCCAAAATCAAAGGAAAAAATCCTTTGTTTTTGCGGCACTTTCCTTTGAAATAAAAAATCTTTTCGCTGCGTGAAAATAAGGCATAATTAAGGTTTCCATATTACTGGATTGCAAGCAACCTGAGCACAAAATAAGGTATCAACAGCAAACTAAAAGCAAATTGTGATATAGCATTTATTTTGAGAGCAAAATAAGGCATCGTTCAGGTACTGAAAATCATATGAAATTTTCGAAAAAAATACATTTGAAATCCAAATTAAAAATGAAAGCAAACTGAGACCAAATTGAGCTTTTGATACCGCAATGATAGCATAGTTTTGTGTTGTTTTCCATCATGGAAAGATTACGTTTGACGCATAACTACAACCAAAAACAAATGCAAAATTGGGCATAATTGAGGTAGTATTTTTTCGGAAGTGAAAACTAAAAAGGGTTTTAACCAAAATGATATATTTTTTTTGTATTTTTATTGAAAAATTAACGCACATAAACATGAAATAAACATGACAAAAATGGCTTCTTCAAAAATAAAAAGATACAAAAACTTTAATTATCACGTTATCAAAATGTTGAGACAGCTAAAATTTTATAAAAAGTGGTTAACATGTAGAAAACAACACATTTTACACTGGAATGACAAATCATATGTATAACGAAAGGTGCATTCCAAGTCAGTACGCATCAGTAAAACTTTCAACTATCAATTAATATTTTGTAAATGTCATGACGATTTGAATATCACTTAATATTCCAGCACCGATTGTAACATCAATTTTCGGACGCCCCGTTAGAAATTACTTGATTGGTGAACTATGCTATTTTTTATATGCAAAAACACTTAGTTTAATTGAAACATTCATACTGACAATACAAAAAGATCGAGTTTTTCATTACATTAGTGAAGCTTGTCACAAATTATCTCGTGTTATTTTTAATAAGTTCAATTTCAATGAAAACAAATCATTTTAGTCTATTTTTATTTCCACTCCAATCGAGAATGCAATTGCATTATGCCGTAGAGAAGTAGTGGGTATACGGCAACAGTTACCGAACCATTTTCTGTTTGTTTTTTCTTCCGGAATGAACCTGTCGTTTTTTCAAATATTTGTGTTTGTTATCTTTCGTTTTTGGAGGGACGGTCCCGATGACCGATAAATCGGATAAATCTCAGAGTGAAAGTGGTGTCGATCTTGAGGGCAACTTTTAGGATTGCGGTCTCGCGACAGCACGAGCTAGCAGATGTTGAAGAACGGAGAATCGTAAGTTTGGTTTATTTAGATTTTAAAATTTGATGTTAATTTTTTTTTTAATTTCAAGGACTGGGAGTGGAAACCAGCACAAAAATACACCTCCCGAGGCTCCGCCGCCAGTTCATCATGGGCCCAGTCGGAGTAGATTCTGGACTATTATGAAGGCACCAACGGTGGTCACTATTATCAGTCGAAACATGTACCGGCGGTATTATCCAAAATGTCCCCATCCTCCTCCTCTGTGAATCAGGCATTTCAGCAGCGACTAATTAGGTTTCCGAACTTTTCCAGGATCGATCCAGGAATTTTCGATTGTCTACGATCGGACTACCCGTAACACAGGGACGACTGTTTTCTGACTTAGAGCACCTGTCAGTCAGTCAGCTGCTGTTTCGTGTGTCGGTGGTTTTGTTATCCGTTCCCGGGCTGTTTCAAATCACCTGCGTGGGAATTTCCAGTAAGAATCAAGTATGTCAACCGGTGATAACTTTCTGTGGTAAAGTGCTCAATACACAGAAGCGTGCTAGCGGAACCACGATCAATCATGAAGATTACGTCGATGCATTTTGTCCGGAGGTAAGAGGAACTTTGATGTTAATGAATTAGGTTAAACTTGAATCACAACTTTTTGTTTTCTAGGTTTCGGTGGATCGGTGCGAAATAAAAAGAAAAGATTAGATGCAAAGAAGGGGCAGGTGATCTGCAAAAAGCGCTTAAGTAATCTGAGGAACCGGAGCTGGTGGGAGTGCCGATGGTGCTGCTTTGGTTGCCGTTAATAGTAGATAGATGATAGAGAAACAGTCAAAACCCGGCTGGGGCGGTTTTTATCTCTATAATTCCAACTTTGTGTTGGTTATGATGGAATCCTACACTGGTTTCGCTCTCATCAACGACTCCCAAAGAATTCGTGCCCAACATGCCATTAACCGGGAACCAAGCCCTATGTGTGATGTTTTAGGTAAGTTTTTTTCACCTTATTTTGTTTTTCATTCGAAAAAGAAAATATTTAGAATATATTTATCTATTTTTGAAACCCGTTACCCGGATGGTGACATTTACCGGATTTTCTGATTTAAATTTTTAGGCAAGAGTTGACTCATGCTCATTGACTCATGCTTCGTTGACAAAATTTCAAAAATTCTATGAGCACTGACTCCTCACGCTAGGCATTTGAACTCGGGAAATGTTTGTTTTAGATGGTTTCTTCCATAATGTTGTATTTTTAGTATTGTTTGTGAATATCTTAATGCAAATAATAATTTTATCTATAAAAAAGTTTATCGAAATCACATCATTAAATTTTGTAACTCAACACACAGATTTTTTACGCCTTTGTGTAGACAACTAAAATACGTGATTATAGATTCTAACAAATAATATTCTTATGTGATTATCAAATTCTGTTCTTAAAGTAATGCTTTGCTCCCTTAGTATAATTTTAGGCGTTTAGTTAGACGAAAGTGTACCGGAAGAAAATTGTGTTGCGACTTGAAAATAATAACAAGAAATTTAACTTTTCACTGGAAAAGTTATAAAATCATAAAAAAAAGTTTTTTGTTGAATTTTTTAGTAAGCTTTCTTATTTAAATTTATTCAAAACAAAAAAAATCAATACTCGAGCATACGTTTACGACCAAATTATAGAAAAATTTGCTATCATGCCTTGAGAGTGAAATTTGCTTTACATAGTGTGGTACACAGCAAAAGTGAAAGCAAAGTTTCCGTGCTTGGTTAGCAACGTGATGCCAAATTTTGCTTAATCTGAGATTTTATGGGTACACCTTATTTTTTCGAAAGATTCGAGAGCATAATAACTTCAAATTTTGCTATCACTAAAAAATATGTGATGCCTTATATTGGCATTATTGTGCTCTCCAAGCTCTCGGAAAACGAGGTGTAACTAGGGTCTCAATTTTAGCAAAATTTGGTATCACTTTGCTAACCAAGTATGGAAATTTTTGCTCTCATTTTTGCTGTGTACCACCTTATGTCAAGCAAAATGAGAGCAAATTTAACTCTCAGGGCGTGATAGCAGAATTTGCTATAATTTTGCCATAAAAGTCTGCTCGGGGTAGCAATTTGTTATTGTAATATCCTCAAGGTGTCTCGAATTACGAAAGACACTGTACACTACTGATAACAGATAACTACTGATAACATCGCAAGGATTGCGATTCGAAACCTTACACACTATGAGAATAAAAAGACTGGACAGTCTATTCAAAGCCGTGAACGTTAACGGAGTCATCTAAGAAACGTATCTTTATTTAAAATCAAAAGGAATTCCTAAGTAACTACTTAAATCAATTGCATGCAAATAGTAATATATTACAGTGGCGACGAGGTAAGAACAAAGATTTATAATCTTTGAAAGAATCCAGATCGCGGAAGTTTAAAATTCTGGAGAAGTATAAGCTACCAGTTGGTAAGATTGATTGTAGTGTGGTAAGGCTACTAAAGCTGTTGTTGCAGACATTGCTTCTGGCCAGGGCAATTGTTGAGCGATTAGAAGTTAACGTAAATGTTCTACTAATGATTTTAACTAAAACTGTGATTAATTAAAAAAATAGAAGTACATACTTCAAAATCTCAATATTAACGTGGTTTAACGCCATTTTGTTTGATATTTACTCCTCTGAATCTATAGGTTTGGCTGAGCCATTGTTCTATACCCACCCGGATTTGGCAAGCGCGTAAGAGAGGCTAAATTATAGCAAAGAACAGAACAATTGGATAGTGACCATATCACCAGAGCATATTCGGCAGACGAGGATCAAGTGAGATAGATCGGTGACCAGTGAGCTGCAAAGTCATTTCGGCAGAGACACTGTGAGGAGCACTTCGGTCCGAGTTGGTTTAATCTGCATGCAGTGATAAAACCAATTGCGCTCTCAACTTGCTGTTGTTGTTGCTTGATGGTTGGTGCTGCTAAGGTTGCTGTTGAGGTTGCTATTGTTGTGAACCACGAAAACTGCGAAGACAACTGGTCGAGTTGTTGAACTATATTGGAAACAGGCAGTTAATGCTGCTGACCCCAGAGCATATTGCTGATTTATAGTTTCGTGATCATCAGAAGGTTTAGCAAACCGTCACTGGTGTGGACGTAAGTCACCGAGTCACGTGAGTACCACGAATTTTGCTTTTCATTTGGATCATTTTTTTAAACCTACAAAATGTCGATACCTGGAATGATTGGTACTATGGACCACTTTCAAGTGGGTAAATCTTTTTCTAATTATATTGAGCGTTTTGAAATTTTGTGTGGGTTGAACAAAGTCACTGAAGAAACCAAAAAATCGTGGTTTATATCCTTGAGTGGAGACGACGTTTTTGATGAAATTAAGCTGATTTTTCCTAAAAGGGAAGTCAAGGATTTAACTTACGATGAAATAATAGCAAAACTCAAAACAAGGTTTGATAAAACTGAGCCGGTTCTTATGAACCGATATAAGTTCTATAACCGCGAACAGGGGGCTAACGAAAGTGCTGAAAATTTTGTGCTTGCAGTTAAATTAATGGCTGAGAGCTGCAATTTTAGGGATTTCAAAGATGAGGCGATAAGAGATAGGCTGATTATTGGGCTTGCGAACAAAGATTTACAGTTCAAACTGTTATTGGAAGATGACATTGGGTTGAATACACTTGAAAATAAAATTATTAATAACGAACGCGCTTTGGGGCAAGCAAAGTTAATAGGTAAACATACTTCAACTAATGCAGATGTCCTATCCATCAAGCATCGCCTGGGAAGAAAAGAATATTTCGATAGTGAAAGGAAATTCCAGAACAAAAATGAAATGCATCCAAGACGGTTTAGATCGCGTAGTTTCAGCAGAGATAGATGGAGAAAATATTAAAAGGAATTAAAAACGTCAATTGTTATTTAGATGATGTGCTTATTGCTGGGAAAACCTTTGAAGAATGTTTGGACAAATTGATTCAAGTTCTCAATAGACTTGTCAATGCAAATATTAGTGTGAACTATAATAAATGCAAATTTTTTGTAGATTCCTTGCCTTATCTAGGTCATTTGATAACTAAAGATGGATTACGGCCATCCCCAGAGAAAATTTCCACGATAGCTAAAGCTAAGGCTCCTGAAAACGTAACTGAGCTGAAAGCCTATCTGGGATTAATTAATTATTATAACCGTTTTATACCGAATTTATCTTCAAAGCTAAGGTGTTTGTATGATTTGTTAAAAAAGAATACTCATTTTAATTGGACAGAGCAATGTAATCAGGCTTTTCTGCATAGCAAAAACACGTTATTGAATGCTAACATTTTAGACTATTACGATCCAAAAAAAATCGTTGGTTGTAATCACAGATGCCTCCACGTATGGATTAGGGGGAGTACTAGCACAAATTGACAATGGTGTGGAAAAGCCGGTATGTTTTACATCCTTTTCTTTGAACTCTGCCCAACAAAAATATCCTATCCTACATCTGGAGGCGTTGGCATTGGTTTGTGTTATAAAAAAATTCCATAAGTTTTTATTTGGTCAACCTTTTGTAGTCTACACAGATCATAAGCCGTTACTGGGAATTTTCGGTAAAGAGGGTAAACATTCGTTGTACGTAACTCGACTTCAAAGATATTTATTAGAATTGTCAATCTATAATTTTGAAGTTCGATATCGTCCGGGACATAAAATGGGCAATGCCGATTTTTGTAGTCGATTCCCCCTCGAGCAGAAAATTCCTAGTTCTCTCGATCAAGATCATGTATATTCAATAAATTTTTCTTCTGAGATGCCGTTGAACTTTTGTTCTATTGCTAAGGAAACTAGTTCTGATAAATGTCTAAGTAAAATAATTGAGTATTTAAATCAAGGTTGGCCTAAGAAATTAGACATGGAAACTAAAGAATTTCATGGATTGAAATCTAAACTACATTTGGAGCAAGGAGTGCTTTTGATGGATGGCAAAGTTATTATTCCTTCTAGTTTAAAAGATGATATTATGAATTTATTACATTCAAATCATGAAGGCATAATAAAAATGAAAAAATTGGCTAGAAAATATGTATATTGGAGAAAAATTAATGAAGACATTGAAAATTTTGTAAAATGTTGTGCAACTTGTGCTAAAATGGAGACAAAGATAAATAGCTCTCAAAATGAACCTTGGACGCCTACTACACGTCCGTTTAGTAGGTTGCATGCCGACTTCATCCATTTTGATGGAAGCACTTTTCTTTTAATAATCGACAGTTTTTCTAAGTGGTTAGAAATAGATATAATGTCGAGAGGAACTAATGCTAAACAAGTTATAAAGAAATTTTCATCTCTATTTTCTCGCTTCGGTTTGCCTGACGTAGTCGTAACCGATGGAGGACCTCCATTCAATTCAGGAGATTTTGTCATGTTCTTAGAAAAGCAAGGAATCAAGGTTTTAAAAAGTCCTCCTTACCATCCCCAAAGCAACGGACAGGCAGAGAGGATGGTAAGAGTTACAAAGGATATCCTTAAGAAATTTTTAATTGACCCGAAAACAAAATCCTTGGATCTTGATGACCGTTTAAGTTTTTTTCTCATGAACTATAGAAATAGTTTTATTGGACAAGATAGCATTTTCCCAACGGAAAAGGTGTTGTCGTATCAACCAAAGTTACTATTGGATTTATTAAATCCATGTAAAAGTTACAAAAATAATCTCAGTGAACAACCAAAGAAAAAATACAAATTCGATCATGAAGTTGTTCCTCCCCAAAACCCATTAGATAAGCTACTGGTCGGGGATATGTTATACTATAGAAATCCTAATCGAAAAGATTTTCCAAAATGGTTAGAAGCTAAATTTATAAAAAAAATGTCTAAAAATATATTTCAGATTTCCATAAGATCCCACGTACTATCAGCGCACCGAGATCAACTAAAACCCTGGCATCTAAAGAAGCGAAGTTCCATGTTACTAGTAGGTCTGCGGAATAGCACTAAAAGGACCAGGATGGAAAGCTCGGATGAGGAGGATTTCTTTGGTTATCCAGCTGAAGAATTAAAAGAAAATTTAGAAGTGGTTCGACCGAAAAAGAAACCGCATGTGCATGAAAGAAGCCCTATCTTAACAAGATCCCGTACACGATACGAAGAATGTGCATAACTTGAATTCAGTAATGAAAAAATATATATATAAATATTAAAAGATTTGGTAAAAAATTATAAAAAGGATTTGAGATCCTTTCTAAGAAAAGGGGAAGTACTGTAATATCCTCAAGGTGTCTCGAATTACGAAAGACACTGTACACTACTGATAACAGATAACTACTGATAACATCGCATGGATTGCGATTCGAAACCTTACACACTATGAGAATAAAAAGACTGGACAGTCTATTCAAAGCCGTGAACGTTAACGGAGTCATCTAAGAAACGTATCTTTATTTAAAATCAAAAGGAATTCCTAAGTAACTACTTAAATCAATTGCATGCAAATAGTAATATATTACAGTTATCATTCTGCCTGCGTACCATTCAGGTGACTCAGCTATCGAAGATGTGTGATGATACTTTGCATGAATTCTCGATTTTTTTTTGTTTCGATTTTAGTCATTTTATCATATTTATGGCATTCGCGACTGTATATCAACGTTACAGTTGGCGGACACTTATTGAAAAACTTATCTGGTACAACTGTATTCGATGTTTACTTTAAAGCTCGAACTCGCGGACATCAGCTCAGGAAGCAACGGACTTGCCAAGTGAGCTTTATTACAAGTCAAAAATTCTTGAAATGGTAAACACATTATGTCCGGGTTAAACATGATTCTAATGCGACATGACCTCAAACCTTCTTTCAACAGGTCTTGCACAAACTAGAATTAAATATAACTATGTACAGGGTGACAAAAAAAGTCCGGTCACACAGAAAAATCTCAATATTTCAAAGAATAAGATGAAAATCAGAATTTGACTTTCATAGCTTTATTCAGTAACTCATCAAGATACTTCACAGACGATATCTCGGAATTATACCACCTTTCTCTAATCGAACCAGCTTCAGACGTCTCGGAAAATCGTAGCAAGCGGCGCGCACTTCCGGTCTCGTATAATCTTTTTCAACCTTGGAGTTCTCACAGACCTTGGTCGTCCAGATCGTGTCTTGTCCTCTGTGCCTTTGGTCTCTAGGTATCGATTTATGGCCTGGTACACGAATTTCCGATTGATTACGAGCGGTTTTAGGTGTTTGAATATGTTGAAGATGTGTCCGGGTTGTTACTCTACTCTACTCGTCTACTCTACTCTACTCTACTCTACTCTACTCTACTCTACTCTACTCTACTCTACTCTACTCTACTCTACTCTACTCTACTCTACTCTACTCTACTCTACTCTACTCTACTCTACTCTACTCTACTCTACTCTACTCTACTCTACTCTACTCTACTCTACTCTACTCTACTCTACTCTACTCTACTCTACTCTACTCTACTCTACTCTACTCTACTCTACTCTACTCTACTCTACTCTACTCTACTCTACTCTACTCTACTCTACTCTACTCTACTCTACTCTACTCTACTCTACTCTACTCTACTCTACTCTACTCTACTCTACTCTACTCTACTCTACTCTACTCTACTCTACTCTACTCTACTCTACTCTACTCTACTCTACTCTACTCTACTCTACTCTACTCTACTCTACTCTACTCTACTCTACTCTACTCTACTCTACTCTACTCTACTCTACTCTACTCTACTCTACTCTACTCTACTCTACTCTACTCTACTCTACTCTACTCTACTCTACTCTACTCTACTCTACTCTACTCTACTCTACTCTACTCTACTCTACTCTACTCTACTCTACTCTACTCTACTCTACTCTACTCTACTCTACTCTACTCTACTCTACTCTACTCTACTCTACTCTACTCTACTCTATTCTATACTATACCCAACTTTGTCATTCGTTCTCTTAAGAAAGTTTACATTTTTAACTTAGGTTCTGAGTTTTTGAATGTTTTTGGAACTTTTTAAAAACTGTAGAAGCTTGTCCTCGTGACGAGTTTTTTGAAAAGTTTCTTGGGCAACTCCAACTCGTAACTTTCTCATAAACGGTTGCTTTGGAGAACTCTTAACACTTGAATTTGGTTGTTAAAAAAATGTTATTTTCTGTGGAGTTAGTATAAAATTTGCGGAGCCAAAAAAAACGCGTGATGACAGTTCGGCATGCGCCTACTTTCTCCAACAAAAAAAAATGCCTTCTTTAGACAATCATACATTTTTCCAGTCAGTAGAACATGTATTCGACGATGCTCACTATTAAAGCTCTTTAAAGGGTTTTCTCCGACATGGCCAAGCTTTTTATGACTGACCTAATTGAATACCCTCAATTGCTTAAGGGGGATCAGCAGAAGCATTCTACATTTATTAAGAAATTTCAGGCTTTTTCGTGAAACAGACCGAACCTGTGTCCCTGGAAGGACCCCTGGGCAGTTTCGGTCAAGGTGAATTTACATTGCCATCTGTAAAAAACTAGCTTTTTTGATCAAACATATAGGCCTCCCAACCTCACAGGTCTATACCTAAATCAACATCCCATGCTATCAATCTTGTAGCGAAAGTTCTCAGCTTCACGATGCCTAAAAATTGCACAGATAAAATCTTTACCGACATTTACGGAAAAAGTACCAGCAAGCTCCGTCAGAAGATTTCCATAACTGACTGAAAGAACGCTTTGAGGCTATGGGAGAGAATTTCGATCCAATCTTGATTTTTGTTTTTTGTTGCGAAGGTTCCGAAGAATGTTGCGCATTGTTCAGGTGGTTCGATTTGATTAATTATTAAGCAGGAATACGGTTTTGAAGCATTTTTTAAAAGTACGCGAAGTTCTCAGAAGAGCTACTAAGTTACGGTCTTCAACAAATTCGTTTAGCAGAAAATTTCCTTTAGAAAATTTGTAAATTGGCGCAAAAACAATCACATGGCTTTGTTTCAGAGTTTTAAGAAAAATCATGTTCGTTTTTTTTTCAGAACAAAATATTAAATTTTTCCATACAAACCTAATAGTAAAATTTACTTACAATTTTCCCGTATTTAGCCTACCCCTTTTCTGATACTTTAAAAATCTATGAAGAATCATGGATGAGTTTTGAACCAAAACGAAGCTAATTAGACCTTAGGGTTTGAAAAATTCGTAAATGACCCCAAATCGACTCAGTCTATTAGACTAGACAGGTAACCTAAGAACTGAGATATAAGACGTGAAACAAATAAGAAGTGAGAGAAGAGAAGGCAGCAGTGAGACGTGAAAAATGAGACATGAAAAATAAGAAGTTCTACGTAAGACGTGAGGAATGATACGTAAAACGTGAGAACGTGGGATGTGAGAAATGAGAGATGTGAAGTAAGGCGTAAGACCTGAGAAATGAGTGAAAGAAGCGACGTGAAGAGAGAAAAGTGAGAAGTGATGCGTTGTACGAGAGATGTGTGACGTGAGAGAAGAGAAAAGAAACCGTTCTCATACCTTACTTTCCATGTGTCATGTCTCAGAGCTCACATATCACGTCTCATATCTTAAAAACCAATGTGGATATTTTTAACTGAGACTACAGTAAACAGGTTTTCTAAAAAATAGTGGAAGTATTGCTGTTAGTAATAAAAACCTTTTTTTTATCAACACAATTGATGATTAAAATTAAAAAACTTATACCAATCCCCACTCTATTTTATTTTTAAAGCTTATGAAATTTTTCGAGTAACATCAAAAACGAATTATCCGTCATCAAAAACTGAACAAACAGGGTGCAAATCCATCAAGTCATTAACCCAGTCATCATATTTCCCGCAGCCAAGTGTAAGTCAGGGGATTTTTCGTACCGCCCCATGAATGAATCGCCCGTTTTTTTAGGATATTAATTTGTGTCGTATTTTTTTTTGCTCTTACTCCCGGTGCCGATGTGGTGTGTCCACTCTCTCTGAACCGAATGCCGGTAAAAATATGGGTCGAATACGTCAACCTATGTGCGGTATAGTAAATCTATTTTGAAGCGTTTTTCAGGTTTTTTTTTCTCAACGTTTCTGAGACCTTGCCAGAACATATGAGGAGACACGCTTCGCTTCACGTTTGAAAGGTGCACTTTTGCCAAAAAGAAAAATTGACTAAAATGTTGAGTTCAATTAGCTGGTTTAACGACTTTTCTGCTACACGCAAAACATATCGCTTGGAATCTTAGAACACGTTTTTCGACGCCAAAATAATGGGAAGTAAAAATCAACGTGTTTCTGATTTCTGGGTGTAGAGAGAGATTTTGGCATCGTAGGTACTTAATTTAAGATTTATGCTTTGCAGCCTGTTAACGGTTTGTTTCGACGAGATGCGCTCGAAAAAGTACATCCCATTTACTGTGAATCTTCTGTTTGGGGCCAAAATTCGCCGGCCGGTCTTGTTCTAGTAGGTAAGTATGGCTGCGAGAGCTGAGAACATTCGAATTTGTTTGTTTGTTATTGTAATTGCCCGATTGCGTGTCTATCAGCGCTTTCTGGCATCGCTTCTGGTTGGCCAATCGGGTATTGGTTTGAACTGGAAGAAACCTGATAAAGTATCAGTCTCGATTGTGTTTTCGTTTTTTACTTTCAAACAACAACCGGACTATCAAAATCGTGCGTTTCGAACATCGCATTTTATTGAGGAGCGATGCAATCGCCATTGGCAGAGGTCAAAAAGATCATCTGAAACAAATTGAAACATTATTGACCTTCCCGGAAAGAGAAACTACGCAGTTGTGTGTACTTTCATCGGCTCTCTCTCGTAGTTCAAAGTCATCATTTAACCCACATCCGACGAATGTCACTGGCCAATATGAGAATGGCCCCCATTCTTGATTATGAATTATGTTCACCAACAATTGAGCAGGCAGTATTTATGGGTTATGGGTTATGTAGCACCTTTCGAAAGGAAGGATTATGATAACTATAAGAATTGTTTATTCAAAGAATAACATTTTTATCTATGGTAAAACACTAACTGAACAGTTCTCGAATATAAAAGATTACCTCTTGAGGAATTCTTTTTTAAAAATTTTCGTTGCATTGGTTTTGAGTGCATTGTTTGTGCTGATTGCCGGTTCAAAAATAAATATTACGAATTAATTAATCGTTTATATATTGATGGCCGAAATATACAGATAAAAAAACGAAAACTGTTATTGAATCAGTTCATTGTTATTAACTGGAATTACATCTCAGGATTAAATTAGATATTTGAGTTTCAGGGATTTAACGCGAAAAAAAAATCTGTAGGAGAAATTCAATAGACATCTCCCTATTATTTCTGACATCATAAGAGTATGCTAATATGCTCCATTAAAAAGCATAATTCAAATGTTATGAATGTAATAATGAAACCTCGTTCTCAAAAAATTAACACAAATTGCCTACTCAAATATATTAAATTAGCAGCATTTTGTCAATTGGTTTCTTAAGATAAGACATCTTAATTTCATGATCTCTTGAATTCCTCAATAATTTATGTTCATTAACTTACATAAACTTTACATTTACAAGCGAAACTCTGTACTTGAATTCAAAAATTGAGCTTTGAATCTGTATTCGAATTTCTATACGATTTCTGAAAGGTACAAAAAAAAACGATTTTCGAATCTTAATTCCAGATCAGAATTTTATGAGCCTAGCCTAGCTTAAAGCCCTCATTAATGAATCTTTTATTTAAATTCCATAGTTTGTGTTTAATCTAAATTCTATTTAATTTATTTTTAATCTGTAATGAAATACAAATTCGAGTTAAAACATGAAATTCAAATGATGAATCTGAATTTTCAATTTTGGATTGCTATTTCGAAGCTATAAATGTTTGAATTTTGTGTAAAAATTAAGTTTAAGAACTTGTTGAAACTTATGGTTTCCTCCGGCGTCTGGGACAGCAGCAGACGACTTCGCTGCCACGAGCTGAACCAAAACATTGTTTATTTTGGTTCTCCACATGCTTTGGGTCCAATTCGCAATCGAGAACAATGGATCAATAATTGCTGATGACAGATAATGATGACAAACGCTATACAAATGTTTACATCATCACACGGTTAAGCGAGACTACTCAAATTGGGTTCGTGGTAACACAACAGTGTTGCCAGATATTCTGGGTAAGACTATCAAATTACTCAATCAGAAATGAGTACTTTCCCGGTTAGGGAATATGAGAAGTAGAAAGTGACAAATAGCTATCGCTTATGTAATGAGTGCTATTATAG
Organism: Uranotaenia lowii; assembly: GCF_029784155.1. Taxonomy (NCBI): domain Eukaryota; kingdom Metazoa; phylum Arthropoda; class Insecta; order Diptera; family Culicidae; genus Uranotaenia; species Uranotaenia lowii. Next base: position 243,006,436 of record NC_073693.1, read on the forward strand.
TGACTAGACGAACGAAACTGGATAAAGATTAACTCTATTCCACCAGTGAAACCTGCGTTTTCAACAGTTTTTGGGCCCAGATACGTCTGGATTAAGGAACACAGAGTTAGTGAAAGGGGAAATTTCAATACTTGCGGGTAACAAGTTCATCAGCGGCCAGCGCAGACAGAAGGACCAGCCAGGTCGAGGGGCTAGCCACCAGCCACAGCACCGCCAGAGGGATATCCAGGAGCCAGAGGGCCAGCCAGCAGTCGGAGGACCGCCAGCACAGAGACCAACCAGCGAGATGTCCCAGGCCAGCCAGGAGGTCCGACAGAGGTCGTGTCCGGGGTGATTCGTGGATCGTAAGGGTTACTCTCGATGTCGTCACGAGCCACGCTGCGGTTAGCAAGCATGAGCTCACGCCCGACGGCCGTAAGAAGTCTCGAGATCAGCAACCGGGTTGCGCAGATGTAGACAGGTCCAGCTCCAACAACACCCCGGATTAATTGGGTGGTGATGATAGCCATTAGAATCACTCTCGTGCTTTGGTTGCGCGCTGTGGTCAGCAGTTATGGGCTAATCCAAGCGCAGAGGACCACCAGCGCAGAGGATCGTCAGCACAGAGGTCACGATGCTCCAGGTCAGCCAGAAGGTGTCACTGGAGTTCGAGGCCGGGAAGTCGGGTTTCGAGAGGATTACTCTCGATGCATTCGCGAGTTACGCTGCGGTTAGCAGTGTGAGCTCATTTCCGACGGCGGGAGGAGGACTCTCGGGATCTGTAACCAGGATTGGTCAGGTTCGAATACTTCTGATGGAGGATTAGCCCGGAACGGAGGTCATAGGAACCTACTTGTAGAGAGGGTTACTCTCGGAATGTGGAGCTGCGCTGCAGTTAGCATGCGTGCGCTGATTAAAGCCAGTTTATTTTTCCTGTAGATTTGGAGATATTTTGGCGACGGTTAGTGGCCAGCAATTTCAGCAGTGCGTCAAAACCAGATTGGGCGCATGCTGCTAAAGGTTTCCTTCCGGTTCTTCTGACCTATGCGTGAACTCGTCTTCGACGGTTGGAAAGTTTTCTGGGTGCTTTGGAGGAAGTGGTTTAAGCGACGGTTAGTCACTAGCGCAGTCAACTATTTCTTGCTGCGGATATACGGGCGATATCATCGAGACCAGATATTCGTGCAGCGCACTAAGCCTATACCAGGCCAGTCTGGCTAATAGCCACTGACAAACCTGAAACGTATTCTGCGATACCTTTGACGTATGACCGATATGGCGTTGGTATACCGCAGAAACGCGAACACGGATCCATTTATGGGAAATCTTATTTCGTGGTCAACGGACCGTCAGCAGACGGTCAGTTTGTCGTGGACCGAACCTGAGATAGGAGCCCTTTGCCATGCAGTCAAAAAAGGTTAGTGATTAACAAACTTCTTTGGTGAATTGGATGTGGTTAGCACGTTAACGGAGGACAACATCCCTTGCATCCAGTATCTGGAATGGGCGCTTACTCATCAGCGAATGAAGCATCTGGACATGAAGTATGCATTTATCAGTTTGTTCATTGTTTGTTTTGGTTCTCCACATGCTTTGCGTCCAATCAATTCGTAATCGAGAACAATGGATGACAAACGCGGTACAAATGTTTACATCATCACACGGTTAAGCGAGACTACTCGAATTGGGTTCGTGGTAACACAAAAGTGTTACCAGATATTCTGGGTAAGAGTATCAAGTTACTCATTCAGAAATGAGTACTTTCCCGGTTAGGGAATATGAGAAGTGGAAAGTGACAAATAGCTATCGCTGATGTAATGAGTATGGGAGAGTGGGGAATCATGGGCCACTTTTTTTCGTTGTTCCACAACTTCTTTGTTATAAATGATAAAATGAAAATGAAAAATTGTATGCTTTTCTATATTTTCAAGGTATCATAAGGTATTTTTTTTAATTTTTTAACAAGTTATTTTCCCCAAATTTTGACTGTTTGAAAAAAGCAATATTTTTTGGATTTTGAAAAAACAGTGGGGAATCGTGGGCCACCAAATCCAAATTGACCAAATAACATGCAAAATTTATGAGTTGGCCCAAAACTGTAATTTCCTAACTCATTTCGTTATTTTAAAGCCATTTCAGATGATGAAATAAAAAAGAGAGAAATATTTTTCATAACTCTTCATTTGGCAGAAGAAAACTTTACAGATAGGAAAAACGTATTTTAAGTTCTGAATGTGTTTAAAAACATAAAAATATAGGTGGTTCAAGATGTGTGGCCCACGATTCCCCACAAGCTATGATTTGCAAATTGGTTGCGTTTGTGTGACTTATTGATGTTTCATCAAAAATTCCTTTTCCACGTGAAAGATCATGACAAAACTAAGATCATAAGCGTATGAGCATATTTTTGTTATGCACTTTAGGTTCCCCATCGATGAAATTAGCGGGTGTTTTTTTAATTATGTAAGTAAATTTTTCTAAATTTTTTTTAGATTGATAAATAAAAGAAGCATATGATGCGTATTTAAGTCTACAACATATAGGAATATATGCTCACGCAAAGTGACGACAATGACAGTTGGTTTGAGATTTTTATCTCAACATACATCTGAGATATTAAAAGTGGCCCACGTTTCCTCATGGCCCACGATACCCCACTCTCCCTACTATTAAAGCGACTAGACAAACGAAACTGAATAAATACTAACTCTGAACACTGAAACCTGCGTTTTCAACATAACTTCTGATTTGAATATAAAACAAAAAATTTCTTTTTTTGCATATTTGTCAAAATATTGGAAATGCATATGATCTCGAAAAACATTATTTTAATTTTATATGAAATGCAAAACCAAATTTGAACCAGGATTTCAAAGCAGCTTTTTATTTCGAATTTCTTATGATTATTCGAACTGAAATTCTGACCTTAATTTTAATGAACAAGTGAGAATTTTTTTTGAAAAAATGAAGCAGAATTTTGAACTTGGGATGGGATTTTGAGGTTTTGACATTAGTTTTTAGTCTAGATTGGTTACTCTTGAATAATTTTACTCAATTATCGTAATTTGATTTTGAATTTATAGAATACCTTACTTTTTTTTTGGATCCTCTTGGGGGGGGGGGGGGGGGGGCGGTTTTCTTTGAGATTCAGCCAGGACAGTGGAATTTGGAATTGGAAATTAGGATTATACCCAAGCAACCAAAAGCTCCATAAACATTCTCTTAAAAGCTTACTCAGCCCGGCTCAAAGGCTTTCTAGCATTCTATTCAGCTAGAAATTTTAGTTCATATCCACACTTTCAAGTTCCATATCCAAAGCTGAGTAGAAGGCTATTCAGCCTTTGCATGAACTCAAAAAAAAAAAGAAAAAGGACAAAATAAAGCGTTCAACTTTTTTTAGTTAATTTGAAATCTTACAACAACCAATCTGTTTATTTTACCCATTTCTCTAAATGAATTTCATACTAACACTAGAAACTGCTTCTTGCTTGTGGATTTGAATCTGAGCCCTTCTGGTGAAAGCTGAGCACGTTACCTTTGTACCACGGGCGATTCTTAAGGTATCGATGTTCAGAACATCAATTTAAGGGTGGGGTAGGGTCTAACGGGTATAAAAAAACACCATTTTCACGATTTTTTTCTAGAGCTATCGTTCAAACAAATGTATTCAATTTTTTTGTATTATACAAAGCATTGTTAAAAGAACATTTAGTAATTTTTTCGTAGAAAAATATTGAAAAATGAGCCGGTGACGGAGCACTTTCGAGGATGCCTTTTAGAAAACAGGATTTGCGGTGGACACTGTATCTCAGCACAGAATCATCTGAAGTCAAAAAATCAGAGCCAAATATTTTTAATAGATGTTTTTCTGGACCCCAACGTTTTTATTAAACTTAAAAAAATTTTTATGAAATTTCTGTGGCTGTTTGAAGTAAAAACTACGATTTTTCACGAAAAAATCCGCCATTTTTCACCAGTAAAATCTCTCCAAAGTAAAAAAAAACAAAAAAGAAAAACGTTGGGGTCTGGTATTTTATATGTAGAAAATATGTTCCAAATTTAAAAAGAATCGGATAAGTAGTTTTCAAATGACGATGTCCACGGACTTTAAAAATGTGCTTTCGAGAAAAATGCGTTTGCAGTATCTGCTCTTGCTTTCTTGCAGTATTAGATAAGAGGAGATGAAGACCTATAATTTCTACAGTTTTGCTTCAATTGACTTGAAAATTTGACACAACATTCTTGAAATGTTTTACAATAAGAAAATAAAAAAAAATCGATTTTTTGAAAGTGCTAGACCCTACCCTCCCCCTTAAAAAAATTAAGAATTACCCCTTCTCAAAGTAGGCTTCTTGCAAAAAGATAAACAAACAATTACGGAATTAGATTCAGCAAGATTTGGAATTGAATAAACGTTAGTATAAAGTGTGATGTTATTTTTGTGTAATCCTGTTAGTACAACATTTTTTCTTCTACTTTTTTCAACAGTTTAGAAAGAAAACTTCTTAAACTATCAAACCAAGAAGAGGAGGACTAATCAGAAGAAAACGGTAAATTGAGTGAGGGTTAAAAGCAATCTGAAATAGGAAGCAATAGCCAAAAAATCGTAAGTTTTCATGAATATTTTTATTTCTTCTTAGTGTCCATTATGTGTTATAATTTTCAGGATACTTTCGAAGTTTTGGACGCAAATAAACTTATAAAACGGTTCAACTTATCGGAATGGTTAGTTTAGTGTCCGTTGTCACACAACTCATAAGATAATTCTGTGCTTGGTCGCTATCCTACCTTTTTGTTGGAGAAATTAGCAAGATGAGTCTATCAATAAAATGATTATCACGATACTCAAGTTGGAGGAGTAAAAAAACTCTAGGAAATCATTCAAAGCTAAAAACGACGTTTGATTCGAGGTTTGAAACATTGAATTGATATCCTTCTGAATTTATTAATCAAAACGGTTTCTCTCAATAAAATGTTATTCGATTTTTCATTTATATTTAAAAATTAACTTTTTTTTCTTCATTTTAAGCCTTCAGCTTCTCTCTAAACTCATTCGGAGTAAAGTTTAAAGTTTTATTCCTCTATAATTTTAGACCTATAAATTATTCCTATGAGAGAATAGTAATAAAACTTTAATAACAACTTTGCGATGGAAAAATGAAGGATTTTCTGTTATTCACTCTTAAGCAAAATCTTAACGCTTACGTTTGCATTGCAGTTCTTTAGAAGTTCCTCAGGGAACCAAAAAGTTCGTAACAAGTTCTGCATGGAACCAAAAAATTCGTAAGAAGTTCGTAACGAAGCACGATAGTCCAAATTGAATGATGGATTTTTTAGGGTACTTGGAACGCAAAAAAATGTTCTATGCTACTTGTTTAGACTTTTCATGTTCGTTCAGAAGTCCACTTCAAGCACTTATTTTCATTTCTCTCGAGGTAAAAAGTCCTCAACCAAATGTGAACTTTTAATGCACAAGATTAAGTATCTATAGATATAGATATGCGACTTTTGGTTACTTGGGTAATTTAAAAAAAAACAAGTTGAAGATCGATCATCGAGGTTAAGCAGATTCATTTGCTAAATTATGATTCAGAATCTGATTCAGAAGTGAGATTTCCAATTTGAATTTTTCAAATCATATTGTAGGATTAAATATCGAAATACAGATCCCGTTCGTTTTTGGCAACATTCGATTTTGGCAACATTCGATTTTGGCAACATCCGATTTTGGCACATGTGCCAAAATCGAACGGTTTTAAGAAAAAACATTAACTATAAGTTCTCGTTATAACACGACCAATTGAATTTAGACAAACACCATAAATACGTTTTTATGTACTGAAATGGTGATAAAATGCAGCAATAAAAACAAAAGTTTTTCAAAATAGTTTTAAAGTACTCAAAAATGACGAAAAGATGAAAAATTCAAAAAGTTACAAAACAAATTCAAACAAATGACTGAAAATGACAAAAAACAACTAAAAAATGATGAAGAACGACAAAAACTGCAAATATGACAAATGAAAACAAACACTATAAACAAAACAAGAAAAGTGGAAAATGCATAAAAAACATGATGAAAAAAATAAAAAAAATAATGACGAATGGTCGGAAATTGACCAAAAATAACGTGTTTGCTAATAAAAATACTAATTTTGTAAAAATAGCTGAAAAAAAAAGTTGAGAAAAAAAACCGTTCGACTTTGGCAACATTCGATTTTGGCAACACAAAATGTACGGGCGTGTTGCCAAAATCGAACGGGGTCTGTAATTTGAAAAAGATCTCTATAGTTAGTTTTAAGATTAGAAATCAGAATGAGGATACAAAATTAAAATTCCTTTCTTTTTAATCAGACTTCAGTGTTGTAACCAGGCTTCAGAGTGAGATTTTAAAACCTTAATTTGAATTCATAGATTGATTCTATATCAGTTATCAGGATCCATTATTATTAATAAATTCGAGTTCTGAATTTAAGATTGAGAAGAAACGTCGGAAATCAAAAATTCATAATAGGAGTTCAGAAAGTAGCAATATTTGATTGAAATAGGCTAACAAAACAATTTAAAATAAGGTTGAGGAAACAAAATTCAACATTCAAAGAAATAGAGAATGACCGTTTTCTGGCACATGAAAAATTACGGGAACATTCCGTTTACCACGTTTACTACTACTGAATGAAAATCTAAATTCACCTATCGTGACTTGGCAACCGAATAATGGTCCCGTTTTCCATTGTGGATGGAGACTGTTAATTATCGTTAAATGCCCCTCTGACCAGCACCTATCAAGATGCATCGCCGGAGTATAATTTCCATAATAACAGTGAGTATCACACACATTAAGATCAGACGAAGGTGGAGGAAATAATTCCGAAAACTTACCACTATCGTAGGAAATATTGTAGCCGTGTTTACGGGTCATCGTGATGTTCCAGAAGTATTCAGCCTTTGCTGAATATTTTTTCTTAAGCTCGAATAGTTACTAAATATTGCTAATTGTTGTTATCACAGAGGCACCACCGTTAAACGGCAATCAAATATTTGATCGTAAATAAGAGATCTCTTCTGTTTTCCCCGGGTGACACACTTTCCACAACAGTTGAAAATGGCCTTTAGATGTTTTCGGTTGTCGATTTGCGTTCCGGAATCACAATGAGTTTAAAAAAAAAATAAAGCAGATCAAATCCTATGTAAGGCTTGAAGAAGTAGTAGAACATTGAAGTTGATCTTCCGTCAAAATACAATTGTTAACACAATCGAACTTCCTAAGTACACTTGCAGGGAACTTCAAAGGTTCTTCCTGAACCGTCACCGAACTCGGGACAGGATCAATTCTACCGGGCGTTCGTTCCATAGCGCGTTTCAAATCCAACTGGTGCTTCCTCGGGACCAGCAACGTGGGGATATGGGATGGGCTCCCATTAGTAGTGCTACTACAACTAGGTATGCACGGCCGCGATGTTTACTGTTGTTGTTGTTGTTGCTGTAGATGTTTCGTTAAGTTGTTTCTCGGAACAAACTGGCCTGTGCCGGGGCCAAACGACCTCAGCGGCGTGCCTGCTGCTGCACCGACAATTGCCCAGAATCGACTGACTTTTCGAATACCTTCACTAGGTTGAGGAGGAAGCTTTGTGCAAAATTTTGATGGTACCTCATGTGACAAACAGCTAAATACGCGACGAATTTCGGGGGACTTGCTTGCTGGCTGAGGATTCTTCCATCTTCCCCCCTCCCCTTTATGGGTATTATTCATAACTCCCGGGCGATAACGTACACAACTTACAGTTATCGAAGGCGAGCTGACTGACATCTATAGCGGATTGTTGTTGCTCCTGCTGCTGTTGCTGCTGCTAGATCACAGCATTTTACGTCAATTGTTCGGTGCATTCCCGGGCAGAGGCGTGTGGTTTCACTGTTTGTTTTTGTCATTTTACCGTTAAATTTAATATGCGAAAGAGATTCCGGTCGGTACGATATAATCAGATAGTAATACGGGAAAGCTGAAAAGTTGATTGAAATCTGTTTAAACTGTTTTGAAATAATTTTTTTTTCTCTCTGGAGCCACTAGCATTGGAAAAAAACTAGGGAATTATACAAGCCATACAAACTCCATTAATTAATTGTTTAAATTTAAAAACTGAATATTTTTCCTGTATAATTACAAAAAACGTAAAAAGACTAAACAAGATTCAATCTGAGAATGAAAATCTCGTGAAGGTGATAAATGGTGGCTCCAGAGATGTGAGGGCTGATACAAATTAACTCCATTAAATTTTGTTACGCTTGAACTAAATCTTTGTGGATATATCATTCTTGCATAGAAAAGGATGCTGAATACACACGCAAAATAATTTAGAAATTAATTCTACGGGATTTTTCGCGTAAACTAAGACTTTGTTGCATCACTTCGATTCTACGTGTGTCTTGTAGTCACTCCTTCACTTCTACGGCAAAAAAGGTAATTGTCAGCCAGTTGATTTTGTAAATTGTGAAAAACATTTTGTCTGTTGACAAACGCATTTGTTTGATTGTTAAAAATTAGAAGAAGACTTTTCAGTCGTCCTCCATCTTCCCTAGAAGAGAAATCGCATTGCCAAGGAGGATTTTATTGGATTTCTGATATGTAATAATGATTCTTAACACATTGCGCACCAAATACGAGAATTCAATACTCTTAGAATCATAATTTAAACGTTATACATTTAATAAAAAAAACTTTATTCTACTCAATTCAACTCAACACTTTTGGTGACTCAAAGATACTAAATTTGTAGAATTTGGTGCAGTGAGTTTTGCGATACAAAATGCCGAATTTCAGTGTCTCTCGGCTTAAATTTCTTTGATGTTCTTAATGTGTGAATTATAATTATCGATTTTTTGATTTTTCATCTCTTAGCAATCGCTCTGGATGCAAGCGCCCGTTGGAACTCGTTCTTTGATAGGAGTCCTAACGTAGGACTGTCTGGGTTCAACAGATGACCAATTACGCAACGTAAATTATTTATCAAATATGATGATTTTTTTGTCTTTTTTTTAGAGGTTTTTGACCACAGGCTTGTTCGCCTCTAACTTTGATAATTCTATTATAAAATATCTTTAAATTTCACGTAGCTTATCCTCATAACATGTTGAACGAACTAAAAACTCACGTAAGTTGTACATGATGTTTATAGAGCAAAAATTCGGAGCGTTAGCGTTTACTTTTTTTACTCGTATAATGTAGTTTTTTTACGTAGCAGCTACGTGCAGATTGTTTTGCGTGCAGTAAACAGGAAATGGCGAATTTTGTATGAAACTCACAGAGTACAGACATTTATTTCTGAACGACCTGCTCTTTAAACCTCTACAGTGTTCTTCAAATTAAAATAAGATCAATTCACTGCCTCAGCAATGCTAAATCAATTTTAAAAAATCATGTATTAAAGGGTTCAATATATCTAACATAAATTTATTCTGTGTAGACGTTGAAAATGGATATTTGAACACGATTTAGTATAAATCGGAAAATTAAACCCCTCTGAAACCTAACCCCGCCTTCAGACGTGGTTTACTAAAACTCAACTGGCATAAATCAAAGTCGTCTAAAGGCGAGGTTGAAAGAAAAAAAACAATTGAAAGACTTTGTTTCATCGAAACACATTAGCAGATATGAATCATATTTCAGGATTCCAAAAAAAAATCGCTCGTGTTAATTTTAAGAAAATTGTCCACAAAATTTCGTAAAAATCAGAAAATAGCTATATTAACTCAATTTGTATTTTTTGGTTGTATTTGCCAATAAAACGAATAAAAATCCGGGCAAAATCAGTGCATTTTCCAACGAAATCCGGACAATCGGGCCGAACCGGACTTTTCCTAAATTTGTATTGATTATCTGGGCAAGTCCAGGTAAAACCGGGAAATCTTCATCATTCAGTTCATTTTAGAGGGTCTAATTCTAAATTTAAGATCTTTCTTTAGAATTTTACTGAATTTCCTATGTTCCTATCCTAAGTTATCGTCGGTTTTAATTTCAAATTCGAATCTATCCAAACATTTGCTAAAGCCGGACTTCTGAGTTTGAATTATCCAAATAAAGTACTATCGAATGAAAATTCAAATCTTGATTTTGAATGTGTAGAATTTGTCTGATTTGAATCCTGTTGAAAACGCAGATTTCAGTGGCGGAATAGAGTTGTCGTTTATTCTCAATCATGTGTGGTATTCTACGCTAACCACTCAGAATATCTGGCAATACTGCTGCGTTACCACGAACCTAACTTGAGTACTTTCACTTTATTGTGTGATGATGTGAACCATGGGTGGCCAAACCATGGCCCGCGGGCCACATTTGGCCCGCGACTATCTTTTTGTGGCCCGCGAAGCTCTTTATGAAATTACCATGTTTTCAGAATTGAATGTTTTTCTTGGTTTGTATAATTTGAAAAAAAAAAATGTGTCTAAATCTTCATCAACTTCATTTGAAATGAAAGTCAGAAAAATCTCCTTGATTTGATTTTGATGTAATTCAACAAAAAGGTTACCGTCATCGAATAAAGGATCAATTACAAGAAAAAAAAATTAAATTCTCAATATTGTACAATATTTGACACATCCACAGGTAAACAGATTTTTTGCTGTCTACGTTTTAACAACTGACTTTCAAAGATTGTGGCGTTCCAAATACAAATCTATTTACAGATTTTATCTATTACCTCTTGATTTAATTATGTAACTTGTAAAAGTTTTAAGATTGATGAGTCTTAAGTAAAATCGATCTTTGATAACTAATAAATAAATTATTTAACCTACGTGAAAAAAACTATAACTCCACAGAATTTTGAGAAAATATTTATCTCAAAATCTGTGTCACAGAACACAGAATTTTGGAAAGATTCACAGATTTCATATGTTAAAAAAAATTAGAAAGAATTTCCAAAATTGTAATTTTTTATGTCAACATGGATTTTAGATTTCAAATTTTGAATTAAAAAACATCATAGTATTGAAAATGTTATTTTTTTTTTCAACTTCAATGTGTTAAAGACCAAATTTGTCATGAAAAAGCATCACAGAAAACTATCACAGAATGTTCGTGTAAAATCACAGAAAGTCAGAATTGTTTTTCGCAAAAACGCAGTTTTTTTTTGAAACCTTGATTGATGAAATTGTATTTTTTACAATCGTTTCATTAAAAAATGATGCAATGATCATAGGTAACCGAATCCTGTTTATGGATGACTTTTCCGATGAAAATATAAAATCAAATTTTTATACTATGAGAAATTTCACTAAAATATGTTATTTTTTGTGTGTAAATTAAAAAGGGTGAATTTTGAGATTCAATTCGAAATTCAATCAAAGTTCAAGAGGTCTGTGCTTAAATAAATAAATACCGAGAGCTTATGAACGTTTCATTTTTTTTTTTTTAGGTTGTTTCTATTTATTTATTTATTTAGTCTTTGCAGACATTTAAAGATGTTTACACATTACAAAAAGATACTATTCTTATTTTTAATTTTTCAACAATTCCATTCCATGTAGTGTTTTTTATTTTATTTCAAAACAGCTGCAAATTTTTTCAGGGATACCAGTAACTTTAAAAACTCTAGAAATGGATGGCGATTTGACACTTATGGAATTAATAACGAAGGTTTCAAATTGCTATACAGAATTTGTTAAAAAAAAGCATAGAACAATAATTTCTTACTAAGATGAATCTGCAATTGAGGCAGGCATATGCAGAATTTTTTAATATTTAAAGAGTTTTTTTCTTTTAATATTAAAGAAAAATTACTTGTTTGGCTCGCGAGCAAATATCATTTCCCAAATTTGGCCCGCCTGTTGAAAATGTTGGGGACCCATGATGTAAACATTTGTACTGTGCCTACAATCATCAGCTTTCACCAGTAAATAGTCATCAATTCTATCCGCGATGCCAGGTAAATGTTTGACATTTTTTAGTTAGGAGAAAAGGTAAACAAAAGGGTTTTTTCGATGAATTTAAAACTCATTTTGCTACGGCTTATTACTTCAGAGTTCTCTTAAAAAGTAAGTAGACTCAACTTTTAAAGCTTAGTTCTTTTAGAAATGGGACACTTTCTTTTGCTAATAGTTCATCTACTAGTAATCGGACATTCAAAATTTTTACAGCATTTTGCTGCCTGTGAACAGTATTATCCTACCTATTTTTTTCAAAATTTAAAATTTATGCGTTTTTGAGATATTTACGATGCAAGAAAAAAGGAAAAAATAATTTTGCACAGGTTCATTCGAAATCCATCATAATTAAATTGATACCTAACAAAACCGTTGATTATTCGAAGAATTATTGTGTGAGAGTGGTGGGAAAGTATGCAAATACTGTCAAAAATGTCCACAAAGTTCAAATCAGGCATTGGAGTGAAGCATATGATCGGCAACTTCGGCTAAGGGTCATCAGGGAATCAAGTCTCATACCAGCATTTTTAATTTTCAAAAAGCGAAAAACTAAGGGCAGATCACTGAAATTTCCAAAAAAAAAATTTTTCTTCAATAAGCTGAAAGTGATGCCTGGTAATGAGTCATTAAAACTAAACCTCGAACATTATATTTTTGCTAGTTCCACAGCTCGTAAGCTGTATAGCCGGTCCGAGGCTATCGGACAGATGATTTCTGATGAACGACAAAACTTATGAAATACCCTATTTCAAACCAATTCCAGCGTATGGATCCTTGACCATGTCTGCTCGTGGCAAGGTCCCGAGTATATTAAAGTGCTGATTATTTGGTATGAAATATAATGACTTGCCAAAATTCTACTCCTGTGGAAAAAAACAACAACAATTTTCAAAACGAAAACTATGGTTTTCGCTGTTTTCAAAAGCCTAAAAAGAGAAATCTTTTATGCACCCTTCGCAACCTACGATCTATGCTAACCGATTATACGTTAAGTTCAATCTCCTGATGGTTTTACTTCGTTATTGCCAGATTTTGCCAGCAGACATTCCATTAAAAACGCTCAAAAAGTGACTCAAAAATTAATCAAATTTGTTTATTTCGAAATAGCTGTATCTACTAAATTGTCCTCAGTTGCTTTTAAAAGAGAAGTATTGGTCCAAAAAGTAGCAGAAATTGAAGGAGAAGGATGTAGTCACCTAAAATATAGATTAGACGAAGTATTAGTTTTAAAAACTGATCATTATCATGACTGAAAAAAGTGTGCGCTGGCCGATTGGAGGTACCAAGAATAAAGTAGAATTTATTCTTTTTTTTTTGATGAATTATCATAAGATTATCTCCATTTCCTTCATAGAAAGTATTTAGATCAAATTCGTAACTGTCCCATTTCTAAAAGAACTAAGCTTTAGGTCTTCTTCTAGTGTTTTAAATATTTTTTGAAAAAAAATTTGATAGCCACTAAGCGATAAATTGAGTTCCAAAAACTGGTGTTTTTCTCGCGGTTGAAAACACACCTAAGTATTTTAAAAGTTTTTGAATGAAAAAGTGATATTTTCACGAAAACATTCATTAAAAAAATTGTTGGAGATATTTGTAAGCTAAATTTACGAAAGTTCTGTTTTGGAAAGCATTCTAACAAGGAAAAAACTGGAATTTTATCCTATTTTCTGTTAACCAAAGTAAAAAGTTTGATGGTTTTTTCTGGAATCAATGGAGTGTTTTAGTTGTTTTTTATATTGGAAAGATTTAAAATGATTTAGATTTTTTATAGATTTATTTAAGAGTGGTATTTCATTTACGAAAAATGCACTTCTGGCATGTGTGCTGTTATGTGAGAGCTGTTTGCAAATTTTTCAAAAAAAATTGTAAAAAAATCGAATGTATTTCTGTCGGCGTTGTCTTGCAAGTACCTATTCATGACAAAATTTTGCCCAATAAAATTATTAAAAAATAACATAAGGAGCTAATTCCCTTTAAATTATACGCCTGTTCCTAAAAGCTTCCCAAATTCTCTAAACTCTTTTATGGAGCACTTTGTACCGCTACTGTTTGGTTAATATCTTGAATTGTACGCAAGTGGCGAATTGTATGGAACATGTGGTAACCAAAACATATAATGTTTTGGTTTTAACGGCGGATCGGCAAAATCTTCTGATGCCCGCAAAACGTTTGCTTGCTGGAGGATCCGAAAAAAACGGTAAGTTTCAACAAAACCAAAATTCAAATTGAATTTTAAATGCAAATTCTTATTTCAATCTAAAAGATCAAATTTTTTGTAAATTTCTTTAGCATTTTTTTGTGGCGTTTAAATAGCTGTGGGAAGCTGACGCTGAAAATGAAATGTGGGTACAGGGGTCAGGGAAATAATTTTTTTGTAAATTTCTTTAGCATTATACTGAATATTATAAATATCATTTTTTACTTGTTTTTCCCTATTTTTTGACGACTTTTACATAAGTCCTAGTATTTTTTTTTTTCATTGGAAATAAGTCCATTAGGAAAGGTTGGATTGACAACGAAGTTAAAGAAAATGAAACAAAAACTTTTATTTGGAATATATCGAAAAAATTACTGCCTGCACTGTACAGGATTTGAACCCGCAAACGTATTAGCGATTATGCTAGAGGAGTCTTGACCAGGCAAGGAGACTTGTTCCGCCACCGTCTAAGTTATTTAAATTTCTCTAACGGGTGGCAACTAAAATTTTGGAATTTTTTTGAGGCCCCAATACTCAAACATAAACGAGCTCAAAGAAAAATGAGAGTGTTTATGTGTTAACTTTTCTTCTCCTCTTTTCGCCAGTATTTTTTGTTTTGTGTATGTTTGCCCAGTCTTGCTCAAAATGCCGTCGAAACCAGAAGCGTTTCGCGAGCGCGTTGTACAGTTCTACAAACTGGACAAAAATCTAGGCAAAAAGTACTGTTTACGTTATTCTAAAGTCCCCAACAACTACTCGCGAAAAGACTTCGTACTCTTTCTCTTGCCTTCAACACAAAAAGTTCAATTGTTCTCACCAGCACATTGGCATCAATGTTGGAATTAAGTGCCGAAAGAATACAAGAGCCCAAAAATGCACTGAGGATCAGATTTTGACTCTTAAATCCCAATGCCGGAAAATGTTTTGTTTTGGACGACGAAAGTTACTTCACTTTTTCGAAGATGCACATCCCCGGAAACGATCGATACTATTCCAAGGATAGTTCTACTACATCTCCGAACATTAAATACAAGTTCAAATATAAGTTTGAATAGAAAGTGATGCTGTACATCGCTATTTCCGAGAGAGGTATTTTTAAGCCAAGGTTCAAGCCGTCTAATTTGGCTATCAATCAAGATGAGTACCAGAATGAGTGTTTGATGAAAATGTTGATGCCGTTTCTATACAAACATCATACAGATGAACAATACGTGTTTTGGCCGGATAAAGCGTCATCGCATTATGCCTACAAAAAAAAACAATCCTTCCTGAATACTCATTCGATCCCATTTGTACTCAAAAACCACAACCCGACAAATCTGCCTGTGCCCAATCGAAGATTTTCGCGGAACTTTGAGCTCATTGGTGTACAAAAAAAATTGGAGAGCCAAGAACTGCAAACAATTGTTCATCCGAAGAATTCATTCGCGTCATAAAATCCGCACGGATTTTTCCGAAATGCTTGGTAACGTCAAACTTGACAGTGTTCACATCATTCTTCACATATATCCAATATGGGTGGTGGCAAGCAAATTGACGCAATCTATAAGGGGCATTACTGCTGCATTTGATTCAGTCAATCAAGTAAATACGCTTCAAAGGTAGCATAGTTTGAGATTATCCGAAAGACTATGTGCACGGATCAGAAACTACTTAATTAATCGTAGTCTAGCTTTTAAAATTGGCTCTTCTGAATCTGCAGATTTCATTCCGACTTCAGGTGTACCACAAGGCAGTAATTTGGGGCCGCTATTGTTCACACTGTTCTGCAACGATATAGACTTGCTGCTCCTGTACGCGGACGACTTGAAAATGTTCCTGATCATAAAACGTTAGCCGATTTTCATCAATTGTTTGATATAGTAGTGAACGGGTGCGATGGAAACCTACTGGTTTTGAGCATTTCTAAAAGATGTATTTTAACATTTGGACGGTAGAACATTTTTTTCTTGTACGACTATAATTTACAAAGCGAAGTTTTCACACGTTGTGAATGAAATAAATGCACCGAATACATTATTATATTGAGTCTTGGAACGAATATTACAGATTTTTTTATTCAATTATCGGTCGTCAATCAGCACTTAAAAAAATAATATTAAATTTTTCTAAATCAAAAAGAAATTCTTGATTTATTTTCAGCACTGTTTATGAAGATTTATTTAAAGTTATCAAATTCCAATTTGTAATGGATCTGCTAATCTTTTGAAAATTTTTATACATTCAATTATTTGATTGTGAGAAGGTTAATAAATTGCAAATTGTATCAGACCTTGAAATACGCCACTGTCAGGCCGAAAAAAAACTAAACTCGCTAATTTTTGCTGTAAACAACGACGAACGAAACCATAACGCTACCGACCGAATTGTTTCTTTTCCCCAATTGGCCTCAGAGAAGGTGGTTTGTTTATGTGTATGATTTTTGTTATTTTTCTTCTATCGATAATCATATTGGGAAGCCAACCGATATCTGTAAGGCGGCGCTTCCCCAAAGCTGTAGGCAATAGATAACAAGGAAATGTCAGTAGGGTAGGAAGGAAAGGGGGGGGGGGGTGACCGACCGGGTTGCTCGTTGGAAAATTCCGACTAACCCTGTCCTGTCCGTGCCGTCCATGCGTCCGATTATCACAATAGATAGGTAACTCTGGCCACCCGCGCGCGTGTAATGCAAACAAGTTCAATGCTGCTAGCTAGCAGCGCGGTAAGTTATTGATTTTTCTCAAATATCTACCAATATTGAACTCGCTCTCCATCATTTGACGCGGGGGGCATTGGCAGCCATTTCTTGGCGATAGAGAGGTTAAGTATCTTCTAACTACATACATATAGTTTAAGCCCCCAAGAAGAGGTAAAGAGGAGAAAAAAACGTGAACCATCAATATTCCTTCGACCTGAGAATCATCGCGTTATGAACGTCGTAGAAATTGTTGGAGGAAGGTTATCAGTAGTTATCCAGAGCCAATGTCACGCGAAAGAAGCAAGGAGTAGGTGTATATCTTTATATCTATCTATGATACTGGAAGGAAGACACACGAATGTACGCCAGGGCACCAAATCGATGACACATAAACTAAAAGGAAACAAATTGGATTATTAGATAATGGCCAATCAGACGTATGCGCACGGGGTTTTGCTTAGAAGGTAGAAACATGCAAAAAGAAGATTTTAGTACAGTAGTGTCGCAGCTCGAAGCATATTGAGGAATGTTGATGAATTATCATATCCAATGTTAAGACAACAAGTGTTTTGACGATCATTGTTTTTTCGCTGACTTCGACTGCATAGTTAAAAAACCTTAAAAAAATAAAAAAAATCAATGACAAATTACACTAAGTTCGGAACAAAAAAAGACAGAAAACGACAAAATGCAATTTTTTTAAAAGGACAAAATGATAGAAAAATGCTTAAACATTCGCAATGCAAAACTCACAAAAAATTATAAAGATGAAGAATACGACAAAAAATTGTTATTTTGTCAATTTTGCCATTTTTTTAAAATTATTGCCATTTTGTCATTTTTTTATTTTTTTTGTTTTTCAAAACTAGGTAGGATGATTTGTCATAAAAATTTATTTTTCATTATTATTTTAGGACCACCAGTATTTTAGGACCAGTGTATATTCAAGTCTCAAATGCCTTTCAAACATTCAAATGGGCTACACGAGGTTTGGACCAAGTTGTGATTTATTTTACAGGCAAATTTTTTAAAAATATCATAGAAATCCACTGGTTTTTTTTTTCAAATAAGTCCCAAAAAGTCGATTTGTGTCGAAATTTTTTTTTCGAAAATGACATCAGATCTCGACGTTTTAGACAATTGTATGTCTTTTAGCAACAAATTTAAATTTTGACTGTCTTGTTTCCTTTGGTGTTTTTTAGGGTTGTTGAAATAAGGTATTCAACGCGGGTTTCGGTGGTGGAATAGAGTTATCGTTTATTTCTATTCTTCGTCTAGTG
This sequence comes from Uranotaenia lowii, assembly GCF_029784155.1. Lineage (NCBI taxonomy): Eukaryota > Metazoa > Arthropoda > Insecta > Diptera > Culicidae > Uranotaenia > Uranotaenia lowii. Next base: position 243,024,488 of record NC_073693.1, read on the forward strand.
GTTATAATATCATCTATAACACTAGCGATTGCTTTTTGTCACTTCCCACTTCTCATGTTCCCTAACCGGAAAAGTACTCATTTCTGAATGAGTAGTTTGATACTTCTACTCAGAATGTCTGGCAACACTGTTGTGTTACCACGAACCTAATTTAACTAGTCACGCTTAACCGTGTGATGATGTAAACATTTGTACTGTCATCATCATCACCAGCGCCGTAGGAAGAACCGCATCCTGAGGGGGGTTTTGGTGGCTGATTTTTTTTTACATAATACTATTGCTTAAAGAAAGCATGAATAAAAAGATGTTTTTGTTATTTTAGAACAATGTTAGTATCCATTTTATGTTCTTTTACATTAATAGTTTTCCGTAAATAAAAGTTACTTTCGAAACTATGTCCTAAAATCAAATAAATACTTGACTGATTTTTTTTATAAAGCTTTTAATAACGAATTAACTTAATAACTTACTTTCACCGATGAATGTGCTCCAGAGTCTAGTAGATTTAAAAATCTACAATTTAAAAAAAATTAACTTCTATGTTCAAATAAAATAAAAACTGAATCTACCAAACTCCTGAGCGAATTGAAATATTTCAATCATCGATGTAAAGAATTCCACATTTTAAAAGTTAAAGGAAAAAAAATGAAATTTATCTGTTAAAATCAGATTATGGTAAACTTAATCCAAACTTAAGATTTTAGTTTGAAAATTGGCTCTTGTAAAAACTGCAATATTATTAATCTTAAACTAAGGTTGCCAAAAATTTTTCTGCACGTATTCGAGCCGGACAAATCCGGGATATTTAATCTAAAAACTTTGCAAAATCCGGACATTTGATTTCAAAATTGATGATAAAAAATCCGGCCTATATCTGGGCAAATTTTGTCAAAATTCAGAAATAACTCAACAAAAATCATGGAAAAAATGAAAAAAAAATTCTTTCATCAAAACTTATCGACAGATTTAAATCGAATTACAGGCATTCAAAAAACCTTTCGTGATTATGTTTATAAAACTTGCTGAAAAAATCATGATTTCATGATTATTTTTATAAAACTTGCTGAAAAAATCTCGTTATGGAGGTATACATAAAAAAAAAAAAATAACAACACAATTTGTTTTTTTTTACCGTTTGATCTGCCAAATAAAGTTGAAAAAAATCGGGTTTTTTCAATGAAATCCGGGCAACCGGGCCGGACCGGACTGTTTCCAAAATTTGTATTAAATATCCGGCCAAACCCGGATAAAACGGTCAATCTGGCAACCTTATCTTAAACAAAAGACTAAACAAATCAGAATATCTTGCAGATTTTTTAAAGTGAAAATTACACGTTTTTAGTTTTTATCACTAAACATTTTTCCTTTAAAAGCAATCAATTCCATATTTAAAATCTTTCGGATGTTTGGTGGTGACAAAATTTGCAAAATAAACTAAAATTCTACTTTATATTCATGATTTTCAGTTGATTTTTTCATACAAATACAATTCTCAATTGAATTAACAAAACAAAATATGAGTCTCTTGCGATTTTAGTTCCTCATCGAAACATTCATCTTGATATACTGATCTTGAATGTAAAACTCATTTACGAGCTAAATCAGAATCTGACTTTTAAATGCAAAATCTGAATCTGTCTGAACCTGAATTCGAAATTGAAATTTTAAATCTGTTTTCCAAATTTCAAAACAATTTCTGAAATTAAAAAAAATGTGATTCTTAATTCCAGATCAGAATTTTAAATATGGCCCTAGAAGTGAATTTTGTTTCATAAATCTGTTATTAAAATTGATGTTTTTGGTTTCAATTTGAATTCATTATTTCAATATTTTATTTTTAATTCAACATGAGGAACGAACAAAATACGAATTTCAAATGATGAATCAAATTTCGATTTTTCAATTCTGAACCGCCATTATGAAGCTGTGTTATGTTTGAATTCTGCATTAGAATTAAATAAAAAAAACTCCGAATCTAAATATGATACAAACACTCAGGATGGTTTTTATTTATCATTTTTCATATTCAGAAATTTATCTTTAAACATTTAAATTGTTATGAGTTCCAGAAATCATGAAATCAAATTATCAATTTCGACAAAATCTTGAATTGTAATTTCGAAACCATGAAAATTTCATTAAAAATTTATGGTTTCCGAAACTAGAATTCATGCTTTTTCAAATTGATGACCAAATTTGAACCGGAATTTCAAAACAGCTTTTGATTTTTAATTTTTAATGATGATTCGAACTGAATATAAGAATCCTAAACTGGATACAAAATTCGAAATATGTAACCAGAACCTGCGGAAAACTCATTTGAAATTAAAACGCAGAACTGAATGTCTATCAACAATGAGAAATTTTTTAAAAAAGTGTTGCAGAATTCTTAACTTGGGATCAGTTTTCGAGGTTTTGGCACGAGTTCTGAGTCAAGATTGTTAGTCTTGAATAATCTCAATCATCAAAATTTGATTAGGAGCCAAAAGTTGAGTGTAGAGAAGAATACCTCCGGTGCTTTTTATGAACCCTCATGGGAAGGGGGAGGTTAACCCCCCAACCCCCACCCCTCCCCCCGTTCCTACGGCCATGATCACCATTCTATGGGTCGATTCACGATGACGTAATTCCCTTTTGTGGTGGCAGTTCGCACGTCATGTTTACAAATTCTCCGGTAAACTGAAAGAAAAGGCTGAACTATTCTAAATTGTTACGATATATTTCCGAGGAATATAAATAACTTCGGACAGTTTAACTCTTAAATTAAAATTCATTTATTCCAATATTTCTGTTTTCAGCTGGATTAACAAACGAAATGATTGATTTTTCATTATTTGATACTGAAAACATCTAATTTCTTAACAACTAATTTCCTTTCCAGATTTTTTCCCCGCTTTTTATCGCCAATCGTATGCCAATTATGGACAAATACCGGGATGTCATGATTGGAGTAGATCCTGAACTGTGGGTGCAGCACTAGTTTAGTGAAAAAGTGCATAAAGCTTGCTTCACATTGTGGCGTTCCTGGTGGACGGATTTGGAAGTCATTGGCACCCACGTTTCAGGAATTTTGTTAGCTCCAGTTATATATTTTTGACATTCCGCAAATCCACTCGTAAGAAATGTAATAAATTTACACGGAAGCAGAAAGACGGGAAAAAATTGTGCACAGTTATTTGGAAAATCCATTGTGGTCTACATCTAAGCTAGCTAAACAGCTCAATTTGCTCTGAAATACCGTATGACGCGCGTTATCAAACGGTATAAGAAAACATTGACGACGATTCGGAAGCCTCAAACCAAACGTCGGAGTGGAACTGTCGATCGAAAACTGCGTGGTAAGATTTTGAAGACGATCTGCTGCTCATAGTACCGTGAGGAGAATTCAACTCCGGGAAGGAATCAAGTCGTATCGAGCTAGCAAACTGCCAAATCGGACAATGAAACAGAATAGTGTGGCCAAAATCTGTGCTCGGAAGCTATACGACCAGGTGCTGACCTAGTTCGACGGGTGTCTTCTGATGGACGATGAAACCTATGTCAAGGCTGACTACGGGCAAATCGCAGGTCAAAAAAAGTTTTCGTTACAAATAAGACAATGACTTTGGAACTATAACAAAATAGTGTCTCCAAAAACAAATTTTGCCCTTCATTCGATCCCACGACCATCACGTAAGGTTTTGGCCAGATTATGAAAGCTGTCATTACAGCAAAGTCGTTCAGGAGTGGTATGCAGTGAAAGGCATATAGCATTTTCGTCGGCATATAGCAAAAGTTTCAACTTATTACATTGATTTGGTTATTTTTTAACAATCAAATTATTAAACATTTAAACAAATTCGATTCTATTTCAAGGTTTTATCACATTTTATAAATATCCTACACAAAAACATCCTACACAAAATCGTGAAACAGGACTTTTCAATCAATCATTCGTCATGTGACATTCTATCATTTTTTGATAAGTTTCAGATATCAAATGTACCTACAGATCACAGAATCCACGTCTCTGTAAATTGTTATTTGTTCTGAGGGATGTCAAGTATGTAACTTCTTCGTCACTGAAATTCAGTAAAATTGTTTTTTTTATACATTCAGTAATAAATGCATCTGATTCATAGGGGATTTTTTTTAATTGCCCATGTTTTTCAAAACAAGGGGTGATTTTGAACACAAGTATTGTTTGATTACACAAGGCAACAAATTTATGTGTTTCCGAGATGCCAAGAACTTAAGAGCTGATTTTGACTATTTTGGGTGCGCTGATTCCAAATATGCAGGTAGTGTTTTTATATCAGCTTTTGTTTTCAAGACAAGAAAATATGCAGGTATAAATTCGTTTAAGCAATTTCTACTCTTTTTTGCCAAAACAATAGATTTTTGGCATCGGTAGCAAGGTCCTGCCTATGTCTGTGTGCCTTGGCCTTCGAATTTCTTCTAAGACATCCACGGTTAGATGGTTCGTCGAAGGAAGGCATCCAACCCTCAAAACCCTACAATGGCCGGCTACCCGAGCCGCTTGCAATAATATCTTGGGGTTATCCCCAGATGCATTCCTTCTAAAATAACCAAATATGGACAATACTAGAAATACCCAAAACCCAGCTATATGAGCGTAAGGATCATTACCAAATATTATAAAAGAATACAGTTATATAAAATTATGAAAATGATTATGTGCATTCTGTTTTATATTTAAAAAAAGGATACTGCATGGTCTAGAAAGATAAAAGTTTGTTAACATATTAAAATGTAGAGACCTTTCGTCTCTTTTTACTCATTTTTTTGGACTTGGTTGATCATCTTTTTTGGCAAAACAATAGACCATTACAAAATTTTGAAAATAAAGGTTTTAACTCAATGATAAGCTTTCCCGAAGACCGTTAGTAATTTTGACTCAAGACAACAAAGTTTGTCTTTTGATAAATTTTCTCAATTCTGCAAAAAATGATTATTTTGACGAAATTTTGAAGATTAAATTAAATTGAATATTGATTTTTGAATTGAATATTTTAAGGAATAAGTCAAATCGTTTTGCATAAAATTTCCTGAACGATATCAGAAAGAGTTGTTATTTTCTTTTTTTTTTTAAATTGTAGATTTAGATCTCTTCAAAGCACTATATCTCTGAAACTAGAATGTCTCAGAAAGATCTGAAACCCTGATTGAACGAAGGATTATAAATAGTTTAAAAATCAGTTTTTAGTTTGTATGTAGTTTTAATGATTTATCAGTTAACAAAGATCAATTTCACTCAAAACTGATTAATTTTTGAATTTCCACACGCCACATCAAAACTAGAGAGTAGAGGCAATAGACAAAATCTGACAAATGAAAATTGACCTAATTCAGGTCGCCAAAATTTCACAAAGTCAATTATAAAAAATGCTGTTCCCTTGTCATCTGAACTTATCTTTAATGTTTATAATGCCAATATCCGTCAAGATCTTGAAACCAAACCGTTATATAAAACTTTATCACTTTCTAAAATCTGTGAATATGAGATTGGAGGACAAGATTCCTTCATCCTTTATGAATACAAAAATACAAAAAAATACAAAATACAAAAATCATGGATGAGTTTTGAACCAAAACAAAACTTTTTAGATTCCCGGGTTTGAGAAATTCAAAAATAACCCCAAATCGACTCAGTCTATTGTGTATGCCACTCGTTGTAAAACTGATTTTTTTCAGCTCGTCAAGCTCTGTTGAATAAATTTATGACTTGTGCTAAGAGAATATCCTTTTTCCAACTTGTTGCAATTAATAATTAATTAAAAACCATTTACCAAACATTGTTTTTTGTTTATCTTGAATTCTTAATTCAATTGTTTAAAAGAATATGGGCGACAAATGAGATTTACAGGTTTGAGGATTATTTACACAGAATATCAAATTTTTAGATAAATAAAAAATTTAAAACATTTTTTCGATTCAGATTCATCCTCTGTAAGTTATTTATTTTAAACTAAGGAATTTCAGTTTCTAAATGAATATTAGACCATATTTGCAAAAGAAATTCAAAATGGTGATATCTATTTTTATCATAAAATGTTGCTAAAAATGTCTTAAGTTAATCCTTGAATCTGAAAAATTAGAGCTAGCAGGAATAGAACAAATTGTATATTTGGATATGTTGAGTTATTGTCAGCTCTCAACCCCCCGGGAAAACGGAACAACGTAAATTTTGTTGCCTTGTGCAATCGTAATAATAAATTGTATTGCAATAACTTTATTATTTAGTAACCATGGGTCTTTTTAACATTCAAATTCACATGGATTTCTTAACTGCTTCACTCAAAACACAAATATGTATATTATAAGGGAAGTACCATGCGAGGTTTAATCATTTTTAACATTTTTGAAGGGTGTCTTTATCGACATAAACACACCATCATGAAAAAGGGAAAATTTACACTGGAATTTTCTAAATTTTATTTCGATTTTCGTCACGGATCAGGTAAGAAATCAGTTAATTCGAATTTTTCGCAAATTTTCAAAGAATCTTAACTTATTCATGCTTCAAAAAATGTAATTTGGAGTTTTGTGGATAAGTAATGGCCAGTAATCGAAAAAAATTGTTTGGAAATTGGGTTTGATAGGAGATGGTTTCCTATTTAATTCAGCTAATTGCTTGCGATGCCAAATTTATTATTAGGTTACAAAAAAGTTATTGTCTTGTGTTTAACTCTGGAATTCAAATATTTGCATAATTTTTCATTTCCAAGTTTGCAACAAAGAGTTCTGGATTTAATATTAAACTTTAATTTGCTTCTTTTATATGATTGATAGTTTTTTTTTAATGATGTGCGATACTTGAACAAATTTTAGAAGACTTTCTGAATTTCTCATCTCATTCTTCGAGACAGTTTTGAAATCTAGGTTCTACTTAAATTAGTGAGTTTTTTTCAATAAGAGATTATTAACAAGAAATCTGAGTAGTTTTTAAATTTCAAAACTTATGATATTCTTCTTACAGATTTGTTGAACTGTCGAATTCTGATTTGGAAATTTAAACTATGATTCTGAATTTTGGGTTGAATCCCTGATCTTGAAACCAAAACTGAATTTTGGTTTCATTTTGTCATTTTTTCCCGGTTTAGGGTCTAAATTCCCGGTTTTTCCCGGTTTTCTCGGTTCGATTTCCAATTGCCGTTTTTTCCCGGTTTTCCCGGTTCTGTGGCCACCCTGCTTAACCTACCCAACTGCCCCTAGTTCCCCCTATTGAGAAATACTGCCCGAATAGCCAACACCATGGTAATAATATAGCAGAGAACAATGTTTTTCAATTGAACAATAAACTTCATCGTAAAATCTAAATATTTATCAACCGATTTTAATGATGAAATCTCCATAATATTCAAAATCACCGTGAACTATACCGTTTTTCCAAAATCTTTCATAGTTGCCTAATATGTCAGAAGCACGGTATCACAGTGATATTCTTGTGATTATTACTGATACAGTGTTATTCATGGTAAAATCCAAATACTTACTTACTTACTTAATGATCCCGCGCCGATCCTCCGGTGCATAGGGCCGTGGTAAAAGACCTCCACTGTTGACGATCCGGAGCCAGCGACTTCACCTGGTCCCAGTCAAGATTCTCGTCGACAGTTCGGATTTCAGCGGCTAGGCTTCGCCGCCACGAGTTTCTGGGCCTGCCTCTTCTTCGATGACCTTCTGGATTCCAGTCAAGCGCCTCTCTGCAAATCTCGTTTTCATCTTTTCGCAGCGTGTGCCCAATCCATCTCCACTTACGTTCCCGAATCTCGATTTCTAGCGCCCTTTGATGACACCGGCGATGTAGTTCCTCATTCAAGATCCAGTTGCCAGGCCACCAAGCGCGGATGATGTTCCGCAGGCAGCGGTTTACAAATACTTGCAGTTTTCGCGTCGTCACCGCATATGTGCACCAAGTTTCGCACCCGTACAACAATACGGATTTGACGTTTGAGTTGAAGATTCGGATTTTTGTTCGTAGAGAGATCTGGCGTGACCGCCAGATGTTTCGGAGACTCGCAAACGCAAATCGGGCCTTTCTGATCCGTGTTTCGATGTCTTTTATGGTACCACCATCAGGCGTAATCTGGCTACCAAGATACTGGAAGCACTCCACTTTCTCAACTTGTTGCCCAGCTACCATGAAACTGGAGGGATTTCCTGTGTTGATCTCCATCGACTTGGTCTTTCCGACATTGACTTTGAGACCTGCTGCCTTGGAACTTTCGGTGAGGTCGTCGAGTTTGCTCTGCATGTCCGGTTGTGTTTGGGCGAGCAATACAATATCATCAGCCAGGTCAAGGTCGTTCAGTTGCTCCATTGTTAAAGGATTCCACGGCAATCCTCGGTTCGGTGCACAGTCGATCGATCCAGTCAGAATCTCATCCATTACGATGAGGAAAAGTAGCGGTGATAAGATACATCCTTGTCTCACTCCAGCAGTTACCGGGATTGGTTCGGACAAGACACCATCCTGCAAGACCTTGCACGAAAATGCCTCGTATTGTGCTTCGATGAGATGGACTAGTTTCTCTGGGACCCCTCGTCGCCTTAGAGCCGCCCAGATGTTTTCATGATTAAGTCGGTCGAATGCTTTTTCGAAATCAACGAACACCAGCAGAAGAGAGTCCTGGAATTCGTTGATTTGTTCCAGTATGATTCGTAGCGTTGTGATGTGGTCCACACATGATCGTCCGGATCGGAATCCAGCTTGTTGCCGTCGGAGTGTAGCGTCGATTTTCTCCTGGATCCTGTTCAGGATCACTTTGCAGAGTACTTTGAGGGTTGTACAGATCAACGTTATGCCTCGCCAGTTACCGCACTCTGTCAGGTCTCCTTTCTTCGGGACCTTTACGAGGATACCCTGCATCCAGTCGGCCGGGAATGTTGCAGTATCCCAAATGTCAGCGAAAAGACGGTGCAACATTTGTGCTGACAGGGCAGGGTCGGCTTTCAGCATTTCAGCAGGGATGCAATCGATCCCAGGTGCTTTGTTGGATTTCATGTTTTTGATTGCCGCTTCTATTTCAGCCAGCGAGGGCGCTTCCGAGTTGACGTCATTTATGCGACTTACTGTTGGCGCTTCAAGCTGCGGGTTCTGTTGGCCATCGCTATTCGTGACTCGGAAGAGTTGTTCGAAGTGCTCACTGCACTGCTCAGTCCATCGTTTGAGCTGATCTGTTCGATCGGTCAATAACTGACCTGCTCGGTCTTTCAGCGGCATTCTTGCATTAGTCCTTGCACCACTGAGGCGGCGAGAAATGTCATAAAGTAATCGGATATCTCCATTGGCGGCGGCTCTTTCCCCCTCTTCGGCTAGGGAGTTTGTCCAGGCTCTCTTGTCTCGTCTACAAGCTCGTTTAACTGCCTTTTCCAGCTCCGCATATCGTAAGCGGGCGGCTGCTTTGGCTGACCCGGTACATGCCTGCTCAATTCCGACTTTCGCCTTTCTCCGATCATCGACCATCCTCCAAGTTTCATCCGACATCCATTCACTTCTTCTTCCACAAACTTTACCGAGAGTACCATGGCTCGTCGTGATAAAGGCATTCTTGATTCCACACCACTGTTCTTCGACTGTTCCGTCTGTCGGCAGCTCCGAGGCTCGGGATTCTAGCTGTTCAACGTATGCCCTTTTCACCTCTGGATTCTCCAACCGGCGGACGTCGTATCGACACCCGACTTTCTCCTCGCGCCGTTGGACACGCGCAACTCTCAGTCGTATCTCGCCAAGGACGAGGTGATGGTCAGATGCAATGTCTGCGCTTCGCTTGTTGCGGACATCAAGAAGGCTCCTTCTCCATTTTCGGCTGATGCAGATGTGGTCAATTTGATTTTCTGTTCGGCCATCTCGGGATACCCAAGTGACCTTATGTGCTGGTCGATGGGGGAAGAGCGATCCACCGATCACCATGTTGTTATTGCCACAAAATTCTACAAACAGCTCTCCGTTTTCGCTCATCTGTCCTAGGCCATGGCGCCCCATGATGCGCTCAAGGTCTTGATTGTCGGAGCCAATCTTTGCGTTGAAGTCGCCCAAATGGATTTGAATGTCACCCTTCGGAATTCTCTCTACCACGCTGTTCAGTTGACTGTAAAACTGCTCTTTCTCCTGCAAATCGGCAACGTCAGTTGGCGCATAACACTGGACCATTGTAAGGTTTCTAACCCGTGTTCTAAATCTGGCTACGATTATTCTTTCGTTTATCGGTTCCCATCTAATGAGGGCCGCGTAGGCCTGCGGGCTTAACAGGAAACCAACTCCTCGTTCCCGAGTAGTATGTTCTCCTCGTATGCCAGAGTAAAGCAGGACTTGCCCGGATTGTGTCTTGTGTTCTCCAGTATTAGGCCAACGGACTTCGCTCAGTCCCAGAATTTCAAGCTTGAGGCGGCTAGCCTCTCTAGCAAGTTGTTCCAGTTTGCCTTGTTGGGCAAGGGTTAAAACATTCCAAGTTCCAATTCGTGTCCGTGTTTTCATGCTAAAAGTCGTCGCCAAAGTTCCAGATCGGTCATTTCTTTCGGATTCCGTAACAAGTTATGAATCGGGAGCAGTAGGTTGTTAGCCTAAAGTCCCTATCCCGCGATGGGGCTGCCATCTTGGACTTAGCTGGCGGGAGCCGCATTTCATAAATTCAGCCGCTTGCTGCAAGACAGACGCTGTTTGAGCCGCCCCTGACCTGGAGAACAGACGCTCGGTAAAATCCAAATCCAAACCATAAAAAAATGGTAAATATTTGCTTCTTTTGTACATTTATAATTTTTCGTGCAATTTTTTCCTCGTTCATACGAACGTCATTTTTTGTAGGAATTTGTCGTGGTTTTTGCGATTGGAACCATCAAATCCAGACAATTTACGCTATAAAGCTGGCCGGAAAGCGGGTAACGCTGGTGAGTATTTTTATTTTTATTATTAACAATTTCTTTATTTGAAAACTTTTATTTTTCAAAAAATTTATAGAGGAATTTCTTTCATTCTAGATGCAAAGTTACCCAGCGGCAGCTAAGTACCAAATAAAATGCCTGATGGACTTCGGGAAAGTGACTACTTCTTAATTTGAAAACAATTCGAAAATATAAATTTAAAAAAATTAATCAAACGAATAAAACAAGTTTTAATTTTAAGAGGAAATATAAACGAAAAACATATGAAAACATTATTAAAAACCATGAAATTCCACGGTCCCGACAGTTTTGATACACCATGAATTAACATTGATGTTCATAATGTTTGAACGATGGAAATTCAAGGGAAAACAATGAATTTCACAGTTTGGTTGAGAAAATTGGAAGCTGTAACAACTATAAATTTCATCTTTTTGTGTTTTCAAATGTATGGAAAAAAGTTGTTTTTTCCATTGTTAAGTTGCCTAACAACCCCCTTTTTTCATAGTGAATTTTGCCATAACCATGAATATCACTGTCAAAAAAGATGAAGTTGACAGTGCATTCAAGGTTTCATCTACCATGACTTGTATAGCTTCAACCATAATATTCATGGTTGCGTGAAAATTAAATTCATGGTCTTTTCATGATGTTTTTCTATTCGGGTGGGCAATCACGAAGAGGAGACTCGAGCCAAAGGGAAAGGTTGTCTAAGACAAAAATCAGATAAAGATCTGGTGGAATAAGAAGCTAAAACGATGGACGAAGAAGGTGTGTGCCGCCTAATTATCTGTGTTTCAGGAAAAAATCGAGAATCCCTTCGAGACTGTCATGGATAAGATAATTTTATCCGTATTTTTTCTTAAAAGTATGAAGAAAACGCTACATTTGTATAAAAAATATCTTAAATTCAATAACAAATAACTGGAATACAGGCAATTGTTTTTGTTCCAATTCTATCAGAAGCAAGCTTTATTTATTTTGCAAAAAAAAAAATCACATGTATTGAACTTTACGTTCATCCAGAAATCATGAAATCACATTATATTTTAATCATCATATCTGTGACATTCACATTTACCGTTGAAATATTTTCCTACTTATTTTTATTTTAAATTATCAAAAATTCTTGAGTTGTTTATCTCTATAGATGACGAATGACCAAGCTGGTTAAAATCCTCTATAAATTAACAAAATAGAATAGAAGATCTCTATCATAAATATTAGCTAAGAATTAGAATTCTTCATGAGTTTTAGGGTAACCTACCATATGATCAAGATTACCTTCGAAACCAGACAAGCCGAAGACAATCAACAAACATCGTTCTAGCTATAAATCAGTTCAAAATTAGTGAAAAATGAAGCAGTCATTAAAACATAAGTATTCGAAAAGCCACTAATTTATCAATATCAAGTTGCCAATTGAACGCAACATTTCGATATTCACGACAAACGCGACGAAGCAGAGAGAAAAAAAATACTCAGAAGCCACACTCTCGCTAAATTGTTACCGAAAAATTGCCTACGTGACAGGCTATTCATATTTCAATATATTTTGCTAATACGCGGCGATGAGCTTCCCCTGTCACCAGACCACACGGACCATACTTCCACTGGTCAGGTCAAATAGGAGAAGCAAATAAAAAGTGATGATCAGGAAAATTTATGCGAACGATCGCGGTTGAATGAATTTGACAAGCACGACTTCTATTGGCAAAATTTTGCTTGGGCGGTAGCGGAAGGAAGAGGAAAGAGGTGTCACTTAGCTTCTGATTCACACTTTAGAAATTTTAACCGTCCACAAATTGGTTCGAACACGATCAGCCATGGTCTGGTTTGGTCGTCTGTCTGGTGATACGATACGATAATCTAGAATGAAACGCAATAGAATGCCCCCTCAGGATAAATTAAGCTTACTTGTTGCCAGGTTGTTATGCTCTGATGGCGCCGCGTGGCTTTACATTTAATTTATCTGATCAAAGGAAGAAAATTGAAGTATTAACCAAGAATTATGCCATCATGTGATTTTTAATGACTGAGTTACTTTAAGATTAGTTAAAGTTTTCACCTTGGAAATTACAAGATGTAATTTTTCTTTCTCTCTGCGACATTCATTATTGGAAAAATGGTGGTAAAGTGTCATAAATAAACCTTAAAAAAAGATTGGAAGAATCCATGAATGGTTTGTCGTCAATAACGTCCAAATAATACACAAGAACATGAGTTCACGAAACGTAAATATAAGAAAAAACAAAAATTTCTACTTCAAAGGACAAGCCTTGAAGGATTCAAAAAATCTCGGTTTCCCGGTTGACATTTTATGCTTTCTCCGGAACAAGTTCTCGGATAATCACATTGTTGTGGACACATTTCACTTCTTACTGGTGAAATCAGCTGCAACTGACCATTCAACTGCATAGATTCTCAATGCAGTTTGTGTTCCTGTTATTGGTCACTCGTAGCCAAACATTGTAAATAATTGATGAAAAACGGGACACGTGCCGTAGATTTGAAAGAAATAGTTAGTGTATGCTCTTTCAGAAAATCGCCGTTGTGCCCTTGTACGTACGTTCTCATACCCTACATAAAAATATCCATAATCAACTACGGTGATGAATTTGAAATAAACGAAACCGAAAGATTTTGATAACAGCTTTTCGAACCTTGAACCCGGATGAGTTTCTGCAGCTTTAATTACGGCGCAATTGGCAAATCTCTAAACGCGTCTAATTTTGGCGCTCCAACGAGTTTGATAGCGAACAGGTGATGTCGCTGAGCATCCGGTCTTAAACTTAAATGAAACTGTTATTTCCCATAACATCTGCCCATTTCAGTGGCACCACCAGTCTGTTTACACTTCGGTTTCCGATTATTGACAGAGCTGTAAGGCAGTCCTGGAACCGTTGTTGAAACAGTCGAATTTGTATTTATTTTTCACCAGACAAGTAGAAGGAGCAGCCGATTTTCACAGTTTGAAAAGACGTCCAGAACTTTCTTCTCACAAGTGCTGTTTTTATTACTTTTCCTTATCATAACATGGGATTGAAAATTTTAAATACCCAACGACCTTGTAAATTTATCGACAAATCTACACCAAAACCTTCCTGTTGAAGATAAACAACTAAAAGTAATTAAATTTTATTGCTCGAGACAGAATGTCTCGAGTATTCGACTTTCTTTACACTTTTTTTTTTTAATTCAAACAAGCATCATCCCTCGATTAAGATAAACGTTCTTTCATCACCGTGGTCTCTGACGATCGACAGATATCGTGATGGCGGAGACCGGCTGACCACACAATGAAGAACGTGTTGCATGCAACGTCACACGCATCATATTGGCACATTTCCCGCAAAATTCCGAACATATCCGGGTTAAATTTAGTCATTAGTGGCTTCCTTCGGTTAGTTCAAGAGGTTTTGCCGGCGCAACAAATTTGAAACAGAATTGAATCGAGCAAAAAAAATTGTAACAACCGAACCAAAGCGCGTGGATTACGGCGACGAGAAAACGCTTCACCATTTCCTGTACGACGCATGGCGGTCGTGTTGCCAGATTGACTTATTTAAGGCAGTTATGGCAGTTGGTACCCGGCAAACATTTTTGAAAAATGTTATGTGAAATCGTATGAAAGTTGAAAAAACAGCATTTAAAGGGTGATACAGTCAAAATTTGATCAAAAAACGCGTGTATATCGGTGAAATCGTTTTTTTTTTTTTAAATCAAAATAAATTTCTTTTTCTAGTTTAATAAGTACAAAATTCAGGAAAAATATTCAGTTCGGTTTCCGCTTTTCCAAATCCGAATTGCCGTGCCTTACGCTTAACCCCTGCCATCAGATTTTGTACAGCCACCTTGTCCACCTTTTTCGCCGCAGAAAGCCAGTTTGCCTTGAACTGCTGCTCGTCCTTAGCAGTTTTTTTGGTCTTCCTTAGGTCCCACTCGACAATAGCCCAGTATTTCTCAATTGGGCGGAGCTCTGGCGTGTTGGAAGGGTTCTTGTCCTTGGGAACCACCTGCTCGTTGTTGGCGGCGTACCACTCCATGGTCTTTTTACCGTAATGGCAAGATGCCAAATCCGGCCAAAACAGTACGGAACAACCGTGTTTCTTCAGGAAAGGCAACAGATGTTTATTCGAACACTCTTTCACGTAAATTTCTTTGTTGACAGTCCCGGAAGCTATGAAAATGCTGCTTTTCAAGCCACACGTACAGATGGCTTGCCAAACTAGATATTTCTTCGCGAATTTTGACAGTTTCATATGCTTGAAAATATCTGCTACCTTTCCCCTTCCTTTTGCCGTATAAAACTCCTGTCCTAGAAGCTGCTTGCAGTCGGCTTTGACGTAGGTTTCGTCGTCCATTAACAGGCAATCAAACTTCGTCAGCATCGTTGTGCACAGCCTCCGGGATCGCGCTTTGGCCGTCGTATTTTGTTTATCATCGCGATTTGGAGTCACTACCTTCTTGTAAGTCGATAGTTCGGCTCGTTTTTTGGCTCGATGCATGGTTGTAGACAACGATGCCACATTTTGATCGGTATTATCAGTGTATCTCTTTCTGTTATATTGAGACTTTTATGGGTGAGAATAAGATACACTGATAATACCGATCAAAATGTGGCATCGTTGGTTGTAGACGATACACCCAGCTTATTTGCGGCATTTCGGAGAGAGAGGTTAGGTTTCGCTTGAAACTACCGGCAATTCTCTTTGTCGTCTCAGCGGCTTCCGGTTTTCGATTTCCCCCCCGATCCAGACTTCCTGGCTTTCGACAAACGTTCCTCAAACACTTTAATTACATTTGTAACGGTTGATTTTTCAACTTTTAGCGATTTTGCCAGCTTTGCGTGCGAGTAGCTCGGATTTTCGCGATGCGCGAGCAGGATTTTGATACGCTGCTCTTCTTTCTTGGAAGACATTTTGACAACTGAAGAGTGAATTCCAAATTCAAAATAGGAGCAACATTCTACACACACACACCTTCAAAAAGTTGGTAAAAGGTCCCAAATAAAATAAATAATAATAATAATTTCTAAAGCGACGAAAACTACACCGATGGGGTGTTATCCGACACCTTATTCGTACTAATCGGAGAAAAGCAAGAGAGTGCAAGATTTCGCTCTCATAGCCTTCAAAACGTAGCCAGTAACAATATTTTACAGTTCTCTCATTGCACAGTGGTTCAGAAATGAAATTTTTAACGATTATTAGCGTCTTCCTCTTAAGTTTGATGCATCAAGTTTTAGACAAACGTTTACAAAACTTAAAGGGAACCACTTGGACTGGAAAAATTTTAGAGTCGTTCATTAGGTTTCTGAGATTCGAAAATTATTTCCTAACTGTGATAAGATAGAGGCCTACATTATTCACAATACTGTAGAACCTGTCGAAGATACCACAAATCTGTCTCTTGAACTGAAAGTTTTATGACAACTTGTTAGATGGTAGTCCTTTAAAAATTAGTTGTTTTCTTGATATCTTTTCATGGTGATATTCTATCAAAATCATTTAATCAGCAACATTTTAGATAATTTTAATGCGCATCATTTGTTGAAAACGGATAACAAATATTTGTTTTTGGCTTGAAGTTATTAGACAATATGTGTTGAAAAATGACTCTTTTTGGTCATCAATAACTCCAAATGGAGCAAGTCGAAAATTTTATCGTTGATTGCATTTTAAAGTTCATGTTACAATCTTTACAATATCAAAAATATGGAGTTATGTTTTTTGATTAATGCGTTTAATCGTTGCCTGAAATTTACTAAAAATCGTCAAAATTTCTATTAAAATAGTGAGAATTTGTACATTTGTTCTTCAAGAGTTCAGAAACTAACGGACCGATTGATGTAAAATTCGGCATGGAGTCGTGTAAACCGAACTTCTGATTATCAATATTTGCGTTCAATGTTTATTCAGTAATTATCTGTCAAAAAGGACTAAAAATACTGTATTTATCAGAAAACAAGTAAATTGCGCATGGCACTATTCAACGACTTTAGGGTAGTAGACAAACTTTTAGAATTCTCTTTGTCTGATACTTACAAACTTTGAAATGAGAGCTTATATGGCAAAAAAAAGTCACCGGATCTTTTATTTTTGGATTTTACTAGATTTTTGCCTAAGGTCAGGGCACCCTGAATCAAGGATTAGGTCTCCTTTAGTAAAGGATCAAGTCTCCTGTAACATAAAAAATATCTCAATTTTTTTAGTCTCACGGAAATACTTCTAGTTCATTTACGAGTGCATGTATCGTTCCAACTTTTGGAGCATATAAACATGAATTTACACGCTATAAGAAAATGCAAAAGTTGCTAAATTTTACCATGTTGAAAATAAGAAAAAGGGGATCAAGTATCCCCATTCTCCCCTATTAATGCCATACATTGGTATTTATAAGAAAGAATAAGAAACACTCACAATACCGACCCATGTAAATGCTGCCCTACAGCCCATAGGATATGAACACAATCCACAAATTTAGGTGTCAAAAATGTAAAAAAACCAACGCGGCAAAAGCCATAGAAGAGTGAAAATATAGCAAAAAAAATCGAAAAGCTCTCACTGGGATTTCTGCCGTGGTCTTTCTAATTGTGGCATCCATGTTTACTGCATTTTTCGTTTTCTTGCAAATTTCACTTTCACTTTTTATTTCTCAAACCGTTAGAAGTTGTATTCTTAATTGAAGCTTTGTTCTTTTTGTATAACAAACTGATTCATATATAGGTTCCTGTGTGGTGGTATTACTTTCCTCAACGAGCAAAATAACATATATGTATTTCGATTTAGCGTTATTTATGTTGATATCAGCTTTAAATCATTTTCCGAGTTATCATAATAGAAATTGCAGATATTCCTGAATAGGAGAGAGCTGTATCATCAGCGAAAAGCCTAGCTATATCAATAAGGTAATATTACATATGTCATTTATATAAAGAAGAAAAGTAATGGCCCAATGTTACTGCCTTGTAGAACGCCTATGCTTAGATGCCTTAATTCACTAATTACTCCTTCAACTACAACAAACTGTTTTCTGTCTTCAAGATAACTGCTGATAATATCGTTTGCCTTTCACTTTAGTCCATATTTGCTCAATTTTGCTATTAAGATGTCATTGTTAAGTGTATTAAAGCCTTTTTTTAATCTAGAAATAATGCCCAAACTATGTTTTTGGAATCTATATTTTTAATTATGGAATCAACAAGTTCAGAATTCGCGGTGAGAGAGCTTGAACCTGCTCTAAATTCGTATTGTATTTTGTGGAGCACATTGTTACATTTAAGAAAATTTATGATTCTATTTATCAGCAATTTCTCAAACATTTTACTAAAAACGCTGAGACTAGATATAGGTCGATTCATTTTCAGAATCACCGGATTTAAACATAGGAGTCACTTTGGCTGTTTTGAGACTAACAAGGAAACTTCCTAATTCTACATATTACTGAGTTGAAGAATTTTGAATGGTTCAATGAACTATCATATGTTTTCTTTGTCTCATCTTTTAGTTTCGTTGGACCAAAGGCAGTCAATTTACATCTTAGAAAAGCAAACAAATAACAACGCTCTCGTCCACTAGAGAATTAGGAAGGACCGATCAACTGCTCAACTGATTAATTAGATGTTCCATGACAAATAGAAATTATTTCACTTCAGTGTGAATAAAAAAATATTGATGAAAGTATTTGCGAGTATATAGGGTGCCCCATTATGTCTAAGCAAGACAGACCAAGTGTGGTCTGACAAGAATATATCGAAAACTTCGCAACTGACTGGAAAAAAAGTGCCCAAAATCAACACAAATTACTCTGTACTGAATGCGAGGAGGATTCTTCGCAAACAAATTATTAGCTGTTGAATACGGGTATGTCATTTGGCATTGAAAAACAATGAATCCAACTGACATCACATGTTGGTTCCTAGCAAGGTATTGATTGCAAAGTAATCTTGTAATACCTCGCTAAGCACAAGCAGTGATGCCAGTTGAATTGATGGTTTTTCAAGGCCAAAAGACATAACCCTGTTCAACAGCTAATAACTGAGTATATCAAAAGTAGCTCCAGAGATGGGAAAGTTGAGTTTATCAAACTCCATTTTTGTGACAGGAATCTTTTGATAAGTAAATTTCGTGGTTTTAGACTTGAGCACAGATTAACACTTTGTCAAAAATGAAGTTGCGATAGGGAAAATCTCTCACGCACGACACGGATTTCAGATCAACCATTACAATTTAGCTCACATAAAATATGGGTAAATTAGTAGTCTCACATCTAATCAAAATTCAGTAGAAAGACAAAATTTTAGAAAAACTTTAAGAAATATTTTCGAACTGATTTATGATATGACAGAAATTAATCAAGTGCCAAATTTGCAACACTGAACAATATCAGAGCAGAAGACACAGAAAACTTCGAAAGGAAACCCGTCGATAGCGTACCTAAAACAGGAATGGCATCACATGTTACTGATGCCATGGGATTGATGGGTGTTCCACAGAGGGGTAGCGAGCGCGCCAAAAAAAGCCGGCAAAGATGCCATTCTGATTATAAAAATAGCCAAGTCTAGCTACCAAGTAAGTGAGTGAAAATGTACTCGCGATGAATTTACACAAATCTGGTACCTACAACGAAAACACACCCCCCTTGTAGGAGCTAGACCAAAAACCGCTTAAACCGACGACGGCGTACCATTAACATTAGCTAAATTTAAACGATACGATACTTGGGCCATGGATAGAAACCGAGAGTGTACGTTCTAAGTTTTCATGTACAATCAATTAGTATTGTGTATGTACATGTTTTTTTAGAATTAAAGTTCAATTCGATATATAATTTTATTTTAAAAAAAACTACAGTGAAATGTTTCATTTTGATTGAGCGTGGGTTTTATTGACAAGTTATAACAACACTTACAGTCAGTAGCCACATCGTAGATTAAGTAATCGAATTTAGAGGATTTATACAAACAAAAGCTAGTGCTTGTGCCAACTATCAGTTTAATCTCGGTCTGTCGAAGCAGACTTTCCTGCCAGCACGAGAGAACAGATTAAAAGTGTTGAGTTTATTTAATCATCGACAATTAAATCTCTCGTGCCCCCACAAAAGTTTAATGACACATTTGCCGTTCCTGCCAGATTAGTAAACACCTAACTATAAACACAAACAAAACCATGCGGATTGCTAAATCACTGCTAGGAGATGTTTGTTATAGAAAACCTAAAGTTTGCAATCCGACCGTGAAACGATTCATCAGCCTTTTAAGAGCTAAATGATCTTCTTATACGTTGAATATCAACTCTGTTATCAATAATAAATTTTTACTTTGAGTAATTGAAAATAATAGGGATATAACTTACCGCACATGGAGCTCTCAATACGGGGACGCATCTTTCGGATGGGATGGATTTTGGTGGAAACGAAGGAAGTTGGTTGAATCATTAAAACAATTTAGCGTGTTTGGGTATCTGGAAAAAGAAAAAAAAAATAAGATTATTAATCTGCACAAAACCCAAGATATACAACAGTATTAACTTCTTCAACTTAACATCCGTAGATAATAGCTCGGAAGAATTAAACTTTAATCACTTGAACAAAGAAAACAAATCATCGACACATTCGAAATGAACAGCCTTTGCTTCCTTTCTTTCTAGCACAGAAAGGAAAGGAAAAAAGGCTCACTCATTGAGACAAACACTCACTTCAGGAGCAGAGTCATTTTCTATTTTAATTCCCGCTGCAGAGTGCTCCGATGCTGATGACAGGAGTAATAGCTACTAGATATGCACTTACTTAGCTGTTAGTAGTGGCTATTGAGATCGAGTATCGAATCACGTTTTCCCAGGCAGGCGCACACGCTAAATTGGACACGCTCCCCTAAGTTTTCGTCTGGGTGGTAGAATTTAAATGATACTTCATTCCGAGAAAATTGAGCAGTAACTGAATGCAATTTAGAGTGCGTGTTCGGGAAAATTGTGTAGGTGAGGTGACTTCCCAAACGAAGTTGATTGGAGGGGGAAATTTATTAATTAAATAATAATTTATTAATAAAATAATAACGTAGACAATTTGAATTGTTTTTGCCGATCGAAATTTCACCTGCATTTCGACAAAACAGGTCTATGATAGTAATTTAAAAAAAATATTTCTACGATATTCAACCATAAATATAGCCAACTTATATCGATTTAAAAGTAAAGTTGAACTTTCCAAAAAAAAATAGATGAATTTATTGTGTGGTAATTCAGCAGTGCATCATATCCAACTAGGATATAGCAACAATATTGTCATTTCAACTATCATATGCATGTATGATTTGACCATACTTTGCATTCTTTCTAATAATTCGATATGGCAGAATCAGTTTTCGTCAAAGAATAATTTTATTTTAATTCTTTTGATCTCATTCAAGAGATCGTGAGCAAAACCTTCTTTGTATGTTAAGTTAATGTATATATGTATATGTATATATGTATGTATGTATGTATTTCTACCACCCAGGTAGCAAGGCACAGCCAGTAGCAGCGAGCATCTTTTACTCCGTAACTTGTTCAAGATTCGTCAACTCGATAAAAACAAAATGTCTTTGAATGGACTATTTCAAGGGATAAGAAACATAAACAGAGGCATTTACATTTCTACATAGGGATAGGATCGAATGGTCTCCATCGAAAGAACATCTTAAATTTATTGAGCGTTGAGAGTTAATGTTAAGTTTATATGACTTAAATTTAGCTTTAGCAAAACCTGCACTTAAAATTCAAACCCGGTGATCTCAGGGTGGGGTGGACCAAATTTAAAAATTCGAGTTGCATTCAAATCCTTTTTTTAACACTCATCAAAACCCATTTGTTTTATTTTGTGAAAAAACAGCTACTTAAGTTATCATCCAAAAGTTTGGGATCACCCCGCAGTATGGTGTAACGGCCAAAAGTTTGGGATCAGTCTTCTAAAACATGCATTTTTATGTCACGCGTATCTTTCTTATCAAACAACATATTGTCTATCTGGTTAGCTGCTTTGCAAACTAATGAGTTGAACTTACTTCATGAGCATTTAGATGAAAAATTTTTGAAGACTAACTTCATTAAACCTTTAGCTAAAGTTTGATCATCTTCTGATAATTTTCACCAAATAGTCCGATCGATAAAAAAAGATGCAAATTTATTTGCAAGTTGTCTTCAAAGTTATTTCAGATCGGATCAGCTTATTTACAACCCAGCTAACAATTTGGTAGGTATATCAAAAGATATACGTACATCTATGTCGACAATAATCATCGTATATGTCGTTAGAAAAAAGCATATACGTACATGTTTTCGTTATTTTCTGATTTACGACTCCGACAAATATCATATATGATGTCCGAAATACTTTGGTACTGTATGTAATATTGGCGGCATGTTATACGTTACATTAAAGGATTCGATTCGTACTCAATTTACGATGATGGGAATGTTGACAGGTCCAACCACACTTTATGCGATGTATTTTTGACCTTTTTACGACTTGAAGTGATCTGATGATGAATTGGTGATTAAAGTATGCGTAGTCCTTTATGCGAGCTGTGTTGCTGTCTTATACGATGTTCAGAAATTTGCTGTACTCTTGTATGATGTGAAGTAATTTGACATTCGATTGATTGTTTATGTGACACTCTATGGGAGGTGTGATGTAGTCTTGTACGATGTGGAGCGTAAAACGAAGTATTGTGGTTGCAATACGATTCTGGAATTATTAGCATGGAAATAAAAAACTGTTAAACTTAATTTTATCAAATTTTATTACCAAATACAAGTCACTGATAATTTTGCACTTTTCTCCGGTTCACGTATCCAAAAAATCAACATACCTGAAGAATTGTCGCTAATTCAGGTGTGAAAAAAGGTAAATTTTTGCTGCTTCGAATTTGTTTTCGATTTCTTCGTCCTATGAATGACAATGTTGATTCTCTGGGGAAAAACAGCCTTCTGTCGGTTTTTGGTTGTTCCTTCTCAGTGGGAATCCGTTTTTTCTTCCGACAAGACAAACGCGTACACCTCGACGACATAGGGACCAATCGTATAATCCACTTTTTCAAACATTGGCCGTCAACACCTTGGTCAACAGCCAGTCCACGGTGATTATTCCGATCGCATCTGCCGTTATCGAGACCATCATTATTTCCTGAAAGGCCATATTGTTTACGATGAGTTGGAAGTCTTAGGAAATAGTAATGGTGTAATGTTCTAGACGGCGCACTGATCTGTAGTTTCTCGAGCAACTCCCTGCTATCTATGTTGCTCATCAGAAGATCATAAATGAACAAACGTTGTAGAAGAATTCTCCTTTCAGCGAGTGTCGGCAGTCCAATGAGCCAGCACCGCTCATTATTTCCTTAAAGGCGAACAAAGGAGAAAATTAGAAATGTTGATATCGTTAATAGTTTGTGCTTAACGTAGTCACGCACAATTACATATATTGTGAATTTAAATAAAATTTGTAAACTTATAATGAATCCCTCACTTTGGTCTATTCTGGTGTAGTTTCATTGGAAACAATAATGGGAATAGTCGGTCACAAACATTTGCACTGGATTTGCATCAGCGGACCGCTGGCTGACCGGCAACCTATCCGATGTTTCATCCAGTTCGTCGACGATCCGTTGCAATTCCAGACCAGTCTCTATCAGGAAGAACACCTTCAGCTGATTTAGTTATGATCCTTCAAAAGAAATGAAAATTTTTACTTACTGCGGAAACACTACGTTTTTAAACTTACCTTTAATAATTTTACGACGGGTTAACCCGGGAAGTGTTCTCTCAGAGGCCTTGCACAGCTTCTTATCTTCGTGTTGTAGCTCATTATATTTTCTGTCTCCGGCGCCCTGTTAATCGCATGTTTCTCCGTTTGGGAATCCGGGGACCGAGGGTTCCATCTGTTAATTTGTCATCCTGGGATAGATCCGCCACTCGATTCAGTTTTTTTCTGCAAAACTTGTGAAAATACGAGCAAAAAAAACTCCTGCCGCGCGGGACGGTTGCACGAAAACATGAAGTTACTTATTATGAGTTTTAATAAATACGACACAGAATTGAATCGAATTACCCCTCTATGTGATAATGGTTTGCGGAACACAAAAGTGATGATCATCAATGCTTATGTGTGATATTTTACGATTCTGTTTCTAGTCAATAACGATGTTGGTACGAAATAAATTTATGTACTTATAAATTTAATTTTAAGAAATTTTACACGATTTTTTAAAGACGTTTAACATCGGTCGTACTACATACGACTTCATCCAACATATCGTAACTAAGTCGTATTTAATTTGGTTTTAACATCTTCTACGATTAATATACGATATGGTTGAATGTTAAGCAAACACATTTACGATTCCGATTCGAGTTGCATTTTTATAGGAGTTTGGTGATAATTTCTTTACGATTTCATGTTGGCTGGGTTATGATTGCGAAACAGAAGTGATTTATGTACCTATAAAATGCGGCTTAAGAAATCTCATGCGATAGTAAAAATACTTCATTTCGCATCGAGCGTACTTAATACGAGTTCATCTAACAAATCGTGACTAAATCGTATTTTATTTGGTTTAAACATCTTCTATAATGAATATACGATATGGTCGAATGTTAAGCTTACACATTTACGATTCCGATTTAGGTTGCATCCATATACGAGTTTGACGATGATTTTTATTACGATTTCATGTTGGCTAAGAAGCTTATGAATTGCACTTAATTTGGAATTCTTAGCTAAAAAATATATTATAGACGAATATCACCAGAACTTTTACTAAAAGAGCAATAGTTTTTAAATTAGTATGAAGTTGTGATAACATACAGGGTGTTCAATAAGTTCGAATACAAATTAAAATAACGGTAATTCAAAATCAACTGGACAGATTTTTTTTTACTCGAATGGAAAGGTAATTCAATAATGGTCAATCACACCTTTTGTTTGGAATTTTTTTTAGCTTAAACCAATTATATGAGCTTCAGCGGTTTCTCGAGTCCACCGTACGCGGCACGCTCCTCTTTTGTTGAAATTTCGTTCCCCATAATAATATTGACGATTTTTATAGAGAGTCAAAATAGGTTTCCTGTATTTGTTTATTCTCGACAACATGTACGATATCACTGACCAATCCAAGAGAGTTATTTTTGAAGGGCAAGGCACTTTTCATTATGAGCCAATATTTCCAAAAACCTCTTTTATTCCGTGTAAAATGACCTATAAAACTAAACACTACATGCAAAATGCCAAAGCCAAAAAATCCATTAGTGACCAATGTAAACTCAATAAAAAGTTACACAAGCACATATTTAATGGTTTTCATCTATTTATGATGTGCAATTATTATATGGTCCATGAAGTTGATAAACTTTTTGATGAAAATCAGCTAGCACGTAGCTACTTTTAGACATTTCACACATAATACGAAAAAATAGATTTTATACGAGACAAGTTTAGGAATTCTGTATTATTCGGTATTATTCACTTAATGAAAATTAATTCTTCGACACCAGGAATAGTTTGTCTGATAATGGCACAAAATTACTCTAAAAAAAGTTAGATGTATACGCTACGCCTTTACCATACCATTTAGTTAAAAAGTGAATTCGAACTTTTTGAACACCCTGTAAATCATATGATTTTAAGATTTATACTTTCAATCACTATCTCATAATTAAGTGCAGGTCATGAGCTTTCCTTTCCTTAACCCCCTTTCGTAAGCTTTCAAATAAGCCTGACTGATCTACAATAACTTGTAAGAAAACTAAGTTCTGGTCAATACAAATTTGAATGTTTTTTAAAGGTCGAAGGTGAAAATTATCACAAAATTATCAAACATAACTAATGGCTTGATGAAGTTAGTCTCCAAAATATTTCAACTAAATATTCATAAGGCAAGTTCAACTCATTAGCTTAGTATTAACCATATTTGTATGTCAAACTGTTTCCGAGATACATTTGATTTATTATTCCCGAATTCTAAGTGAACATTATTATAGCTTCAGTAGTTGAAAAAGAGCGGAAGATTCCCGAGAAAGATGTACACCAAGATTTCACTACATAAATATCATAATACGAACCGTATATAAAAAAAACCCGTGTTTGTTCCCGAAATCCGTGTAAAAACCGTTCTGATTTTCAAAAACCTGAGAAAATTCGACATTTAACCTTAGAACTGAAACCTGGGATCTGACTTATCTGACTTATGGTGTGACATCTGCAATCTGAGACCTGAGACTTAGGAAAT
Source organism: Uranotaenia lowii (assembly GCF_029784155.1). NCBI lineage: Eukaryota > Metazoa > Arthropoda > Insecta > Diptera > Culicidae > Uranotaenia > Uranotaenia lowii. Next base: position 243,050,631 of record NC_073693.1, read on the forward strand.
GAAACATGAGAAATATCTGAGAATTGACAGCTGAGCCCTTGCACTTCAGGTCTGAGATCTAAGATCTGAGAGTTGATACCTGAGATCTAAGATCTGAAGCCTGAAACCTGAGATATGAGACATGGGACTTAAGACATGAGTCGTAAGACTAGAGAATTGGTACGTAAGATGTGTGAATAAACGGTACGTGATACTTAGGACGTGAGACGTGAGAAGTGAGACGAAAAACGTACAAAGTGACACGCGTGAATTGATGCGAAAAATGAGACAAAGTGAGACGACGTAAGACATGAGAAATAACGCATGCGTTGAGGGAAGCGGGACATGATTGGTACGTGAGACGTGAGAAGAGGAACGTGAGAAGTGAAACGTGAGATAAGTGAAATGTTGAACGTGAGAAATGAGAAGTGCAACATAAAACGTGATACATCAGACGTGAAAAGTGGTATGTGAGTCGTGAGAGATGAGAAGTGAGATGTAAAAAGTGAACATTAAACCGGTCTAATTCCTCTCTTTTTATGTGTCATGTCTCACGTTTGTTGTCTCATGTCTGACGCATATTGTAAGTCTTATGTTTCCCATTTAAAATCTCAGAACTCATGTCTCATGCCTCAAGACTTTAGTTTTAGTTCTTAAACTTTCTTTTTTTTTGAAGTCTTATGTCTCATATCTCACATCTATGTTCGCATGTTTCACGTCTCAGGTTCTCTGTCTTTTTGCTCAAATACCGTGTTTGTTCCAAGAACCGTGTAAATTGCGAGAAAAATGCAACAAAAACTTCGAAAACAGTATGAAAAAACCTTGGTTAATGTTTATAATTTGAAGAAACCAAATAAGTTTAATGATTTGAACCTTCCAAAGCTGTTAGCAAAATATTCATTCAGATTTTTTTCGGAGATATTTGATCTGAAGTTTAGACACAGAGAACAGACATACAAGCTAGCCCACGAAACTTGTGTAAAATTTCCAACGATAGTTTTAAACAATTTTTTTGTTTTTTGGCTGGGCCTTTTCGAAAACTGGCCACTTGAAAATTTGATTTGTAACTTTTGAACGGCGCAATAGATGGCACTATTTCAAGTCAATTTCTAACGTATTTTTCGAATGTCAGCATTTGAAATTTTACACACTTTTTGGAAGATTTTTTGTTCGAGCTTGTACGTCTGTTCTCTGTGGTTTAGACCAACAGGCTGTTTTCAATAAAATCCGTGCATGAAAGTTTTGCAAAGAAATCCCAAACTGATGCCATTTGTACCGATCTGTCTGCCGCATTCGACAAAGTGAACCATGATATTGCCATCGGAAAGCTCGCGCGTTTAGGATTTTGTGGATCTCTTATTGGCTGGTTCCGCAGTTACCTTAATGGACGTAAATTGACAGTTCGTACGGGTAACTGTTTTTCCAGGCAGTAATCAGCTTCATCAGGCGTGCCTCATTGAAGTCATTTAGGGCCGTTAGTATTCCTAACCTACTTCAATGACGTGCTGCAACTCCTCGATGGACCAAAATAAGCGTATGCCGACGACTTGAAACTGTACTACTCTATCAATGGCCCCGAAGATGTGAACTTCCTGCAGAACCTCTTCAAAAAGCTTAGGACGTGAAAGATTTTGGTGTGATCCTTGATGTGCGGCTGGATTTTAAGAATCACACCAACTTAATCGTTGACAAGGCCTCCAGAAACCTGGGCCTTCTTTTCCGCATGACGAAGGACTTTAAGGACATCTACTGCCTTTTTTTTGCGCGGTTTGGTGCCCATATTATCAAAACGGTTCTGATCGCATCGAAGCCATCCAACGACGTTTTTTGAGGTATGCCCTTCGACACTTAAACTGGCAAGATCCTTTTCGTCTTTCCAGCTACGAAAGCCGATGCCGCCTGATCGACATCGACACGCTGCAAGCCCGCAGGACCGCCACTCGTGCGTCTTTCGTCGCTGATCTGCTTTCATCAAGAATCGACTCTCCTGCACTTTTGAAAGTTTTTCCACTTAGCGTCTGACCTCGTGGTTTGAGGAATCGGGATCTTCAGTTCTTTGTTCTTGTTAGACTAAACAATTACGGGGCCAACTCTGCAATAATTGGTGTCATCAAGACTTTTAACCGCTTCTCAGAGCATTTTGATTTTGACGTTTCGAAGGCTGTATTGCGAAGAAGAATTCTTAGTGTTCTAAGTTCAGTGTAGATTTGTATTTGTAGTTAGTCTCTTAATTTTAAAATATCATTTGGATCAATATATGATCTTGTTGCATTTAAGTTTACAATAAAGTTTTTGGTCCTAAAATATTATACGATACGAGCGATTGGCAAAATTAACACATTAAAACCCATCCCTATGTAGAGTAAAATTAGCGTGTTGTTAGGATTAAACCAACTTCGGTTAAATTACGCCAAGCGTGAATTTTTATGTCAAGAGCACCCAAAAATGAGGAAAGCAAACGGAGCGTGCAACAAGAGTTGTCAAAAGGGCCACGCGGAAAAGATCGGCCATTTCGTTAAAAAGTAAGTGGTGGTCGGATGTGTTGGTGGCTTCAGGACCGCGTGCCGCAAAATTTTGCCGAAGGAAAAAGCAGGTGAGCCTGACCTTGCAATTCACCGACCATCTCGCGCTAATAGGATCTTTTCCAACCGCGCAGAAACTCGCTCCAGAGCGTATTCCCGACGCGTTTCCGGAAGGATGACGGCCAACATCGGTGACCTAGAATTGGCCGGAAGAAAAAAAAAAGAAATCCGACGAGACGGACCGGCCAGAGGAGGCGTCATAAAAGAAAAAGGAAAGAAAAAGAAAAAGGAAAGAAAAAGGAAAGAGCCGCAAAGCCAAGTTACGTAAGTGATACAAATTCAACACAAAATTTAACGCGTTTTGTTGCTTCCTCAGGGCTCTTTTTTCCTCCCCTCATCTCCGATCATCAACCAACGCGGAAATTTTTGGAACTGGCACGCGAGCCGAATAGACGGAAAATCAGCAGCCCTCTGGTAGACCCCAGGAGGCATCGTAGGCGTAGGGCCACAGTTCACGCAGTGCTGCCAATCGGCACTCCGAATCGCCGAGCAGCACAACAATAACTCGGAGGCACCGGGACTCTGCCGCGAAGAAAAGTGGAGGTCTTCCGGCAGAAAGGGTTCATAAGTGGAAGCAGAGGTTCCGAGGAGCCACCCAATCGGCCCCAGGCTTAGGGCGGCCGAAGCAGCAGCAGCGGCGCCAAGGTGCCACCAATCGGCCCCGGTCGTAGGGCGGCCGAGCAGCAGCAGCGGCGCCAAGGTGCCATCAATCGGCCCCGGTCGTAGGGCGGCCGAACAGCAGCAGCGGCGGCGAGGTACCACCAATCGGCCCCGGTCATAGGGCGGCCGAATGACAGCTTCGGCACTAAGGTGCACCCAATCGGCCCCAGTCGTAGGGCGGCCAAAGGCCGAGGAGCAGCTGAGTGAGAGGAGGTCCGAGCCCGCGTTCTGCAAAGCGGTGAGTACACGCTGATTCGGGGAAATGTGGGAGTGTTTTTGCCACTTAGAACAAACAAAATTCTATCAAATTTGATCTTTTTATTTTGTGGCTTTGACCACGGTTATGCCCCAGAATAATCTGTTGATAATAATAAATAATAAATAATTAATAATAAATAATAAATAAATAAAATTCATCCTTGAGGAACTTGGTTTTCTTGGTTAGAAGGATCTTGACGAGATGAGAATAAATTGCTATGGGACCAAAAAAATCTACCGTGACAGAAAAAAGTTATGAAACAAAGAATTTTTAATAAGTATAAAATCAATACAAAATCAGTAAAAGATTTGGAAATTCGCCAGAATGGACAATTTGGTTTTCGGATCTACGCGGATGAGCAATGAACGGTTCGAAAAATCTTAACGAGACAAGAAAAGGAAAACTGTAGGGTCAAGAAAATTTACCATGGGACAAAAAAGTTATGTATTGAAGAAGTCGAATTATTTCTAGGAAAATAGGGGCAAAAATTTTCAGCTAGCGTTTTTACCATACTTTTTTTTCGAAATAATACAACTTCCTCTAACTTTCTTTTTCCATGGTTTTTTTTACTGATAGTAACTTTTGCTTGCCTCGTCATGATTATTCTTTTCATAGCACACATTTGGTTTCTCAAATTCTCAGTTCCCCAGTATAATTAGAGTGATTTGAATGTGTGCATCGGATCAATAGTTTCGGAAGGAAAAGGAAATCAAATCAAAATAACTAAGAATATCGATATCATAATACTAAAAAAAATGAACATTAAACTGTAATTTTGTTTTTCTTTTTATACAGGAATTTAATCCATTAAGGGGGGAGTAGGGTCTAACACTTTCAAAAAATCGATTTTTTTTATTTTTTTATTTTCTTATTGTAAAACATTTCAAGAATGTTGTGTCAAATTTTCAAGTCAATCGAAGCAAAACTGTAGAAATTATAGGCCTTTATCTCCTCTTATCTAATACTGCAAGAAAGAGAGAGCAGAAACTTCAAACGCGTATTTCTCGAATGCACATTTTTAAAGTCCGTGGACATCGTCACTTGAAAACTACTTCACCGGTTCTTTTCAAATTTGGAACATATTTTCTACATATAAAATACCAAACCCCAACGATTTTCTTTTTTTTAAACTTTGGGGAGATTTTACAGATAAAAAATGGCGGTTTTTTCTTGAAAAATCGTAGTTTTTACTTCAAACAGCCACAAAAATTTCATAATTTTTTTTAAGTTAAATAAAATCGTTGGGGTTCAGAAAAACATCTATTAAAAATATTTTGCTCTGATTTTTTGACTTCAGATGATTCTGTGCTGAGATACAGTGTCCACCGCAAATCCTGTTTTCTAAAAGGCATCCTCGAAAGTGCTCCGTCACCGGCTCATTTTTCAATATTTTTCTACGAAAAACTACTAAATGTTCTTTTAACAATGCTTTGTATAATGCAAAAAATTTGAATACATTTGTTTGAACGATAGCTCTAAAAAAAATTCGTGAAAATGGTGTTTTTTTTTACCCGTTAGACCCTACTCCCCCCTTAAGGTCATTCTTCCTTGTAAACTGCAATATCAGTAGCTTGAAATGAAAAATAAATCGAATAATTGGAAATTTTCAGTCATTTTATTCAATCAAACACAGCTGACGTAAAACTCCACTCATCTAATGGGTTGGCTGGTCCCATAAAATGCATCGAGCGTGTGTCACCAACTCTAATTCACTAGATATGTACGGATATCTATGTGTTGGAATGTAGAAAACCTACATGGATACCCCTCTATTGAGATTTATTAGAACCTCATTGCCTCCCTTGAATGTAGGGGAAAGTGTTCCTAAATGCGCCTAGCGGGTTAAAGGCGCTTACAGCCGTTTGAGGAAATGACCGACAAGACAACATATTCAGATATTTTAAGGGTGATACGCTTTGAACGTAAGGCATGATTTTTTTTATGAATTTACAAATTCAAAAATATAAAAAATATACAAGATTTTGGTACTCTTTGATGTAATATTTTGACTTTTAAAAATTAAAAGTAAAGAAGCCCAAAACTAAAACTTGAGTGGTTTTGTTTCTTATTCAAATGAACTTAAAAAAAAATAACTTAAATGTAAAATGCATCCATCCAAAAAAAAAACAGGTTAAATAGAATAAATTTATGATTTTTATCTTCAAAACTTCGAATCTAAGCTCTAATAAACATCTTAGAAAAGACTTGAAGATCTCAAAACAGATTTGATGATTTTTCTTATGGATGAACGGTATTCATAATATGGCAACACTAACTTTTGTTTTATTCCATAAAATTAGAATAGACATAGATTTTTATAAAACTGCAGCTTTGACGTATGTAAGTTATCAGTTTCTAGCATTTTCAATGGAAGTATACGAAAATATTGCCAAAGAAAATAGGCGTATTCAGCCCACACGGTTTGGCAATTTAGATAACTGTTATAATAAAATCTTTTTCTCGAAAAATGGAGGAGATTTCAACATAAAATTACTCCAATTTATAGAAAACAAATTCCTGCTCATGTGTATATAGTTTTAGTACACATATTTGATGAAATTTTTTTTTTTAATTAGTATTCTACTTAATGGAAGCATAAAGCCAACTTCTCCCCTAAAAATGAAAGTGGCTGATGACCGGTAAAATACATATCTTCCCGATTTGAAGCAAACACACGTGTGCCACGGAGAGCTCGGAAGTAGTAAAAACAGTATTTCAATTGCGATTAATCAATGTCTAACCTATGTTCATTAATTTAGGTTTGAGAAACAAGCACATTTTAAATTTAGTATAAGATATTGCATCCTTGAAATGTCACGATTTTTTTCCGAAATTTGAAAGTTTAAGATTTCTGGTGTGTCCTATTTGGTGCCAGTGAACGATAGTAGGGCACAAACTAAATGCACTTTACGAGCAGGCAACGTGAACATGTGCCAATTACCAGTCACTGATGATAATTGTAGCTTATGATACCAGTATAGTACCCCATACGCTAGTAGATTTTTTTCCTTCTTCATTTGCAACAACTGCGCCGCTGAATCGATACTAATATTATGCAAAACAAATCTAATCTGTTGCTGGTCAAGATACTCAAACTATAGTTTGTTTCGATGCATATTATAAAGAAAGGACTTTACTTTCAGATTCGGAATGTTTGTTTTTTAGATTGAAATTCTAATTCGATGTTCGAAATTCGAGTTAGATTTAAGATTTCAGTACAGTGTGAATTTTCCAAATAAGAGATTAATAAACCAACATATGAACCTACATATGTAAGTTACCACTGAAGAATGGATTTCAACATGACTCATATATCAAATGATTCATACAGTCGTCAATTTTCTTTAAGTATTCAATCGGAAAAAACGCCAAAACTTTTATTCTAGGTTGCAATATACGATTTCGAATCGTGAATTCGAAAATCATCACCTTATAGGGTTTCGCAACAGAAAAATTTCGCAATTAAATTCGAAAAAAACGCATGGCCAGGCCACTGATTTACACAATCGAGTGAAAATGTTCATTAACGTTGACCTGATTTCCTGCGTTTCTGTTTTTGAGCGACCCAGAAGAAAACCATGGAACAAAACGCATACCTACACACTGACATATGACCATCCGGGAGGAAAAACTCTTCGAGTCTGGGCTAGTATCGGAATCGCACCAGTTGTTGTTATACATACAAAGCAAAATGTAAACATTACACAGCGCATGTGTGCTTTTCGGCAGTAGGTTCTAATGATTACATGAGATGTAATTACTTACATATTTGAATAATCAAAGATTCCAAGTTCGATTACTGTTTGAAAGAACAGGTTATGAAGTGTTATGTAGAATTCAACATTTATGAAGTTATGTAGGATTATAGAATACATACAGATAATATTCCATTACACGTTGCTTGGTTATACAATTTATGAAAATCTTCGTGGTGTTTTAAAAATTCAATCGAATTCTTCATTTTCGAATGACTGGACTTGTTCTCAATATTATTTTTTCACATATGTATCTTTGTAATTTGCTTTTAACAATTCACATATTCCGGCAACACTGCTTACCTGTGGTAACTTGTTATATCTTTGCTGTAATAAATAAAGTTTTTATTGGTGAAATTTACCTTTAAAATCAATTCGAATACTATCATTAGGCGGACGATATCTTGGCATGTTACGATTAACTCAAGGTTTACTGGTTATCAATTGTTAGGCTAATTTTCTCGTGAAATAAAAAAACCGGTGCAGCTCTCAGAGCCACTCTGTTATTTGTTTTTATTTTGCGGTGCTTATCATATAACCTCAAATCACTCGTTAACATAGACAACAATGTCTGTTTGCGAATTCATAAATTGTTCCGATCCTGAGAAAAATGCACGGGTCATAAAATGCAACGGGAAATGTAGGAAAACATTTCACATCTCATGCGCTCGTGTCTCGGGACCTCAACTCAAGGCTCACCAGGAAAACGACGGAATATTATGGCTGTGTTCTGATTGTAGGTTGCAACATTCAGATGAATTCCTGGAAAAGGTAGAAGTTAATAGGCAAACTATACTTGAGTTAGCCAAGAGACTTGATACCTACTTCGATGTCCTTGCAATGAAACTCGACACCAACTCCAAAATGATTACTGAGCTCGCCGCAGTCAACGCCTCCACAAATGCTATCAATGTTGAGTTGATGTCAGCACGCTCTTCACTACCGTCGCGCCCTGAAGATCCTTTTTCTGACATTCACGAGAGGGTTCGTGAGTCCCTAGATGCATCCATGGATCGACTGCTTCGAGTCAACAATCTAGATGATGAAGGTTGTCCTACCTCTCGCAAACGTAAAGCCAACTCAGTGAACGTCTCGCAGAATAAGCGCACTAGAAATGAAGAAATATGCGTCACACATATGGATTTGGGTTCCGACAATATTGATCCGTTACCTGCCGCCGCTTCTTCTTCGTTCAGGCCTGCTTCAAGTACACTGCCTCTGCCCGAGAAGCCTAATTCTGCAAACAAAGACCGTTGCTTAGAAAGTGATCTGATTAATCCCTCATTCGATAGTCAACTCACCCGCGAGCCTGACCCGCAACAGAACCATGTAATAACTGCTCCTGTTTCGGCTAACTTTGTCGATCTGACTAGAGATGCTCCTTCCAATCAACTTGATGCTGCTCAAAATCACGCGCCTGTGAATGGAAATATGATACATTCAGCACAAAATGCAAACTCAATGAATGCCTATCCTACCATTTACTATCCGCCGATGTGGCCACCATACAGCGTTCCACCGACCAGTTTCTCGCCAAATGGTTGGTTTATGCAGCCTCCGACTCAGTTCTTTCCACCGAGTTACCCATCGTCAGTGCCCTTTTCATCCTGGCAACCTGTGGCAAGTAAAAACTCTGTAGCGAGAAATAAACATCCACGATCTAATGATCAAAAACTAAGCACCCGGCTTGCTGCTCCAGCGAACAGCACACAAAAAATGGATGATCTACTTACATTTTGTGCTCGAAACTTTACACCGACTACATCATGCAACGACGTGGTCAAGTTCATCGTTTCCAAAAATATTCCCGAGTCCGCCGTAACCTGCAGCACGATGACAAAGTTGGGGAAAAGAACAAGTTTCATCTCGTTCAAAATTTCCATACATAAAAACTTCTCATCTGCACTTACCGCAAAAGGTTTTTGGCCAGCTGGTATCGTCATATCTCCCTACGAAAAAACGAAAGCCGTTGCTTTACCTCAAAACGCATAGCAACAATATAGCTCACCTTTTCCTGTGGAGCAATCCGGATTTGCACAATCCTTCGCACCGAACTTATCCAGAACACAACTTGTAAATAGGACGTCGGCCCTCGACGACGCTCTTATCAACATCGACGCGAGTGAAGCAAAACATTCCGATATTGTTTGCTTATCGTCCCAAACCGACGTCGCTCTCTCGACGCTCCCTAGTAAGCAGCGCAAATCGTCCGTGAGCACAAATCGCAAGCAAGAATTGACGATTTATTATCAAAATGTTCGAGGCTTGCGCACAAAAACTAGAGACTTGTTCGTCGCCCTGGCTGAATGTGAGTACGATGTAATTGTTTTTTCTGAAACCTGGTTGCATGCTGGCATCAAAAGCGCCGAGTTTTCTGCAAATTTCCAAATTTATAGAACGGATCGCTCTTCTCAGACTAGCATTCTTGGAAGAGGGGGAGGGGTCCTCATTGCCGTAAGACCGTCCCTCTCGTGTAGTGAAGTACCTCTTTGTCACAGTTTACATCTCGAGCAAACGTGTGTACGCATCAAACTCGGCTCATTTTCATTGATTATTTGTGCAGTTTACTTGAGTCCGGATTCGAGTGCTTCCAGCTACAAATCTCACACTCTTTGTATCGAACAACTATCCGAGCAGCTTTCGCCAAATGATTCATTGTTAGTGATAGGCGATTACAATTTGCCATACGTCTCTTGGATATTCGACGAAGAATTAAATAGTTTCCTTCCTGAAACCGAGCTGAACTTTGATGTTCCTGATTTACTACAATCAAAGGAATACGTCGTCATAAACGCTTTAACGGATTTTGGACTGCATCAAATAAACAATATTAAAAACTCCAACGGACGTCTGTTGGATCTAGCATTCTCTAGCGACTCTACCAGTTTCCAGTTATTTGAATCCCCGCAGCCACTTATGCGTGAGGATGCTCATCACCCTTCGTTCATAGTTTCATTTTGCTCGAACATGTTCGAAAATGTAGACGAGGGCAGCGATACAAGATATGATTTTAGAAACTGCAACTTTGACGAGCTCGATACTATCATTCAGCAAGTAAATTGGCCAACCATTTTAGCCACCAGTATGCTTGACGTAGACTCAACGACTGAAGCTTTTTACTCTTATATAAATGATATTTTGAGCAAAAACGTACCCGTGCGCCGTTGTCATACCTCCAAAAAATTTGAATGGTGGAATCGGGAGTTATCCAAATTTAAAAATCGTTTGAGAAAAGCTAAAAAACTATATAGACGCAACCCCACGGACGTGTCAAAGCAACATGTGAGAGCAACAGAGTTAGAGTACTTAAAACTAAAAGATACCAGTTACCATCGTTACCTAGCCGATATCCAACGTAAATTCAAAAATGATCCTTCATCTTTTTGGAGCTATGTAAGAAACAAACAAGGTAATTCTGGTCTTCCTCTGAATCTGTCGTATGGAAATCGTCAATCAACTGACATGACTGAGGCAGTTCAATTGTGCACAGAGTTTCTTAAAACCACTTTCGTTGATCACAAAAATAACGTTAGCACTCAACATTTGACTGCAGTAAAATCGTTTAATATCAGCATTCCCGAAATGAGAGTTAGCCCAAGCGACGTGACCAGCGATGGAAATGAAATGAATATGATGTGATAAAGGTTTTATCCTGAACTGTACACTTAGCGATCTGTACAAGTAGCGAACAAACTTGGTTCCTCTCAATCCATAACAAAATGTTGGTACGGTTGTCACTCGGAGATAACGAATACATTGTTAGACAACATAGCTCTGACAAGTGAGTAACTTTCTTTGCTCGATGTGTGCTCAAATCGCAAGCTGAAATGCTGCACGGAGAATGAGTGTCGATAACATTTTTGACTTGTGACAGTCGAAGATTCTGTTGGTTCTCTGACTGTCGGAATGATATTTTTGAATTTTTGATTCCGTGACTGTCATGGAAAAATTTAAAAAATGTCATGGTGCGACACATCAATAGAAAGCTCTTGATCTGTACATGATGGGAATTGATAGGAAAAGTGGTTCAGGGCCATCTGGTCCTGGCGACGACCAATCTGGCCGGTTCCGGAATCCGAAAAATTAAAATCATCACATTTTAACTTGCGACATATCAATTGAAAGCTCTTGACCTGTACATGATGTGAATTGATAGAAAAAGTAGTTCGGGGCCATCTGGTTCTGGCCACGGCCAATTTGTCCAGTTCCGGAATCCGAAAAATCAAGATGATCAGATTTTACACATGAATAGAAAGCTCTTGATCTATACATGATGGGAATTGATAGGAAAAGTGGTTCGGGGCCATCTAGTCCTGGCCACGGCCAATCTGGCCAGTTCCGGAATCCGAAAAATCAAAATCAGATTTTCACTTGCGACACATAAATAGAAATGGAACAATGATTATATGGAAAGTTAAATTTGAAACATCAAATGTTTTATTACATGTTCATTGTGTTTTAATAAAAAAATCATTTACTATTGCAAACCTAATCGAAAATTTCGCTTTTTAAAACACACTTTTTTATATCCTTTTATGTAAAACGCCTTCATGTAGGCAACGAAATTCAATTTCTTGAATTTTTCGAATCAATTATTGGTGCACCTTTTAAACTTGGAAAAGGACGAAATTCAATATAATTATTTTTTATTTTATTTTATTTATTCAATATTATTATGCATTCTTATTGTAATTTGGGAACCAGAAACTTTTCTCAAAGGGTAACAGCATTCTAAATTTGAGCGAAAAACACGTGGTCTGGCAGGCATTCTGCCTCAATTTTGATTGATTTTAGTTAAAATTTGTGGGAAGTTGATAAAATGCATTGAAACATACATTGAAATATTTATAAAAAACGCTAAGCTGTAGTTTCATCAGACTTCGCAGGCAGGTATACCATATATTACCATATATATATTAACCATTCAAAACTCAAGAGCTTTCTATTCATGTGTCTCATGATAAAATCTTATCATTAAGACTTTTTGGATTCCGAAACGCGCCAGATTGGCCGCGGCTAGGACCAGATGGCCCTGAACCACTTTTCCTATCAATTCCCATCATGTACAGGTCAAGAGCTTTCTATTCATGTGTCGCAAGTTAAAATCTGATCATTTTGATTTTTCGGATTCCGGAACCGGCCAGATTGGTCGTGGCCAGGACCAGATGGCTCCGAACCACTTTTCCCATAAATTCCCATCATGTACAGGGCAAGATCTTTCTATTGATGTGTCGCAAGTTAAAATCTGATCATTTTGACAGTCGTTTTCGTAGTGCTGAATGTCGCTCTAGGCATCTCTGCTTATTAGTAAGAAAATCATTATCTTTGACGAAATGATTATGATAGGATCGCTTCTGTTCGTCAGATGTACATTTTCCGATAAATTCTTTATACCCAGTTGTGCACTTTGAGATCCACATCTTGTGGTCAGCGCACACTACAAGAGAAATATGGTAAGAAGGAGAGCGTAAAGTCTGAACCAACACGGATAGTATTTAGATGGTGCTCTTTTGAGATACTCGTAACTCGTTTCTCACAGAGGTCTGTTTGCAATTGTGAGAGGAGTATGTGAGTGTCGTCGACAGGCAACGATGTCAATGCATCGTAGACGAGGTTTGTATGTATTCAATTATCGCTAGAAGCGATTTTTTTCCATCGCTGGACGTGACAAAGGCTCTTAAAGAAATAAACGAGCGAAAGGGAGCTGGACCAGATGGTCTCCCCCCGCTATTTATTAAACGATGCTGTAACTCTTTGGCACTCCCAGTAAGCATAATTTTTAATAAATCATTGGAATCATCAACCTTCCCAAAAGCCTGGAAAACTGCTGCAATAACACCTATCCATAAATCTGGGAATATTCACCTTGTAGAGAATTACCGTGGAATTTCTATATTGAATTGCTTGGCAAAGGTTTTCGAACTGTTGATCTTTAACGCAATGAGCACAGTTTCATCCCATATCATTGATGAATGTCAGCACGGTTTTAGAAAAAAGAGATCAACATTGTCAAACCTGATGGTTTATGTCCCCTTCGTTAGCAGTTCTTTGGCAAATAAGACACAAGTGGATGCAATCTACGTGGACTTCTCAAAGGCTTTCGATCGACTACCTCACAAGCACCTGATTGATAAATTGGACAAAATGGGATTCCCAACTTGGCTGGTGAAATGGCTTGAATCATATCTTCAAGGCAGAACTGCTTTCGTCAGACAAGGTCACATCAAATCTCGAAATATGATGGTTCCATCCGGTGTTCCTCAAGGCAGCCATCTGGGTCCACTTTTGTTCAACCTCTTCATGAACGACCTTTGTGAACTTATCGATTCCGAATTAGTTTTCTATGCAGACGATCTCAAAATGTACCGCTCAATAGCTCACTACACAGACTGCCTGTCACTACAGCAGGACCTCGATAAGCTTATGCTTTGGTGCAAAGTGAATATGATGGAAGTGAATCTTAAAAAATGTAAGATTATTACGTTCACCAGAAGTAGGGTTGCAATTTCGCATCAATACACAGCTGATAACGTGGCTATTGAAAAAGTTGAGTCTATTCGAGATCTCGGTGTTATTGTAGATAAGTCGCTATCATTCAAGGAACATTTAGCTGTAACGGTGGCAAAAGCAAAAACAGTCCTAGGATTTTTGGTCAGGAATACCAAAGGATTCAGTGACACTACAACTCTCAAAGCTTTATATTGCTCGCTTGTTCGCTGTGGATTGGAATACAATATTCAAGTCTGGGCACCAAACACGATCGGAGGATTGAAGCTACTCGAGTCAGTTCAAAAGCGATTCCTGAGATACGCACTGCCTAACCTACCATGGAACGAACCTCAACGTCTACCACATTACCATGCTCGATGTGGAATTTTAAACATCGAACCGATTGGTTCACGTATTACACTACTTCGTCGTCTGTTTATATTCGACGTCATATCCGGTAATATTGATAGTGCTAGCCTCTTGGAAATGATACCGTTTCATGTACCTTCTCGTTCCTTACGGGGTTTTGAGCCTCTGAGATTGAACAACTATGGTAGGAACGAATTTTATAACCCGTTTGACATATCTTGTAAATTGTTCAACCAAGTGTATGTATATTTTGATTTCAATGTAAGTAAAGATAGTTTTAAGATAAGATTAAGTAATCAGTCTGTATGACATTAAATTGCCGTAGACAGTGACCAATAAATAAAATAAATAAATTCAAACACTGATAGGAAAAGCAATAAACAAATCCAGATTTTTAACACATACGGGCAGTTCGTTTTTTAATATATAAGAAATGTTTTTGAATCATTTGTGTCTAAATTGAGCTGAAATGTACAAGCATTGATATATTGATACATTGGTATACTGTTATTGCACTGTATCTGATCAGATGCTTACTATGTACATAGATTAGGGTGGCAGCCAAAATGGGGATGTCGAATTTCAAAAACCGACCATCTACATTTCTTCGTCGATGACTTGGGCAAAATTTCCTCCACATTGGACTTAATTTAGGAGTGCCCTCAAACTTTTAAAGATTCGATTATCGCCAAGAGGGTAGATTGAAGGGAATGGGAAAAACATATATTTTCTGCACAACGACTTAAAAATGCATGAAAATCAAGATCTGGAGTTATTTCGAAACAAAATCGACGGCACATTCACTGCCAAAGACTTTTTTAAACTCCGATGGATTTATGTTGAAAAATTGGCTTCAAAAATGAATCACAACTCGCTCCAAACCACACGTTAACCATTCTAATGGTGATGGATAAGGCAGGGTGGTTCATTAATTTTCAGTCAAGGTGGTCCTTTTTTTGTAATTTCTTTATTCAAAACGACTCAGACCTTTAAGTTTGACGGAGCCAAAATGGGGGTTTAGTACGTACAGTGCTTCATCTATTTTACATTGATGTTGTTTTTCCGAATTTCCAAAAATCAATCAATAAAAAAGAACGTAAATACTCCCTTGAATTGTATTGAACAAAATCACACTTATTTTGAAAAACATGGAAATAGATAAGAATAGTAGAAAGTTTCATCAAATTTCTTATTTTTATCTTTCATACAATTTATACATGCTTTTATAAAAGAATCTGAGAATCTAAAATATTCACTGCGAGAAAATGTTGATATGAAGATAACACAAGAGAACAGCATTTTTGCTGCCTACGTTTAAATAACTGATTTTGGAAGATTTTCACGTCCTGAATCACTTATCAGATTTTGCCTATTATCTCTAGATTTTGTTAAATCAATCACTGATAACTCATAAACCAATGAACCAACATGAAAAACAAAAACTGATTTTAAATCTGTTAACTATCTAGCATTCAATCAAGGATTCAGATGATGCTTAGATAGTCTAGTTTTGAAGAAACAAGGCCTTGAAAAAAATCTTTGAATTATATCTTAAAACATATCTTGAATTGAATTTCATCTTAAATAAATTACTTTTAAATTCCATCAAAATTTTTACGTTTTACCGAATTAAGGAAAAATAAACAAATTAAAAAAAAACTTCTATAACTCTTTTTCGTCAAAATTACTTGCGGTCTTTGAGAAAGTTGATAATTGAATAAAACCTTTATTTTTTAAATGTTTTCCAGTTTTGCTCACAAAATGCACAAACTTTTTGAAATGATTTCTTTTATTTTTAATCAAAAGATATGCCGAAAATAAGAGCTGATAGAAAAAAGAAATCAAATTGCATATTTGAAATCAGCGTCCCCAAATAAGTCTAAGTATGGATTTTTATGACTTTTTTTTTAATTTGCATAGATTTCTAGTAGTTTAAAAATTGCCACTTTAAAGAATTTTATTTTACAATCATAAAATTTATAAATTATGAATTTCTGGAGCTGACGATGTAAACATAACTTTTCAAGTTATCTACAATATTTTTCCTGAGCTTCTTCACATGAGTACTAGGCTTAAACAAAATTTTATTGATTCTCATTTTGAAACTATACGTTAGAAAAATCAAACATGTGGGAAAATTGTTTGTAAAGGACTGTTATGAATTTAAAACTGGTTGTAAAACTCTGAAAATTGGTTATTTTATGAAGTATTTGTATCGCGATTCCAAAATATCGAACCATTATTATCAATTCCTGTTTCGCTTTTTCAATTTCTAAATATAAGTTTTATTCTAAAATAAGGGGCTTGTGATATAGCTCAGTTGGCAAATCTGTTGTCTCCTGAGCCGATGTCCGCGAGTTCGAGCCCAAGAGTAAACATCGAACACAGTTGTAACGGATAAGTTTTTCAATATCGATCCGCCAACTGCAACATTGATAAAAGTCGCGAATGCCATAAAGATGGTAAAACGACTATAATCGAAAAAAAAAAAATCTAAAAAAAGATTATCCAATTAAGATTCTGAAGTATGTAGCTTTATTTCAGTTAAACTGAACGTATGAAATAGGAACGAATTTGCAACGAATGAAGTATGAAAAAAGTAAAAAAACAATTTTTATCTTTATAAACACGTTGTCTAATTTTTTGTATAATTTATAATAAAAAATATGGAATAAAAGGTTCATTTTTGAAAGTTAATATTATTCTTTTTTCAATTGCACTTGAAAAAAAAAACAAATATAAAAATTCTAAACACACAATCCCCTCTTTATTTTTGCTGAAGAATCTGGAAGAAATCGGGAAAATAATTTCAAAACCTTTACTTCTTGATATTTTATATATGATTTCTGCTATTCGATTCCTGTTTTTTACGATAATCCATTTTATGAATTGTAGATGTGATCCAAAATTTAAACTATGATTTTTAGATTTTTATTATGTTATTCATTTTTCGAACCATTTCTTTTTTTTTGCAATCATTAATTCTTTGTCAACGCAAGTGAACATAATATTGATATTGGTGCTTAAGATTTTTTAATGAGTTTAGACTAAGATTGTCAAAATCTGGAAAAATCCGAGCATTAGATTTCAAAATTATTAATCCAAAATAAGAGCAGTATCCGGGTAAATTTGGTCCAAACCCCGGAATAACTCAACAAAAGTCATGAAAAAAAAACACAAAATTTTTTTTTAATCCAAATAAATCAGCAGATTTCAAACCATTTTTTTTTCATTCCAGAAAACCGTTCTTGATTATTTTGATAAAACTTGCTTAAAAAGTTTCGTGTTTTGAACGTAAAAATACAAGTTTTAAGAGCTCAACTAGAGTTTTTTGTCTGATTCAGCAAAAAAAGGGAATGAATCCGGGAAATAAGTTTAAAAGTTCTGATTTTAAAAATTCTAATTTTATATCAATTTTTAACAAAGCTTTTTATTTTGAATGTTTCTAAACTTCTATTTTTATACTATTTTTTTCTATTTATGAAGCTTTTTATTCTGAAACCCAAGTTAATAATAATATTTTAATGTTGATTCTGAGCTCATGATTTTCCTCGACTTTGGAAATAGCTTGAAAACAAAAAAAAATACTGAGAGGGAACCTTCTGTTCCCCTAAACTAAAATGCGACAAAAACATTTGTTGTACAGACCCCGTTCGATATTGGCAACATGCCTGTACATTTTGTGTTGCCAAAATCGAATGTTGCCAAAATCGAACGGTTTTTTCTGAACTTTTTTTTCAGATATTTTTACAAAATAACTATTTTTATTATTAAAAACGTTATTTTTAGCCTATTCTCGACCATTTCGAGTCATTTTATATTTTTTTCATCATGTTTTTGATGCATTTCGCACTTTTCTTGTTTTGTTTATAATGTTTGTTTTCATTTGTCATATTTGCTGTTTTTGTCATTCTTTATCATTTTTTAGTTGTTATTTGTCATTTTCAGTCTTTTGATTGAATTTGTTTTTCAATTTTTTGAATTATTCTTTTTTTTCCGTTTTCGAGTACTTACATAATAAAATTAAAAAAAAAACTTTAGTTTTTATTGTTGCATTTTATCACCATTTCAGAACATAAAAACGTATTTATGGTGTTTGACTAAATTAAATTGATGATGTTATAACGAAAACTAAAAGGTAATGTTGTTTCTTAAAACCGTTCGATTTTGGCACATGTGCCAAAATCGAATGTTGCCAAAATCGAATGTTGCCAAAATCGAATGTTGCCAAAAACGAACGGGGGCTGTATACTACGATTGAAGATTTATGGTGAGATATCGATAATAGTAATTTATTTAAAAAAAATTAATTGTTATTTGGTCTCAGAGCAAATTACGCATTAGCTTTATTACTTAATTACCATGTTTTAAGTTTTTTTTTTATTTGAGGATAGCAATTTTTTATGAAAACTTTAAATTAATACAGTGAGCGAAATAAGAATAGTACCACTATGTGTTTTGCTTATTAAATATGAATGATTGTGAATCACCAAAATTTTTTCTACAATTTGATACATCAAGCATAAGTTAAATTTTTTTGGACGTAGCAATTGGCGTTGAGGACCAAAAATATGAAAAAAAGGTGCGAAATAAGAATAGTACCACTTGTGTTTTTTAACAAAAACAAGATTATTTCTAAAAACTTACTGTGTAAAAGTGAATAATAATGCGTCTACGAGTTATTTGAGTAGATAACTGCATTTTAAGGAGTTTTCTAGAATTCCAAAGGGTTTCAAAGGGGGTTTTAGAAGATGCTTTTCTAGCTTTAAGGTATTTGATTTTTGAGCTATAATACTTTATCAAACTGCTTGCTTCAAATAACAAATTCCTTAGTTCCAGAAGAGTATCTCTTAAAATCTTCTTTTAAAACCTAAGCTGGCGACTTTTTAGGCTTAGAAGATAGCGGTCAAGGCTTCTAAGACAGAGGTCTTGACATCGAATCTCGATCACGGCAGACGTAGTATCTACTCTTTCTGTATGCTGGTTTTTTTAGCATCTGTAAGATGATGCTAGTCATCATAACGTTGAAAGATGTACGTCTCATATAAAGTATAGGTTTTTAACGAGTTTGTCGATAGATTTGATGCAATACTCTGGCAAGCGCTATCAAAATTATCAATTTATTGCTCTGGATGCTAATATGTTAAAAGTTAAGCTCTTCAATAGTTTTGGTTTGTTCACCTGTTTTCAATGGGGTCAAAAATTGAGAAAAAAAAGTCTTTCAAATACGAAGCCAATATAAAAATTATAAATTTATGGGATTTTCTATAATTTAGAAATTATACTTTGTGACGAGAATGTTGTTTGTTTTTATAATCTTTAAAAATTAATTGGAATCTAATCTAAATCTAATCTAATCTAATCTAATCTGAAAGGTTTTTGACAAAGTGAAGTCCTGAACATTTCTGCTAAACATTCAATGAGATTTAAATACAGGATAAAAAGTTAAGTTTATTTTCGAAAATTGGATAAAGACTATTTAACACTTGGGATATCAAGCGATAAAATGATTTATTTCATTAATATTTTTATTGAAACAGAAGATATTATAAACGTATATACTGTGAGTTTAATATGTTTTAGGTTTTCTCAAATAATTAATTATAGTTCCTTTTTTTATTTTAAATTTTTTTATGTTAACTATACATATTTCAAAATTGATTGTATTGAACTTGATTTAGGAGCGAAATAAAGGAAATTTAGGAGCGCTTTTTAAGGCATACTGATATTTTTGAGGCGATGGATGTTTCAGAAGCTGCTTCTCGACTTTTAAACAGAACTTAAAGTGATATCAATGCAATTGTGAATTTGGAGTAATTTGATAAAAGCGAGCGGTGAGTGAAAAAAAAATTGAAAACCACTGATGTAAATTGTAACAAAATCCTCATTTTTTAGGATTGATATATCGATTTATTCGATACAATCTCATGAATGCCTTTCGATTACATTGGGTTTGGGTTCACTGGGTTCAAAAATGATTTTTTGTCAGGCAATTTTTAAAGAGCTCATACAAAAAAAAATTCATATGTTGTTGTTCCATTTTAAAGGTTACTTAAAATTTTCTTTACAGAGCTTTCTTTACAAAGTCGAAAATGAAGGTTTGAAGAATAAAAAAAAACTCTATGAAGTTTTGTACCGAATCCTAAAATCCTCTATAAATATTTTATAAAACTCCGATATCTGTTCGGGAATGTTAATTAAATGATCCTTAATAAGCCAGAAATGAACCGAAAACTAAATAATAAAAGCAAAAATTCAGTTGAATTGAAACATTATTCATCTATCAAGGATGATAAAACTTTTTTCTTAGAGCCTGAATCGTGCACTTTCACCTTGAATAGATTGTAGCTAATCTTTTTCCATTTACGTCTCAAAACACCCATGCTTCATACTGACGAATTTAGGCTATTGAACTCCGATCGCTCAAGCAGCACCATCATCGCTTCAGTGCAAAATGGACAACAAGCTCGGATCATTCAAACCGGAATTTCTACAAACCGTTTAGTAGAGAGGATAGGATGGGTGCGTACGTGTACGATCCTGGTCCTGGTTTTTTTTTGTGTATTAATCAGCACACCACGCCGCCGTTTTATAGAAAACGCCGGACCGGTTTTCATCAGCCCACATGACAATAAAAATCAACCCCGATGATCATTCGAAGCAGTGCCTGTGCGACAGCCTTGAGAATGTCGGCGACTGACCGACCGCCGAACCCACCAAGAAGATGAATGAGAATTTTAGAGAAAATGAAAAATGTGCAATCACCTTTCCTTGTTAGGTAGGGGCACAGACATGGGATGAGGACAGTGTTGACAGACCTTTTGTTCGGAAATGGTTTGTTTTCATTCCCTATAACTCTTTTCATTCAACAGTAAATAAGGGTATCATAATTTTACGTGTTGTCAAAAAATTATAGAGTTTAATCAATTAAATCTTTATTACCAATTCGTAGGCAATTGAGGAAATCTCAGTTGAACAAATTTGAAGCTTGAAGTGAGTACGGCACTCGCTCTCAAGTCCCACCAGTGAAGTCTATGCCTATTTGTGAATAAATTGCGAGTTCAAGGACGACTCATAACTGCTGAGATAGGTTTGAATGATAACAAATGCTCCGTTCTTCCTTTTCAAATTGTCTACGTATGTTAGACCTGCGAAGAAGTCGTACATAGGACATTTATTGCGAAAATATATTATTCATCATTCCACTAACTGCACTTACTCGAAAAATGCGACGAATAGCGGAATGTTTCAACTTTTAAATCTGTTTATAATAACCTCAGAACACGTAAATGACATCACATGTTCTCATCCAATGAGCTAAAATGCCAAAAAAATGCAAAATTTGCTACTATAAAATCCACTCCCTAGCACGAGTATCCAAGACAATTCAATTTTGGCAGCATGGTTGATATGGCAACCGGGTTGTTTTCTTTCTCGTTGTACCCGGACCATGCGTACGCCTGCCTAGTGATGGTGTGTGTAAATTTGCAAATTTCAACAGCCTGGCCTGACTGTGCTGATGCTGCTAGTAGTTGTTTTACGAGCTATCGTGGCAGGCAGATAATTGCAAATGTTATCATCATATACCTAGAGCTTAGGCTTCTTCTCGCGCCAGTCGAGTTGTTTTTCCTTGATAGCCCCTTATCGTAACATGAACAGATAGGGTTTTAATGCGTCTTTTCCATCTTCGGACATATTGGATCATGATGATGAATTGATTTATGAAATTTAGTTGACTATTGACTAATGTAAACGTAATGTAAAAATGGCACTTACCAAAAGAAGAATGTTCTAGATTCTAGTTGCTGACTGCTAACACGAGTCGAACAGAAATTTCGATGAACACAAAAAAAACTAAACGAATTCCAAAAACTAATAACTTTTGCCAGCTGAAACTAGAAGAGTTCACAGATTCATACTTTCACTCGGATGTTGTCTGGCGACAAACTGGCTTTGGAATCGAATGAATAAAGCCAGTCAAAAAAAAACCGGAACAGGTCACAATTTCGATACACACACAAACTCTCGTCCACGATAGGAAATATCTCTCTTATGGGTCACGGCGTTAATCGCTAAACCCCACCGAATGGCCAGAAAGGCGATCAAACACAAATGGTAATACGGCTGGTTGATTATCGATATCAAAATCCATCCAGAGCTTATGTGCACTGCAGCTGCGATTAAAACATCCAAGGAGGCACGGCACTTTTCGACTCTAATAAGCTATAGTTACCGATCAATAATCAAGCAAGACTGATTACGGCGACAGGGTGAGTGAAATTCACAACACACGGAACTTGGCTGGGTGGCTAAGCCTTCTCGGATGAGAGCTCACGACGACCGAGGATGCACACACTTCCTAGCTAGCTACAACGAGTGTTACTTTTGCGAAAAACATTGACCGATTAATTGCAGCGCGGAAAACATGCACGAAACGACGAAACACCGTGTAGAACGCAGGGCCTAAACAAATGCACACCGAGCGTGAAAATGTTGGCAAAAAAGGGGGCCTGCCAGGCTACAACCGACCACCTTTTACTGGACCGAGCGGTACCACTACGAATCGATGAATGAAATGCTGCTCACACGTAATGGACGACGGAGACGACGACGGTGAGAGCCGCGGTACGCGATAATAGAGCAAGCTGGGACAGTCACAGACAGTGTTTGTATTTGTAGGTTTTTGTGTTGGTACTTGCTCGCCCGTTTCATTCTATGGGGTAAGAAAACTTTTGTGGCACCAGTTTCATGTTTTCAAATTTTCTTTGGTAAATACTTAAGATATTCTGAAGCCCCTTATGTTTTGCTGACAAAGTTTGTTTGATACTGATTCCCTATGTGTTGTATCAACAATCATTCCGCTTTATTCTATGGACCTGTATTGTGCGACCATTTTAATAGTATAATAGCTTGTGATACGTTTCCAACTATACGGAAGAGAGCTATCATAGCTCCTATTCCGAAAATAAGTTATCTGCTGCCTGAAGATTACAGGTCAATAAGCGTTCTCCCAGCCATGTCCTAGATACTGGAAAAAGTACTTCTGGCACAAATAACAGTATAGCTCTTTTTTTGTACAAGATGGAAATTTGACTTCAAACCATAACAGCCGGGTGTTTGCTGCCGTGAGTGGGTTCGTCCCACTAAAACCACCTTGGGCTTCGTGTGCCAGATGTGCCCCTTGGTTTCACCCTATGATACTACATCAAGGGGTAGGCTGTGTTCATGCACTTATACATCTCACCCTTTTCCTCTTTCTCAATTTTTCCTCAATTTCTCCTCGATCATCGTTCTGCTTTATCCTTTTTCCTCCTTCTCCTTTTCCTCTATCGCCAACTTCAGACTGGTACGGAAGACCCCGAAACCGAAACCCGGAAGACCACTATCCCGGGGACCTCGAAACGTGTGCCGGTTAGGTAACGCTTTCAAAGTAACTCGCGCCCGTCACAGCAACCACTTTCGCAGGATTTCTAACCACCAAGGCATGGCCGATTGAGAAACTACCAAGCTAGAATCCCGACACGACCACCCCGAATGGTATCTCCGCTTCCTTTTGCTGCAGGAAAGATCGTAGCTGAGTACGTGAGACCTTTTAAGTCCCACCACACGTATGAGTCCAGATTAGGGTTATACCGCGCCCTAAGATTGCGTTGCTTTTGAATTGAAGTGTCAAACGAGGCCCAAGACCTTCCATTAGCTTGTCAAATTTGGTTGACTATCTCACTCTTTCCGTTCATCATCTTTCCTGATTCTTATCAGATCGCGCATGATTTGCGAGATTTCGTCGACTATAGCACGCCACGACTGTTCGTCGCGACACATTTCACTCACTATGTTTTCAGCGTTCAAATTTTGAAGTTGTTGACGCCTTGAATTGAACCTGTGGCAGACAAAGATAGCATGTTCTGCCGATTCCTCCGTCTCTACGCATTTCGGGCAATAAGGCGAGCTGATAAGCTCAAACCGATGAAGGTATTGCTTAAAGCACCCATGACCCGAAAGGAACTGCGTCAGGTAGAAGTTGACCTCTCCATACTTCCGATTTACCCAGTCTGAAAGTCTCGGGATTAGCCTATGCGTCCATCTTGCGTTGTTCGATGCGTCCCATTGCTCCTGCCACTTGAGCATTTTACGCTCGTTGAATTTTACGCACTCCTCTAACAGCTCTTGCTTTGTAACATTCCATATCCTCCGCCAGCGTTATGCCGATGGGAATCATGCCCGCGATGACAAAAGCTGCATCTGCTGATATGATCCTGTACGCACAGGAAACTCGCATGACTATCAATCGATGTGTGCTCCATCATTTGGATCTGTTGCGCTCTACCTCTATCGCGGAGCTCCAGGCCATTCCTCCGTATCGTAGTTTCGACAGTGCTACGCTCGCAAGGAGACGTCTCTTGCTACTCATTGGACCATAGCAGTAATCTCCATGTGCGGCACGCCGGCACAACTCTTTTATTGGTCACGAGCAGAACTTCGTTTTTTTGGTAAGCTTTTTGAAGCTTAACTCCCTCCATCCAGAAGCCAACCCTTTCTACGGACACCGTTGCAAGGTCTTCTACCTCCTCAATTGTTTCGCCAGTGATCATGAGCACGATATCGTCAGCAAATCCGACTATCTGCACGCCTGCTGGTAGTTTCAGCGTTAACACCTCATTATACATGGCATTCCAGAGCACAGGTCCGAGTATGGAACCCTGTGGAACACCCGCTGTTAGGGCAGTAGATCGTAACCCAGTTTTGGTTTCATACGACAGGACTCGATTTACGAAGAAGCATCCTATTATCCTGCAGAGGGTATTGAGAACACGCATCCTGTGAAGCGCTTAGGCAATCGCTTCCCAGCTGGCATTGTTGAAGGCATTCTTAACGTCGATTGTCACGATGGCGCAGTGACGAACACCTGTCCGCTTCTTTTTATATGCGCGCTTCGCGTACTCTGTCACCATTCGGATGGCGTCCACCGTAGATCTCCCTTTTCGAAAACCGAACTGTCTGTCCGACAGTACACTTTCGCCTTCTGTGTTGATAATAAGTCTGTTGAATATTATCCTTTCCAGTAGCTTACCAAGGATGTCCGGCAGACAGAATAGCTTAACCAACACGATCCTCCTCTTCTTCCTAAACATCAATCTGGCTATCGTAAAGGTCACTTAACTGCTTCAGCCAAGGTCACACACGACATACTAAGTAATCTCGACAACGAACAATATTGGTTCTAGTTGACTTTTCACTAGCAACTAGCACTTTCAACTTCAATTTCAATCATCGATCGCTAGGAAGTTGATATCCGAGTTTTGTTTCCCGTCAACCGCCTGGAAACTCATACCGTATTTTCTCACGAACCGATTTCAGATTATGGGTAGCATCTTACTAAGGCTAACACCGCCAGCCGTCCACAGAAAGAGTACTATCATTGGCAACACGGTTTGTTGACGTTTGGTCTAACCTATGACTACGTTCTTTTAAAAGAGTTTTTTCTCGGTGAAACGGATAATTAAAAGCGTGTGAAGTGGATAGTTTGTTGCCCGGAATTCCAGTTCTTCCGTATTCGGTGGAGAAGTATTGTTTTGTGATCTTTCCGGATAGTTATCTGGATTTCTAATCGTTGATTTTCGAGGCAGCCCCACGAGGGCTATCAGTCAGCTTTTATACCAGTTGTTATGCTTCTTGATTGGAAACTTGCATACAACACCACTTAAAGTGTAGAGAGAGAGAAGTCGGATCAGCTGATGGCTGACATCTCAGATCCCCCCGATGGGGGATCCAGAGTACCTAGGAGGTGGATGCTTGGGCCTGATGACTTGGATGAAATGCGAACATTACTTATGCAAGCTGTGAAAGAGAATGATGACGACACGAAAGAACCCATACTTCCGTCAAAACCCTTTTTAATAGCCCAAACGGTTCAACTGACGATTGATTATGAGGAAGCCAAGAGAGTTCAAGCCACGAAGGAAGCTAGGAGCGCTAAGTATATCCTAAGGACAGACTCGAAACGAATTATGGAACAACTTCTAAGCATCAAATCTCTGGTAGATGGCACTTCAGTAGAAATCATTCCTCATCCCACATTAAGTTATGTTCAAGGAGTAATTTTCGATATTGATACGATTGATAAAAAGAACAGTTCATCCTCAAACAGCTTCAACCTCAAGGTGTTACAAAGGTTAAAAGAATTACCGAGAAAGGAGAAGGCTCGTAAAGGGTCAACACCCCTCTCCTAATATTAACCTTTCAACGAACAGTGCGACCAGATTTTATATATGTAGGATTGCTCCGTGTAAAAGTTTGTGCTTTTTACACGTCTCCCTTATTGTGTTTCAAATGCGCTGATTATGGCCACGGCAAAGACAAATGTCCCGCCAAAACACCCGTCTGTCTAACATGTTCCGGAAATCATGAAATCGAGAAAACACAGTGCGAAAGGTCACCATTCTGCAAGAACTGCAATGGAGATCACGCTCCCATTGCTAGAACATGTTCCAAATACAAAGAGGAAGAGAAAATTATCAAAATCAAAGTAGATCGAGGCGTATCGGGAAGCTAGAGCCCTAATCCGTGAAGTCAATCAAGGTACCTCCTTTTCAAGCTTAGTTCAACAACGTCAATCGCAAAACACTGACGAAAAGGACAAAATTATTCAAATGCTACGTGATGAACTACTGGCAGTAGGAACTGAACTTAAATCTTTGAAGGAATCTTTAGCTGATCAAACAACAACTCAAAAATCGACTCCAGTAGATTCCAGACTACTTGACTCTTTTAACACACAGAATTCAAACTCAAACCAACAAATGGGACGAAGTAGCAAACCAAACCCTTCTTGCAATTCGAATAACAGTAAACAACCGAATAATCCCTCGCAAAGATCTTCGAGAACAGACGGCTACCCAAAAAGTAAATCTGAAATGCTCATGCGTAACAGAAGCCAAAAACGACTGATAAGTCTTCCAAAACTTGAAAAATCTTTAAAAAAGGGTAAAAGTATGAACTCCAAACAATTATCAGCATCTCCTCCTATGGAATTCTAATGGCTAACTTCGATAAACTTGAATCTGGTAACAACAATCGCCTGAACCCGGACTATGATACGGATTTTTATACTAGCAACCATCCATAAATTATCAACCAAGCATTGAACTTGGAAAGATTCCCGAATGCAGTCACAACAAGCTCAAACGCAGTCATGCCTACTGCTTTTACATCCTGCATCAATCTTGGTGCAAAAAACAACGCACCACGAACACCTATCGAATCCGATAACCAAGCCCA
Organism: Uranotaenia lowii; assembly: GCF_029784155.1. Lineage (NCBI taxonomy): Eukaryota > Metazoa > Arthropoda > Insecta > Diptera > Culicidae > Uranotaenia > Uranotaenia lowii. The sequence goes on from NC_073693.1 coordinate 243,078,002, forward strand.
CTACCCGACAAGATCGCTTCTGGAAACTCGACAAATATCGATGACTACCACCGAAGAGGGTATCCAATCTTTGTGTGATGAATCCAGACCAAGAACGAGAAACCAATTCTCTCAGGCAAGTATTTCTCGACTGACTGGCCTTGATTATTCCCCAGCCACAGACATACAACAATATCGCTTATCGGAAGAAGCCGCTGTAGAGATATTTCGAAACGATTCTCATGATGAAATCGTGTCATATCCCGTGGAGGTTCAGGACACCCACTGTAGCCAGCGGGTCCATCCTACACCTGTTCCAGACGTCGCGTCACTCAACATCATCCACCTTGTCTGTCGGTACAAGGCTCGATGACAACTGGGGGCTCGAAACCAGATCTAACATGTCCACACCAGACCACAACACATCGTTGAAACATCGCATCGCTCTTCAATGGAACATGAATGGATTCTTCAATAATCTAATACCATATTTGTTTATGCCGAGTGTACACTCATTCAAATTTCTATTATAATTTTCATAAGATGCGTCTTATGAACCGCTTTTTAGAGTGCAAAATTGTTTTTCATAAGAGTCTTATGAAATTCTTTCAGTTTTCATAATAATATCGTATGAAAAATAGAAGAAACGGCATTGTGAAAAAATAATGAACACATTCACTCATTCTATCAGTAATTTTTCCATCGTCGGGTCGTACGGAGTTATTTTTGATAGTTAGAAGTGATTTTCTAAATGGTAAGTTTGATTAATAGTTTATTTTTTATGTCGCTGAAAACATTTGTGAATTAAAATACTTTTTCATTCACTTACTTTTCAGAAAATCACCGGCCAAATGCACAAGGTCAAAGGACCGGATGAGGAAGAAGAAATGTGTTGGATGGAACCGGGTGATTATGTGCTTATGTGTGTGACCATGGTATAGTTTCGATCAAATATGCCGAAAAAATAAAATAAAAGTTTTATCCATCAAATTTCTTGAACTATTTACATTAAACATGACATTTCCTGATTTCATAAGACTCTCTTATGAAAAACAACAAAAGCTCATTGGAGAAGGTGTTCATCTGAAGAATTCATTCGCGTCATAAGACAATCTTATGAATTTCAATGATTTCTCTTATGGCGCCACTTCATAAGAGAATCTTATGGCATACTTAATAGTATTTTTCTGAGTGTAGCACTAGTGTTGCACTGGTGCACCACTAGGTGCTGTCATTAACTGTTTGTTTATTCGGACGGTGAGAGAACGGAGTAAAGGCTGGTAAACGGTGGATAATGTGCAACACGAGACCCCATAGTGGTCATATCACCTCTTATTCACAACTCCTATCTCTACCTCCCCGCGGTGCCGGCTGGGGTGCGAGTAACCTAAGCGGAGATCGGGTACCCAACCCCGGTGGATGCTTTGGTCGCATGCAGACTGAGAAGGTGGCCGCACGCGTCTGTTCCCCAGGTCAGGGGCGGCGTGCAACAACAACCGAGCGTCTGTTCTCCAGGTCAGGGGCGGCTCAAACAGCGTCTGTCTTGCAGCAAGCGGCTGAATTTATGAAATGCGGCTCCCGCCAGCTAAGTCCAAGATGGCAGCCCCATCGCGGGATAGGGACTTTAGGCTAACAACCTACTGCTCCCGATTCATAACTTGTTACGGAATCCGAAAGAAATGACCGATCTGGAACTTTGGCGACGACTTTTAGCATGAAAACACGGACACGAATTGGAAATTGGAATGTTTTAACCCTTGCCCAACAAGGCAAACTGGAACAACTTGCTAGAGAGGCTAGCCGCCTCAAGCTTGAAATTCTGGGACTGAGCGAAGTCCGTTGGCCTAATACTGGAGAACACAAGACACAATCCGGGCAAGTCCTGCTTTACTCTGGCATACGAGGAGAACATGCTACTCGGGAACGAGGAGTTGGTTTCCTGTTAAGCCCGCAGGCCTACGCGGCCCTCATTAGATGGGAACCGATAAACGAAAGAATAATCGTAGCCAGATTTAGAACACGGGTTAGAAACCTTACAATGGTCCAGTGTTATGCGCCAACTGACGTTGCCGATTTGCAGGAGAAAGAGCAATTTTACAGTCAACTGAACAGCGTGGTAGAGAGAATTCCGAAGGGTGACATTCAAATCCATTTGGGCGACTTCAACGCAAAGATTGGCTCCGACAATCAAGACCTTGAGCGCATCATGGGGCGCCATGGCCTAGGACAGATGAGCGAAAACGGAGAGCTGTTTGTAGAATTTTGTGGCAATAACAACATGGTGATCGGTGGATCGCTCTTCCCCCATCGACCAGCACATAAGGTCACTTGGGTATCCCGAGATGGCCGAACAGAAAATCAAATTGACCACATCTGCATCAGCCGAAAATGGAGAAGGAGTCTTCTTGATGTTCGCAACAAGCGAAGCGCAGACATTGCATCTGACCATCACCTCGTCCTTGGCGAGATACGACTGAGAGTTGCGCGTGTCCAACGGCGCGAGGAGAAAGTCGGGTGTCGATACGACGTCCGCCGGTTGGAGAATCCAGAGGTGAAAAGGGCATACGTTGAACAGCTAGAATCCCGGGCCTCGGAGCTGCCGACAGACGGAACAGTCGAAGAACAGTGGTGTGGAATCAAGAATGCCTTTATCACGACGAGCCATGGTACTCTCGGTAAAGTTTGTGGAAGAAGAAGTGAATGGATGTCGGATGAAACTTGGAGGATGGTCGATGATCGGAGAAAGGCGAAAGTCGGAATTGAGCAGGCATGTACCGGGTCAGCCAAAGCAGCCGCCCGCTTACGATATGCGGAGCTGGAAAAGGCAGTTAAACGAGCTTGTAGACGAGACAAGAGAGCCTGGACAAACTCCCTAGCCGAAGAGGGGGAAAGAGCCGCCGCCAATGGAGATATCCGATTACTTTATGACATTTCTCGCCGCCTCAGTGGTGCAAGGACTAATGCAAGAATGCCGCTGAAAGACCGAGCAGGTCAGTTATTGACCGATCGAACAGATCAGCTCAAACGATGGACTGAGCACTTCGAACAACTCTTCCGAGTCACGAATAGCGATGGTCAACAGAACCCGCAGCTTGAAGCGCCAACAGTAAGTCGCATAAATGGCGTCAACTCGGAAGCGCCCTCGCTGGCTGAAATAGAAGCGGCAATCAAAAACATGAAATCCAACAAAGCACCTGGGATCGATTGCATCCCTGCTGAAATGCTGAAAGCCGACCCTGCCCTTTCAGCACAAATGTTGCACCGTCTTTTCGCTGACATCTGGGATACTGCAACATTCCCGGCCGACTGGATGCAGGGTATCCTCGTTAAGGTCCCGAAGAAAGGAGACCTGACAGAGTGCGGTAACTGGCGAGGCATAACGTTGATCTGTACAACCCTCAAAGTACTCTGCAAAGTGATCCTGAACAGGATCCAGGAGAAAATCGACGCTACACTCCGACGGCAACAAGCTGGATTCCGATCCGGACGATCATGTGTGGACCACATCACAACGCTACGAATCATACTGGAACAAATCAACGAATTCCAGGACTCTCTTCTGCTGGTGTTCGTTGATTTCGAAAAAGCATTCGACCGACTTAATCATGAAAACATCTGGGCGGCTCTAAGGCGACGAGGGGTCCCAGAGAAACTAGTCCATCTCATCGAAGCACAATACGAGGCATTTTCGTGCAAGGTCTTGCACGATGGTGTCTTGTCCGAACCAATCCCGGTAACTGCTGGAGTGAGACAAGGATGTATCTTATCACCGCTACTTTTCCTCATCGTAATGGATGAGATTCTGACTGGATCGATCGACTGTGCACCGAACCGAGGATTGCCGTGGAATCCTTTAACAATGGAGCAACTGAACGACCTTGACCTGGCTGACGATATTGTTTTGCTCGCCCAAACACAACCGGACATGCAGAGCAAACTCGACAACCTCACCGAAAGCTCCAAGGCAGCAGGTCTCAAAGTCAATGTCGGAAAGACCAAGTCGATGGAGATCAACACAGGAAATCCCTCCAGTTTCATGGTAGCTGGGCAACAAGTTGAGAAAGTGGAGTGCTTCCAGTATCTTGGTAGCCAGATAACGCCTGATGGTGGTACCAGGAAAGACATCGAAACCCGGATCAGAAAGGCCCGATTTGCGTTTGCGAGTCTCCGAAACATCTGGCGGTCACGCCAGATCTCTCTACGAACGAAAATCCGAATCTTCAACTCAAACGTCAAATCCGTATTGCTGTACGGGTGCGAAACTTGGTGCACATATGCGGTGACGACGCGAAAACTGCAAGTATTTGTAAACCGCTGCCTGCGGAACATCATCCGCGCTTGGTGGCCTGGCAACTGGATCTCGAATGAGGAACTACATCGCCGGTGTCATCAAAGGGCGCTAGAAATCGAGATTCGGGAACGAAAGTGGAGATGGATTGGGCACACGCTGCGAAAAGATGAAAACGAGATTTGCAGAGAGGCGCTTGACTGGAATCCAGAAGGTCATCGAAGAAGAGGCAGGCCCAGAAACTCGTGGCGGCGAAGCCTAGCCGCTGAAATCCGAACTGTCGACGAGAATCTTGACTGGGACCAGGTGAAGACGCTGGCTCCGGATCGTCAACAGTGGAGGTCTTTTACCACGGCCCTATGCACCGGAGGATCGGCGCGGGATCATTAAGTAGTAAGTAGAGAGAACGGAGTGTGGAGGCGAAGGATGAACCACGAGCTCGCGCGACTCTACGGCGAACCCAGTATCCAGAAGGTGGTGAAAGCTGGCCGGATACGCTGGGCGGGACATGTTACGAGAATGCCGGATGACTGTCCTGCAAAACAGGTGTTCGCTACGAATCCGGTAGGAACAAGACGAGCGGGGGCGCAACGAGCGAGGAGGTTAGACCAAGTGGAGCGTGATCTGGCGAACGTGGGGTGCCCGAGAAATTGAAGAACGGTTGCTATGAACCGAGTGAATTTTAGGAATTATGTTCGTCAAGTTATGTCGTAAGACGGAATACTACACTCAGAAAAATACTATTATGTATGCCATAAGATTCTCTTATGAAGTGGCGCCATAAGAAAAATTAATGAAATTCATAAGATTGTCTTATGACGCGAATGAATTCTGAAGATGAACGCCTACTTCATTGAGAGGTTGTTGCTTTTCATAAGAGATTCTTATGGAAACAGTAAATCACTTTCTAATAAGAAAAATTCTCGATATTTCATGCTGAAAACATTCACTTTATTGTTTGCCAAATTTGTTTAAAATTAAATCCTTCATGGTCACCATCAGCAGCGCATCAACAGACGGCTCCATCAAAGTTTTTTTTTGCCGCATCTTAATCTTCGACCTTTCGTTTTTTGCCGATCAGCTTGCTGAAAAGTAAACAAATAATGTATTTTGGTTTACTAATATATTCAACGTTCACACCAAAAACATCAAATCGAACTTACCATTCCGGAGATAACATTTAACATTGAAGGAAAACTATAATAACTATGAACTGGCGATTGCTTCGTAGATGATGAAAAAAAACTGATGCTATGAATGAATGTGTTCATCATTTTTTCACAATACCGTTTCTTCTATTTTTCATAAGAACATCGTATGAAAATTGAAAGAATTTCATAAGTCTCTTATGAAAAATTAGTTTGGAAGCAAAAAAGTGGTTCATAAGATGTATCTTATGAAATTTATAATAAGATTTCCTCTGAGTGTATGTAAATAAAATAAATAATTATTCGGACGGTGTTGCACTGGTTTTGACCTGGTGTTGCACTGCCATCGAGCGGTAGTGCCCCGAAAATTTCGTCAGTGTTGCGAGAGAGCGTGTGAGTGAGTGAGGTAGCAATACACTGGCGACGATTTGTGTTTGTTTTTATCGGGTACGGTGGAAAGCCTAGTCCACACTAGGAGACGGTTCGTCTCGAGACGGTCTCAGCGTCTCCCATTTTCTTCGGGAGACACTGAGACCGTCTCAGGTTTCCAACAACAACAACAGTCAACAAAGTCCGTCTCATAACAAAAATCGCAGTTCATGTTGCCTAGTGTGGACTAGGCTGAACACTGAACGAGGGGAGAAAACAAATACGGTATAAGTGACTTGGTTTTGCTCACCAACTTCAATCCCCCAACTGTACTTGCTATTCAGGAAACCCATCTCCGGTCAAATACAGAAGGAAGCTTAGTTAACACATTACGGAACCAATACACTTGGAAAACCTCAGCAAAAAACAACATTTATCAGTCCATCGCTCTAAGAGTCCTTACAACCGAGCTCCATCATCAGATTCATTTGGACACTCCTTTCCTAGCACTGGCAACAAAAATCGAAGGTATATTGCCCTGCACAGTTGTTAACATCTACGTTACTATTACTAACGAACCACATCCGAGCTTTGAAAGTGACTTCTCTGACCTGGTTGACCAACTCGAAGCACCTTTCTTAATTCTGGGAGCATTTAACGCCCATCACAGGAATTGGGCTGTGACCGAGATGATCCCAGAAGTAAAGCTATAGCTATACAGTAAGGGTTTTTTTACGCTGATATACGTACCGCGTAAAAAAACCGTGTAAAAAAACCGTTTTAATTCCCGAAAACCGTGTAAAAAAAACCGTGCTAATTCCCGAAAACCGTGTAAAAAAAACCGTGTAAAAAAACCGTTTTAATTCCCGAAAACCGTGTAAAAAAAACCGTTTTAATTCCCGAAAACCGTGTAAAAAAGACCATTCGAATTCTGCGGCTCTGAAGTTCTGACACTTAAGACCTGAGACCTGAGACCTGAGTCCTGAGACTTGAGACTTGAGACCTGGACTTGAGAATGTAGACTAGAGACATGAGACCTGAGACTTTAGACATGACACCTGAGAACTTAGTCCAGGGACCTGAGATCTGAGACACGAGACCTGAGACTTGAACAATGAGACCAAAGACATGGGACATTAGACCTGAGACCTGAGACCTGAGACTAGAAACCTAAGACATAAAACACGAGACCTGAGACCTGAGACATGGGAGATAAGACCTGAGACATGAGACTTGAGACTTAAGACATGACACCTGAGACCTGAGACCTGAGACATGAGACATAAGACATGAGACCTGAGGTATGAGGCAAGAGCCATGAAAGATTAGACCTGAGACATGAGACTTTAGACCTGAGACAAGCTACTAGTGTTATTACCGCGAGAAATTAGTTTAGCTCCGATTTCAACTTGCGACCCCTCTAGTGAAAATTAGTTTAGCTCCGATTTCAACTTTCGACCGGTCAAATGAAAGGGTTTGACTTGTAGGTGACAAAAAATAGTGTCGCGACTTCGCTAGTACAAGCTACTAGTGTTAATTCCGCGAGAAATTAGTTTAGCTTCGATTTCAACTTGCGACCCCTCTAGTGAAAGGGTTTGACTTGTAGATGACGAAAAATAGTGTCGCGTGTTCGCTAGTACAAGCTACTAGTGTTAGTATCGCGAAAAATTAGTTTAGCTCCGATTTCAACTTTCGACCGGTCAAGTAAAAGGGTTTGACTTGAAGGTAACGAAAAATAGTGTCGCGAGTTCGCTAGTACAAGCTTCTAGGGTTAGTACCGGTAGAAATTAGTTTAGCTCCGATTTCAAATTGCGACCCCTCTAGTGAAAGGGTTTGACTTGTAGGTAACGAAAAATAGTGTCGCGACTTCGCTAGTGCAAGCTACTAGTGTTAGTACCGCGAGAAATTAATTAAGCTCCGATTTTAACTTTCGACCCGTCAAGTGAAAGGGATTGACTTGGTGATATTGGTTACAGGGGGTAATCTTGAGAATCCGGGGAATTGAATGGTATTTAAAGTCTAGCGTAACATTTCATAAGGGCGAAACTAGCAGTTAGTTCTAAACGAGAAAAACGTGTTTGAAAATTCGGAACACCTATTCAAATCCTATTTAAAAAATCGACCACTTTTTGTTCAACAAAATAAAAAAATGTGCATTATATTCACTTATTATTCCCTTTTATTGTTTTCGGTTCCAGTTACGCCAGCAAATTTCGCCCAATTGATCGGCCTATAGTCCTAATTGCCGCTGGTAGTGTTCGTGATTTTTTGCTGGTTTTTTCACCAACACTTTTCAGTTTTGGGACAATTAACCTCAAAAACGACCATGTGTGTCGACCGGCTGCCCGTTTTTTGTACCGAGAGTTTTTGAGGTTAATTGTCCCGTCTCATCTGCACACGCTCAGCAAGTGTGCGTAAGAAATGTCAAAAACAACTCTATAGTAAACATGTATGTAGACTCTTTAGATCGGCCGTTTTTGTTTTGGTTTTGAAGTTTCGCCCATTCGTCCTACACGCAAATACTAATTAGGCCGTTTTGTCACACATGGTCAACTCAGTTACGCCTATTGGCCCTACTCGAATAGGAAAATTCACTCCATTTTGAAAAGGCGTAACTTCATGTCCCAACAAAAATGCTTCAACAGGAAGTTTCGCCCAATTGAATTTTTTCAATTTTTTGAAAGTTTTAAGTAATTTTAAGATGAAACCGCGTTTGATAGGTAAAATGTAACCACGTGCATCCGGAATGACCGTTAACTCGATTTGTTTACATTTGGCAGTTTCGCCCTTTTGAAATGTTACGCTAGATATGGTAACCCTAAATATAACTTGCTAACCTACACGGAAAATAATAAAAAGGTAAAATTTACCGAGACAGCAAAGGTGAATGCTCGCAAAAGCCAAAAAGGTAACTTCTACCCATTCGAGGTGAAACTCACCTCACAGCGAGGTAAAATATACCTGGAACGGAGAATGAAAAAAGGTACAATTCACCGAGAAAAAATGTGAATCCAAAAAAGGTAAATTTCACCTCGTAGCGAGGTGAAGTTCACCTGAATTGAGCTGAATCAAAAAGTATAATCTACCTAGAAAGAAAGGTAAATCCAAATAAGGTAAAACTTACCTCGTAGCGAGGTGAAGTTGACCTGGATTGATCTAAACAAAACGGTACAAATCATCTCGAAAAAAAAGTAACTATTTGACGAATCCGTTTATTGAGGTTAAGCTGTTTTGCCGTTTAGGAACAAGTTCTGCTTCGTGCACAATATGTGAAAATCGGAACAAAATGGTAAGTGTTTTCTTAGATTTCATTTAGTTGTGCTGGTTTTCTTCATAATACTTTGCTTTTGTTTCAGATCGGCCCACAGAGCTTCGTGTTGTATTCCCGTCAGCCTTCAGATATTATTCCGGACAAGCCGGACCTGACAAGCCGGACCTGACAAGCTTGGCGAACAAAGGACTTGCCTCAACAATTTTTAAAGAACACGGTGATATATCTCAAAAAAAATATTAGGTAACAGTCCCTATTTATTTCAAATAAATACTAATTTTTTTCATGAATTGTGTTTTTTTTTAAATTAATTATTATTGAAGAAACCAATCAAACAAACAAGCATTTACCTTTTAAATCAGTGAATGGGAAAACGGTATTATTTACTATTTTGCTAGGTGAATGAGAAAATGGTAAAATCTACCTTTTTGCTAGGTGAATTGAAAAAAGGTAAAATTTACCTTTTTGCTAGGTGAATGAAAAAAAGGTAAAATTTACCTCGAAAGAGGGGTGGAAAAAATTCACCTCGCAAAAAGGTAAATTTTACCTTTTTTTTATTTTCCGTGTAGGCTAACCTCATTTGTGTTTCCGAGGTAATAATTAGGGTTAGGCCTGGCCTGAGGAATAGTTATAGCATAAGGTTTTGTAAAATTGATAATAGAAAGCAAAAACATTAAATACTTTTTTCTCTAATATTTCAATTTGATATTGCAAATACATACCAAATTTTCCTCAAAAACCAAACGTCCTCATCGAAGAACAGCAGCAAATAATGTCCCAAACGTTGGCCTTAAAATCACCTACAAACTAGCACAGATAGCACATAACACGACAAAGTTCACAAAATCACGCCATCACGATATAAACCACAAAATACCGGACAATTACATGGAATTCACAAAAAATCACTGAAATATTCTAACTTTAGAACGTAAAAAAAACTAGTCGACATTGATCCGCCTCCGCGGTCAACAAAACAATGAAATTTTATTTTACACACTTCTTTTAAACTCACCATTCATGGCTTAAACACAAACATTTCGTCGTTTTCGATGCATCCAGCGTCGTAGCAAGGGTTGCATGTCCTGAACTGGTATTCGTTTCGAATGATCAAATTGACAAGAAATTAAGCGTATAACTCAAGTTAGGTGAAATTTCGAACCCTTATTTATTGAACACTTTCTTTCAACGATCAAACTCATTTTTTTTTTTAATTCGTCTTTCTATGTTCACAATTTAGCACCAATTCCGAAGATTCATTTATGCAGTGTACTTTTCTGTTTTTGGTCGTTGAAACGTATTTTTTTTAAATAAAATTATATAAGACCCAACTAATGAATGTTGTTGCTTAAACACTAAAATAATAAAGTTGAAAAAATAAAGAAAAGATTAACACAACGGATCCCATTTCGAGGACGCTTTTCTTTGCACTTTGAACTTAACCCACAGACTGTTAAGGCTTTCTTTGTCACTATCATTCAGGACAATTTCTCAAATCGAAATAAAAACAACTTTCGAATAAATTTATTTTGCATATTTTATTGGTCAAAAAGTATATTCGAACTGTATACCATTAAGCGGATTTCTATAGAATTCTTTCCATAAAAGCCTACAATAATGTCCAAAATGCCGGGTAACTGTTGATGGTGAAGCAAAACGTTCGACGGTGCACAATTAAATAGTTTATTTAAAAGGTAAATGACGTTTTGTTGAAGGTATGTGTGGATTTCTGCTGTTTAGAACTTGGACATATCTAATAAATCTCATCAATGAGGATGATGAAAAATCCTTACTATTCTAGATGAGCAAAGTTGAGAAAGTATTCTATATAATATTTGCTGAATTGAATGATTGGCAAAAACTGGAATATCTTACTATTTGTCATTGGTGTCTGCTTATACAGAATTTAAAATGATTTGACCATGTACAATACACAGTACATTTCCCGGGGTCCCAGCACTCTAATCGAGGGACCCGAATTGGCAATTGCTTTTTATCCAGACCGCATACTCAACGTTTAACTTTCTGGTCATAACAAACTATCGCTAAACAACATTTGAACAGATTTGTAGATGAACGTATAAATGTAACTAAACGACTCTTTCTGATCTTAACTTACAATTAAAAACATATCACTCTATTAGTACAGACTATGGCTTGCATTACTTCCCAGTACGAACACCTACTAAAAACTACAAAAATACATGTTATTCAATGAATAAGATCAATTTGCTCTGTATAATAAGTAGAGATGTAAAGTTGAACCCTTCCATTGGAAACTTAAATTAACGACGACTTTCCAGGAAACCCTTGCAAAAAGACATTCCCTGCAAAGCATTGAAGAAGCGAATGTGCTAAGATATCGTTAGCTATCAAAAGCAAAAAGACCTTCACCGCGATTGGTAACGCAATATGATCCTGGAGTTGATTTTACATCTTTCATCTACAGAGATACTTGATATTAAGAAACAATCATATTTATTTTTTGAGAATATGTGGGTCTTAGGATAGGAACTGCAGTCAAAAGAATAGAAAGCCTCTTTAGAAACAGGAATTAAACATAGGTAAGTATTCATTTCAGCAAGTGATTGACATATTTCATCAGCTAGGCATTTAAGGCTACGAATTTCATAGAAGCAAGAACATTAAAGCGCTGCTCGTTGCGGCGGAATGTTGAAAGTGGGTAAATGTAAAATGTACATTCTTTATTATTTCTCGAACTGATTTTGGCATAAAGAGATGCACGAATTTTAGAATATTTTTCTGAAACCGAATTGTTCAAATGATAATCCCTGATCTGAAATTTGCAAAATAAGTGCCTCAAAAGCTCAAGCAACGAAGTTTAGTTAAAAAGTCATTAAGGTAAATTATTAAGTTCAGGATTATAAAGTTCAAGATGATGTTTACGTTTTTCATAGAAAAAAAATTGTTGTCCAAATTTTGTAGAAGTTGTTTAAATTTTTTTATGGAACCAAAGAATATCCAGATTTAAGCAAGTTCTCGTTGTTAAGCAAAATTGTTGCTTCGAGTAGCTATAAAACGTTCTTAAAGAATACACGAACTCTAGAGGACAGCAAAAAAGGGCAACCTCACCTGGGATGTTTAACAAAAAACTAACTTTTTCAACTATGTACCTACTAGGTGAAAAAACGCATAATTTTATCTCTTCTGATAAGTTTCCTAATGTTGACGTCCAATATTCATTATGATCTAATTTGACATGAGAATAGATAAAAAAATGCTTTCATAGCTTATAAGCTAAACCAATAAGTAAACATATTCATGATCATAAGCAACAACTGAACAATGTAACTAATAATACATCTTTCCAATCCTTATATATCTCCTATCTCTTTAACAAAAAGAAAATTTATTATCACGAAAACGATAGAAAGCGAAAACGCCGAGTCGAATGCTTTTCTCATTTCTCTCCATCGGTAACATTCCCGTTAGCTGTACCCACCACCAGTCCGGCACCGGTCGTTATCTGTCCGCTGGTTCCATCCATCACCACGCCACCTTTGGCCGCACGACTTTTCATGTACTTAGATTTCAACTTCTTACGGCTGAAAGACATTAAACCACGTTCACTCGTCGTCGGGCCAGTATCGGATGCGCTGCTTCCCGTTCGATGGTGGCCTTTCCGGCCGCTGCCACTTCCACTGTGGTGCCGAGAACGTTCCTTACCGGTTGACGATCCGGACAAAGTGGGCGACATGGTATCCTCGTTTACATCGCTGTCGTCCCCGATTTCCTCGTCGGCTGTCATATGGCTGCTACTGCCCAGAGATGCCTGATGCAAAAGGGGCATAATTTCATCGACCGATTTGGTGGCGGTTAGTTCGTTTTCGGTCATCGTGGACTCCGACAAATTACCAGCATTGGCCGATGACATTTGTGAAAAAGATGCAATCCGAGGGAGGTCCTTGGTGCCGGATGCTTCCGAATTGGCCGATTGATATTTACCTAGGAAAAGAAGAAACAAATGTTAAAATTTAATGAAGACATATAGGAGACCCGGTTATAGGTGGGTACTTCTCACATATTGCGAAATACCGCCCAGCCGCGATAGTTTTTCAAAGATTTCTACCTAAAAAACTAGGTATAAAAAAAGGAATCTAAAGACCACCTTAAGAAAGTCGAAATGAATTTGAGATGGTAGCATAGTTAACTAACCTTCCGGTCCAAAGAACCCGTTCGATTTCATTCCAGATCGATGCCGGCGTTCCTTTTTGTTACCGAGCTCCAGAGAACCATCATCGCTGCCACTCTGATGATGTTTGTTGTGTTTCATACGCCGATACATGGTCGTCATGCCTTCATTACCGTCACCTTCGCCATTCTTCTTTGCTTCCTTCTGCTGCTTGAACTGTTTCCGCTTCAATCGGGACGATTCCACGGTACAATCACCACTACCGTCATTTTCCATATAACTTTCGCTATCCTCAAACGAAACACTCTTCTGTGGTTTTTGCTGGGAAGGAGTGTTCGAGGCACTCATCGACGGCTCGTCGATCGTCACTTCTATAGCGGAGTCCTGCTTTCCGCTCGTCATCGTCGAAGATCTCGACGAAGGCGGACCAGTATCACCGATGTCCATTGGTTCTACATCACGCTCCTAAAGTTAGAAACCATTCGAAATGTTACATTTATGATTCTGAAAAGATTTATAAACAGTACCTTATAAAGTCTTTGCACTCTCGGTTCCGGCGGTGGGACCGGATTCCCGCGGAGAACAATTTCAGGACCACCTCCGTAAATGCCGTAAAAGAAATGCCACAAGGTACAGTTTATCTGGGCGTAATCGGAACCCTGGCGCACAGCACGCAGCGGCACGTTGGAATCACCCGGAATGGCAATAATTTTGTTATCGATTGGTCCCGGCTCCTCGGTGGTAACGCCCTTAGCGAACAACTGCCATTGGCGGAACCAAGCCATCGAGATAGCGTAGATGGTGTCCTCGTACTGTAAAAGCATTTTAGGAGTTAAACAAAGCTTTCAGGTATTCCAGAATAAATTTTTTTACTAACCTGATACTCATCGTTACAAGCGGTAAATGCTTCCAATTCGGCTCGCTGTCTGCGGGATAGCGACTCGGCAGCCTTCTTGCAAATGTGACAAGGAAAAATGTGGTTGACCACCGGGCCACCACCGAATTTTTTGTACAGGAAATCCCAAAGGGTTTGTGGTATCGGTACCACCAGTCGTGACAGATACGGAGCTTTGTTGGGCGGAAAAGCACCGTGTGGGCATAGCAGCGTCCAATTGTCGATGGGTCCTGGTTCAGCGAAAGTGTTGAACCTAATGAGGAACGTGAAGGAGAAAATATCACTTTATTAATGTCTGCACGCTTGATCTGCGATCAAAGGTTCGTCAAACAAAGCTACCCAAACATGATCAATCTTCAATATTTGGCAATAGTTTCTTTAGATAATCCTCAGGAACAAGAGGTCGACTAGCAGCTCAACTATCACAACAAAAATATCCCAAAGACTTACCGATGCAACCAGTTGCGGGAGATGTAGAACCTGATGTCAGAAGCGTGCTCCTGAATGCTAATTAAATCGCTGGCCTGTGCCCGGATTGTCGTCATTTTGCTATTGTTCTTCCTATAGAACAACACGTAAGCCTCACAGTTCTTCACCTGTTCCGGATTGACATGCGTCACGAGTTGATCGTCGAATTCGAACCATTTACCAGTGGGGTCATGTTTGGCAAAACTGGTATAATGTCCACCGCCGACCGTTCCGTGGTGACAAATTACCGCACACAGGTCGTAGGTCGTAACTTCCGATTTACAATCTCGATGCAGATAGTTGCGCATATCCAACCCATAAAGAGGAAATTTTACCGGGCTGGAAATCTTGGAGCTGTACGACAGATCGTGCCGGAAGCGTTTCAAATGTACACACAGCATTTCAGGTAGCGCCAGTACTCTAGAATATTTGACTCCATTGCGCAGCTTATTGCACTTTTCACAGCTGTACATGTTGTCGCCCTTCAGTTCATCGGCGCTGAAGAAAGCGGCCATGCAATCGTGCAGAATAACATCGGGACCCCAGATCCAGGATCTAATCCAACTGAAAACCCACCAGAGGAAGCCTCCACGCGTAACTGGGTAGACAGCATCTGAACACGTGATTCCGCCTGTAGCGTTACTCATTGGTGGAGGGTGACTGTTAGTGGGAGGAGGCATTGTGGGATGATTTTGATGCAGAACCGCAAGATGGTCCTTGTTCGGAATAGGCAGCGATAAATCTTGGAATGTCTCTTCCCGTGTCGAAATTCGATCGCAGGTCAAACATTGAACCGACGACAAAAGTTTTCCATCAAAAATGTCACTGATTATGGAACGCTCTGGTGGTTTTTCTTTGGCAGGTTGTTGCTGCGACTCGTTATTGGACCCTTGCTGTGGTGATTGTTGTTGCTGCTGTTGTTGTTGCTGTTGCATCGATGACATACTTCCGCAGCTACTAGAATTGCTGCGGTTGCTTCCGATCGGAGACTGCTGGCGACTGTTGGATGTAACATTTCTTTGGTTCGTTGCATTGGGACTAGGCGACCTGGACAGCTTGCGAGTCCGTTTGTTATTAATGGACACATCGTCTGAAAGACTCGATTGCTCCGAAACACCACTGTCGCATGTTTCGTACTCGGCTTCTGATTGTGAGGGAGACGGCGACGGACAGGGTGAATGATCATCTCCAACGTCCGAGTCACGTCCTTGCAACGAAAGCATATCTGGCGGAGGCATAGAAACCTCTTTCAGTTCCTCGTGTAATTGATCCATGAAGCACCGCAAAAATTCCTGTGTGTCGTGTTGCTGATATCCTCGAAACATTGGATGAACGATACGGATTCCATAGAGAATGTTACTTGGCACAACATAGCGACGGTTTCGACACCACATCTCCTTAATCAGCTTATGATAGTTCTTGGCCAGACCTGGCTTCGATGTCGCTTGATTACCCAACAAATCAGTTTCCAAAATAGAGCCACAATCCAAGAAATAGCCCGTCAAAGGTGGACTATTACTCAAGGCCTGAAGTGCAGCGTTCATGTAACACGTATTAGCAATATTCTGTAATCCAACAAGACCCTTCCATTTCTGCCTTTCGAAATCGTCATCCTCACAGCTACTATCACAAGATTCCGCGCCACCGCCAGCGTACCGATCGCCGTACATGAGGAGTTTTTCGCTATTGGAATAACGGCTGGTGTCACTGGAGTCATTGCTCACCACCGACGTTCGGCGAATTTGCTGCAGTTGACTCAAGAAAACTTCAAACTCGCACAGATAGCACCAAATCCGTTGCGAAGATAGATTCATATGAATACAATGGGAACGATTCGTTTGGAAATGGGTGGTACTGTGGTCATTGTACTGTTCCGAGCAACCGATGTGGAGACAGTTTTTCTGCAGGCAAATCCACAGATTTGGCCCGTTTGCATCACACTCGGTACATGGTTCTCCCTGAAAAAACAACAAAAAATCTCAATAAGTTGATACAATTCCCAAAGTAAAGACGCAAAAAAAACGAGATAGATAATTCTTATCATTGGAATTTCATGCTTCGATTATGAGGATAAGACGTAATCTTATGCCAAAAAAGCAGAACACGTTTCTAACATGTAGACCTACAACATACCTTCTTGAGTTTGCACAACTCCACCAGCGATACTTGTACCACGTTGTCCAAATGGGGGCATTTGTTGACAGTTGCGCCGCTAGGGCCCCCAACGACGCTGCTTCCACGAGACGACATCGTTGGAGTGTCCGGATAGAGTAGTTCCCTCCTGAGGAGAGTATGGCTACTGTTTATACACACACGCCAAGTAAGTATCGTCTAATTGATCGCCAATTATGGCTCGTCTGCAAGAAAAAGTAAATACGAACGTTTTTATAGAAGATGTTTGTAAAGGGTAGATTATTCAAAGAAAGGTGTATTATGTATGTAAGATCAACATTCAAACAACCATGGTTTGTAAATAAAGTTTCCCCAGTTTCAAGTCAAAACTCCAGCATATATAACCTGCCTCTTGTTACGATTCAAGACTAAGGACCTTTCCTCTGACGACTCGAGGTGCGGCCTTTACTCGTAACTCGTGGCTCGCTTGGTTTCCACGACTATCGTGCGCTCCGCCTCTGTTCGAGACCACTGCTAGAGACCAATGACCTCTCCTCTAACGACTCGAGATCTTGGCTCCACTTGGTTTGGCCCGAGGCCCTCTCCTCTTTGCCCGTTCTTGTGTCGGTCGAGAGTAGCTTATCCTGGACACGCGACTGTTACAGCACACGTCCGGGGCTATACGAAACTACTCGGATGATTCCCGGCGAAGACGTCATCCTACATCGACTCGAATTCCTCACCCACCCGTCACTGTACCCGAGATTACGGCGTGAATACTTTCCCCCCTACGAGTTCAACTGCGAAAAAGGTAAAGTGTTATCCCCGCAGCTTCCATCGTAGGGAGCGCGTTCTACTCCAGACACTCCGCGGCGGTGGCTACACAACGTTCCCCACGTACCGAGCAGCTCGGCATACGCAGAAGGTAAAGTCCTATCTTGATATGCTTTACAGCTAGAATCGAACGCACACTACTCGAATGCCCTCCGCCGAAAGGGCATCTTACTCCGGCTGTGGTCCGGTCTTCCTCCTTCCTTGGGCTGGCAACCCTAGGCTTTTTGCATACGTACGGGTCTTTTACGATTGCGACTCAGATGAATCCCGACGGTGATGTCATCCTACTCCGCTCGATTGGCTCATCCGACGTGAAACCACTCTACTCGAGAGTAGTCCGCGGGGTGAATACTCTTCCCCCTACGAGTTCGACTGTGGAGAAAATCATGTCTTATCCCCGCAGCCTCCGTAGCAGAGGGCGCGTTCTACTCGGATAATCTGTGATGGTAACGGTGGAGATATCCTACACACGCACGCGACGTACCAGGCAGCTCGGCATACGCAGAAGGTAAAGGTCTTATCTTATCTTTGTATGCTATACTGCTAAGTTGGGACGCACACTACTCAGATGCTCCCCGACGAAGGAGTCACCCTACACCGGTCGCGGACTGGTGCTGGTTCAAACTCCTCTGCAGGGCAGTCATGATCCGGGTGAATCCATTGCTGATCAAGCGCCAAGTATTGGCATCCTCACACATTCATCCTCCGCACGATGTTGTCGGCTGTCGTTTCTGGTCAGCAGGGGACAAGCAAGTTAGTGCGTACTTTTTTGAACCTCGGACAGTTGAACACTACGTGCTCTGGTGTCTCAACTGTGTAACCGCAGGTTGGGCAGAATGGTGAGGCCACGTGTACAAACCGATGGTGGTACTGCATAAAGCATCCGTGACAAGTCAAGAACTGCGTCATGCAGAAATCCATTTCCATGTCTCCGATCCATCCAAAATCCGACGTTGGGGATCAAGCGATGGGTCCACCGGCCGCGTTCTGAGCTGTCCCACTGGTGCTGCCAGCTGGACATCGAAGCCTCTCTGGCAGGTTTCCGCTCATCGGACATGTGCCTGTGCTCGCAGCAGAAGAAATTTTTCTCTAGCAAGACCGAGATGGGTATGACCCCCGCCACAACGTCAGGAGCTACCGAGGATACTGTTCGGTATGCGCTGATAACTCGCAGATTCATCAGCTGCTGCACGCTGTCGAGTTTCTGCAGATTACAATGCCTGCTCAAGGCTGCCGCTCCGTAAAATATACGAAGTCACGCTCGCCAGGACTTTCCTCCTGCTGCAGTGGATCGCCGAGTTGTTCGACACGGCCCGCAGGAGGGCGATAATGTGGTACAGATGATTCGCACGGATTCCAGCGTAGGATAACTTCGTCGCCAGGGAGCACCTGAGTAGTGTGCGTCCGACCACATGATTGGAGCTACACATATAAGACACATATAAGAGTAAACCTCATGGACGATTGGTGGTCGAGGATAATCCAGCACCGGAGAGTATCTGAGTAGCGCGTTTCCCTATGATCTAAGCTGCGGGGGTAAAATTATACCTTTTACGCAGTGAAGGTTGTTGGGAAAGGGAAGAAGTGTAGCACGACGTCTTCGTCGGAAATCATCCGGGACGTTACGTTAAGGGCTGCGCATGTGTTGTGACAGGCGCGAATCCGGGATAAACTGATCTCGCCCGATACAAGACGGACAAAAGGAATCGAACGTCGTATCCTAGTGATAAGAAGTCGGTCTTCGAACCGTTAGATGAGAGGTGAGGACTTGAATCTCCAAGAGAAGTGGTTTTTGTGTTTAAGCCTGAATCTTTATGATGAGGGGTCGGATCTCGAGTCGCAAAAGGAGAGATCAGGTCTTAGGTCAACAAGAAAAGAGGTATGCGTGTTAACCTCGCGTTGCTACGAGGAAAGGCCAGATCTCGTGTTGTTGAAGGAAAAAAAGTTTTAAGTTGCGTAGATGAGATGCACCGCCCTTGTCTCCTAATTTTTTTTTGGTAACTCGTATCATCTGACGATCTTTAAAGGAAATGTTCGAATTTACCTACGTGTGAATTAAGAAAACCAAATTTGAAGAGCGATCGGTGCATCAAATGTTAGAATTAAAAAAAGAATATTTTGCGATTTCACGGTGTCAAACGGTGTCAAATTTCCATACAAACTCTAACGGCGTGTTCGTAAATTGATTTTTTCTATCGAAGTGATTCTTTTTATCGATGCGGGCGTTCGTAAATTAAACAAATTGTATGCAAAAGCATTGGAAGGTGATTTGACATCTACCAAACAAATCGATGCATCACTTAGAAAATCAGTTTACGAACGCGCCGTAAGCTAGGTATTTAGTTCACTAAATAAAATTTTTAAATTTCCATGGCAAACAATTGAACTTTAAAACAATTTGTTTGTTGTGAAAACAAAACCAATATCTTAAATTTCCAAATCAAATTCTATATTTGCCATTAGGCCGGAACAAACATCAAATTCTTCAAAATTTCCAAAAAAAAACCCGAAGGGAGAAATAAATAAAGTTTGAAGTACACTGAACCAAATTGGGCGATGAAATTTATAGGGTCATTTTAATAAATCTTATTAAAATATTTACAGTCAAATTTAAGCTACTAAATTATCCTTTAAAAAGTATAAGAAAAACCAATAAATTATGTCTACCTCACTCACTTGTTGAAATGCATAGGAAAATCCAATAATTATTAACCATAATTGGGCTTTAAAGTTTATAGTGTCAATCCAATAAATTATATCATTCAGTCTATGATAGAAGCTAACGATAAATTCAATATGAAATATGGGAAAACCCAATGAATTTAAGGAGCTTGTTATACCTAGTAAAACATATATAACATTCCTATACGTTTCATCATTATGTAGTTAGAATACAATTTGGCGTACATGAGTCGTGGAAGAAATCCGTTTCAATATTGTTTGGGAAAAATAAATCCATAGAAATAAATACCATCGCGGTTATATAAGCCAAAAACTTATGAGTGTAAGTTGCAAAAATGGAACGGCTGAACTTCTTATAGTGTTAATATTTTGGTATCTATCCTAACAGGTAAATCAGGTCTTAAAACGACGGACAGCAGTGGAGCAGAACAGATCCGGACTCCAGCGACTAGCCGCACGGTTCCATTCTTGCCAGCCAAGCATAGGTAATTAATTTTCTTTCCAAAAATTTATTCGTTTGAAACTAAATATGCGGATTTTTCTTCCAGGAAACACTAAATCAGAACTTTTGCACCAGGTTCAACATACACCAGGCAGTGCAACTGCGCCCAACCACCCACAAAAAGTTTTTAAAGTGCAGTGCAGTATAACATTTTTTGTACGATTTTTTAATGTTGATTTGCTATATTAAATGTTTGAACATCGAGATAAATTTGTTAAATTATTCAAAGATGAGAAATTGAAATGGAGTTACAACCATATTTGATTGCAATGATGGAACCATTCATTACACTAGGTTAAATAATAAATCCTATCAAATTTGCTCTCCATAACATTCATAGAAATTTCTAATAAAATCAATCATAAGTCTTCTGATAAAAAGTATTGGATTTTCCTTTAGTGCGAAAACACTAAAATTCCCAATAAACCTTATAGCCAGATTTTGTTCAGTGTAGGTGGCGAACCTCCCATTTTCCGATACAAATGCCCTGTAGGAAAATTGTACCTGATAAGCATGATTTTATCATCTCAATTGTCATTTTTTTTTCGAAAGTTGGATGGAACTTTCTAACTGGGATAGCATTTCTTCGATGCGCACTCTGGAATCGATATTGCGTATTGTTGGAAAAATTATCCAACAAACGAAATCGAGTGTCTAGTCAGTATGGTCAGTGGATATAGTATGCAATTTTATTGCATACAAGCTTTCATGAAATTTATTCCAATTTATTAGTTTTTTGCATTATTTTTCATTGTCCGCCCCCCCCTTGCGAAGATCCAACTCCGAGTAAAAAAAAGGATTTAAAATTTGTTCCGAATAATTTATGCCACAATTAAATTATTAAATCGATCGAAATAAAGATGAACAATTAAGAACTTAAAATATTAGTTCTCTTAACTTAGAAGTCAGAATTGTTCAATTGTTTCTTTCCAACAAATTTATGATTGAATCACAAATGACGCTTTTTTAAGATCTAGTTTCGAATGTTTTTTTTGGCTCAACAAAATTTTTGAGACAATTCATTTGAAAGATTTACAAGAACTGGATGGCAGTTAGTAGTATAAACCCAAAATAATTTAACAAAACCAGATCAACTTATAGATCGTATACATACAGAATGTGGGACAATTTAAAAAAAATGTTAGGGATTAAGATACATGAACAAATTTTGCAGCTTTGTGAAATTATAGATATTTTAGTCTTAAACATGGCAATAATTTGATGATTATTTTTGTAACGTAATGTTGTCAAATTGAAATATACGTTGTTTAATAATTTACAATAATTGTACAAGTCAATTTTACAATCTAAGAGTTCCAAATTAGGAATAAAATAAAATTCATTTATAGCTCTTAATATATAGTTAGGTATACGCAATATAATTTTCAAGATATGTTTTTTTACAAGCAATTTTATTAATAGTTGAATTTTATTCAGCAAGTAATAAATTTTTCAGCAATGAAGCATTTGTCAATCTAACATGTACTAGGTAGTCGATTTATTTTCTGTTTTTTTTTTAAAAAATTTATTATAGGCATTTAGAAATCATGTAGGTATAGGAATAGTATTTTTTTACGAAATGAAAATAAAACAAATTGAATTTTAAAAGATAAAATACACATTACTGACCGATAAACAGCCGAAAACAGAATGCCAATCGATTGTGCAATAACATTAATCGGCAATTGGCATTTGCCAGCCCATATACATGATTTTACACAATGACCTTATTTCTTCGGTTTGTGCACATTGCTTTCCTAAGCTTTTCGCAGAATGATTTTCGACATGTTCTCGCCCTGGAAAACATCCTTTGTCGAATTATAAGGTACACGGAAAATAATAAAAAGGTAAAATTTACCGAGACAGCAAAGGTGAATGCTCGCAAAAGCCAAAAAGGTAACTTCTACCCATTCGAGGTGAAACTCACCTCACAGCGAGGTAAAATATACCTGGAACGGAGAATGAAAAAAGGTACAATTCACCGAGAAAAAATGTGAATCCAAAAAAGGTAAATTTCACCTCGTAGCGAGGTGAAGTTCACCTGAATTGAGCTGAATCAAAAAGTATAATCTACCTAGAAAGAAAGGTAAATCCAAATAAGGTAAAACTTACCTCGTAGCGAGGTGAAGTTGACCTGGATTGATCTAAACAAAACGGTACAAATCATCTCGAAAAAAAAGTAACTATTTGACGAATCCGTTTATTGAGGTTAAGCTGTTTTGCCGTTTAGGAACAAGTTCTGCTTCGTGCACAATATGTGAAAATCGGAACAAAATGGTAAGTGTTTTCTTAGATTTCATTTAGTTGTGCTGGTTTTCTTCATAATACTTTGCTTTTGTTTCAGATCGGCCCACAGAGCTTCGTGTTGTATTCCCGTCAGCCTTCAGATATTATTCCGGACAAGCCGGACCTGACAAGCCGGACCTGACAAGCTTGGCGAACAAAGGACTTGCCTCAACAATTTTTAAAGAACACGGTGATATATCTCAAAAAAAATATTAGGTAACAGTCCCTATTTATTTCAAATAAATACTAATTTTTTTCATGAATTGTGTTTTTTTTTAAATTAATTATTATTGAAGAAACCAATCAAACAAACAAGCATTTACCTTTTAAATCAGTGAATGGGAAAACGGTATTATTTACTATTTTGCTAGGTGAATGAGAAAATGGTAAAATCTACCTTTTTGCTAGGTGAATTGAAAAAAGGTAAAATTTACCTTTTTGCTAGGTGAATGAAAAAAAGGTAAAATTTACCTCGAAAGAGGGGTGGAAAAAATTCACCTCGCAAAAAGGTAAATTTTACCTTTTTTTTATTTTCCGTGTAGGTATAGTTTTTTTACTAGTTGCGTACATGTAGGATGATGACAAGACGATTCCGCTCCTCCATCCAGCACAGAAGGAATTCCAAAGAGAAAAAAAAAACAACAAACGCAGCACCACACAGAACTTCACCGTGTTCCACAAATCGTCTCTCCTTGACCCACCAATATTTTACACCTTTCTACCTTCCGCGATCTCATGATGGTTTTGAACTAATCCAATACCGTGCCCCATCCCTTCCCCTCGCCCAAGGAAAACAACGAGTTACACAGGTGCAACACGAAAATTACCTGAACTAGTTGGAACTATTTTCCTTTGATTTCCAATTCCTGCGCCTGCCAACAGTTTTTTGTTCTAAATACTTGTTTCACACCGAAGACGACACTTATCACTGCAGTTTTCGGACATTTTCAACACCAAACAGTTACATTATCACCGAGAAAAATCAAGACAGCAAAACGCAAGTACAAAACTACCAAGCAAAATTTGCAGCTCTATGCTTCGATTTCATTAATTTTGAAGGCCCTCGGTTCGGCTGCTTGCTTGCTGATGGTTGGATGAGCTGATGTGATGGCTCTTTTTGCTATCGCGAGAATGACAAGGCGAGGAATGTCAATAAAACGAGGAAAAAAACAACCGAAAACATCGCATACACGCTCATTTTTTTTTAAACATAAATGACTTTTTTTGAACCATTTTCTGGGTTTTCCGAAAGAACTGCGATTTTTGTTGTTTTTCAACCATAGTCTTCGGTTAAATTTCAAGCATTTCAAGAGTTCTGGTGGTAAACTTAGAAAATGGTTAAATTTCAAACGCAATTTGTTTGAAAAAAAGTTGCCATTTTGTGATGCGCAGTCCGCTTGTTTGTTTTCTACGGCTGTAGGTCGAGTGCAACAGAGTGGATCTAGTTAATTTTACAGTTTCCGGAGCAATTTTCGATAATAAAACGGGTAAGTGTATGCTGAATTGAACATTAGTGATGAGAATTTCAAATTTTGTTTGAATATCCTCCAAATCTTCCACGTCAACCTCTAATTTTTTTTTCTCGAACAGAACGAACGGTTCAGAAAAATCAACACCATGGACCACAGCTGCTTTAACTAGTTACCAGGGAACACAGATCCGTTCAGTTCATAAATCTGAGCCAATAAAGGTAAAGTAATTTTAATTTCGGTAACATTGTTTCATCTAACAGTGCATGTCTAACATTCCAACTAATCTATTTCAATTTTGTCTTTTCATTGCAGCAATGATAAGAAGAATATTTCCTCTCATTTGGCACGTCTGTCCGAATCGAAAAGCTGCTAGAAGAAGAACAGCCCTGGAAGAAGGAAAAAATGGGCTCAGCATCGGGCACAGTTACCGGGGAGGTAGCACCAGAGGATCATCCGGAACTGGCCGAATTAAAATCTATTTCAACATAATCTTCTAACAATTCTCACAGCGAATTCAAAACAAAAGTGTACATCCATTGTCATCATCCAATAGAAATACCGGAACCATCCAATAGACATCCGGAACAAGTTCAAAATTGAAAAAAAAATTCTTTCATCCCTAAACTTTTTTTCAATAAAAGCTCTTATGAAAGTTATACGTATTGATTTGTGTCATTATGCATTCATTCAGTTCGCCTTCCTTTGATTTTTTGGGGTTTTAGCGAATTAAACAAAAATCCCTCGATTTTCTGCTCATTTCCACTTTTTCGACCATGTTTAAAAAATAACCATAATCCAAGTTCTCCGTCAAATCTCATTTTATGAGTTTTCACTGAAAACTCATAAAACGACTTGATCCACAAAACTTCGATTATGGTTATTTTTCAAGCATTAATGGTTCAATATGGCCGAGCGTGTGGTGGAACGGAACACAAATTTGAGATTAGTAAAATCTTTTTCCTCGAAAAAAATGTTCTTATTTCAGGAAAACAATTATTGTAAACATACCAAATAAGTTTAAACCCTTGCGGGCCATAAACTACACCACATGTGTGCAAATGTGATGAAATTCGATGATATTCGTGAATGTTGTGTAGTCTGTGAACTATTTTCCTGTGGCCCGCTTAAGTAAAATCGGTCGGGATCGAAATATTTTGTACAAACAACCCTCTGTGGCATGGTGTATGGTGCTGTTTGTGCAAAATTCAGGCCATTTACCTGGTTCACTTTTCCCGTTTGGGTGCTTATTCGTAGAAAATTTAATTTTAAATCATAAGCGTGTAGGTCAACTTCTAAACACGCTCTCTTTATTCGAAGTTATAAAGAATAAATTATAATGACATTTCAGAACTTTGTCGCGAATAATTTTATTGAGTTTTTCAATTTTATTCTGATAATCGTTCGATTCATATTTTAAAATGTCCTTTAAAAATCGTATGTTTTAATTAGGAAAAAAAATATAAAATTGAACCTAAATGAGAAGAACCGCCTCAGCGTGTACGCTTTCAAAACATTAATTTCGCTCACAATACCGTGGTTGAAAATGCTGAAACTCAAATAAGTTAAAATTATTATAACAATGTTTTTGAAATAGTCAATCAATTTTTTTCTGTGTGTACTCAAGAGACTGCCCATGCAGCCCTGCACTCAACGAAATCGACACATTGTGGCTATGTGTGAGCCTATATAGATTTTTGCAATTTGTGTTTCATATGTAGAATATGTGTCCCGCATATAGTCGAAAACATCGAAAACGTTATATGTGGGTGACACATAAACTGTATGTGGTAAGATAAATAAAAGTTATAAAATTTGTCATATGGCTGTCATTTGTAAAAAAATAATAAATTTAAAATCATTTTTTCTTGGAAATGTTAAGTTCATGTTACTTTTCTATTGAAAATCATAAGACGGAGTGATATCATTTTAATTTATTACCCTTTAAAGTTAGTTTTATTTTTGCTAATTTCTCACCCGACTCATTCGCAATTTTTTTCCAATATCACCCAGCGAGATATTTAACATGGTTTTGCATTCAGCTCGCCCACTGCTGCGCTCTGGTCCTTCCATCGAATGCGGCATGATTCTTCCGCTTACTTCTCAGGTTTTTCGTTCTCTGTTTGATGCATTGATTCTGGGAAAACGAAAAACAAACTGTTCATAAAAGTTAGTTTAGGAGAGCGTAAAATCTAAAAGCTTACCTGCGCGTAACTTTGGAAGAAACAACTTCCGCAAACAATACTGCCTGAACAAGCCAGCGGGTATTTGGCCCTTTCCTCCGCTCTTCATGAAATCTTAATTGCCATCCGTGTCTATTCCGGAATGTAGATCGGGGTTGCATGGATCGGTGTACGGGCCAAATAGAACCAGGTCGCTGAGTTCCGGGAGTGTACTTTTTTAGAACATTGTCGTTGACCATTTGCACGGGTAATAACTGACATTGTTCCTCTCGAAAATACTGCACCCACTCCGAGGCTACCGATTGGAACCATCTTCCTCCGACCGAGGACATTTTGAACAGGATTCCAGGTTTTTCTTTGTCGGTTCTATGCGAGCAAAACAAACGAATTTCGCGAACGCCATTTTGAGAACACCAGAAAAATATCATCGACGACAAATTCGATGATTTTTCGCTGGTCGCACACGCTCATTTTATTTGACCCGGTTCGATATATTCCTCCCACATAAAACTTATGTGTGAAAATATTGGTTTTTATTTACTTCATTTAAATTTAATTAGTAGAAGAATTTCAGAATCGTATGTGTGGAAACACATATTCTTTAAATGTCAATTTTTTGCAGTGTGGGGGAGGAAGACTGAATAAAAAAAGAAAAAAATCTTTCAAACGCCAAATTTTTCTCATCAATCTACCGACCCTGGAGTCTCGTTTTGACCACGCTACAATTCAGACGCTCTTTCCTCCCGTTCATATCGTCTAAATCCCTGCTTTTTCGTCGCTGACGAACACTTCCTCTGTCACGGACATCCTTTCCGATTGACTTTTCGGACGCTCAAATCTCGGCACCGGTTCATCCACAACACTTTCCGTCAAACAAACCCCGCCCTCATGGGTCAGGCTCACCCCGTGTGGAGCCAATTTCCCAACCCGCCCCGCAACAGAAATTCCAGAACGGATGGAGAATGGATGGATCCTGCTGGCAACCACGGTCAGATCCAACCAGTAAGCCCGGCCAAACTCCCAAAAAACCCGTTTGTGAAAGAGCGGTGTTTAGCCTCATGGAAATTGAGTGACCGCATACGTAAAAATCCTGAAATTTCCGTTCAAGAAGAGCTTGATATGATTTTAGATAAATGGGATAAAAGTTTTTTTAAGGATGAACCAAAATACTTGAACGTGAGCCTGCTGGAAAACCTTTTTCCATCAATTTTGGGCTGGTATTTTGTGCCCCTATCTTATGTGGAAAACGAAACCAGCAACATTCGTTCTTTCTTTTTGGGAAGAGGAGGAAAAGATGTATTGCATTTGGATAAAAAAGGCCGGTGGGTACCTTTGGAAAAACTATACTTGGAACTTTCTCCGCGAACGCTTGTTTATGCTGAAATTGTTTGCGAATATCTGGGATCTGGTAAATCGTTACGTACAATACGCTCGTTCCATATTATTGATGGCATTATGCTTGGCGGGGTGGATATCCGGAAATATTCGTTAGAAGAAAGAGTTCGACTATGCGAAGAGTATTCAAGAGCTTTAAATAAACCATGTAAAACTGTTGGTTTAACTGATACAACGTATACAACAACGGTACCTATACGCTGCAAGAGACTCTATAAAATGAACGAAATCGAAGCTTATTTCCATACACTAGAAGACTACAAGCTTAAGGATGGACAAATTCGCCTGGGATACAAAGTGCAAGATATAACAGAGCCAGAACGCTTCTGCATACCAAAAGGATTGCTCTTTCTTACGGAAGTGCGACATGACTATTTGAAAATGTACTCAAAAAGCCAACGCAAACACTATTTTTATAAGAAAGACGATAGAATGTCCATTTTTCCGGACCAAATGTTATCCGTTGAAGAAACAATTGCGTCATTTAGAAGTTCATACAGCAATAGAATTTTGTGGGAGTGGAAGAAGGAGACACAAGTACTGCATGCCATAGCATATGGTGACAGGGAAGCCGAATTGTTGTATCGTGAAGATTTAAGAAAATTTGTGGATAGTAAAATGGTTCCCCAATAAAACTTAATTTTCCAATTTATGTTTTTTTTTATTAACACAGGAGTTTTCTTGTGCGCCAGTGGAATTTCTCCAAGAAAACACAACTTGCAGTTGTAGTCCTGTTTCCTCCACTGTCGTGAAATAACGAGCTGAGATAAATCTTAAACCCGTTTTAGTCGATCGATATATATTTTTAACGCTCATGCTTTAAAAAATACCAACAATTTTCCAGTTTCTGAGAAAATTGAGAAGGAACTTTTAACCAATTTCGACACCATTGTGACTCATAAAAATCGTAAAATGTATATTCATATATGCTACAATGCTACAACCACTGACCATACTGACTGGACAGTCGATTTCGTTTTTTGGATAATTCACGCACTCTGGAATCGATAGTACGCAATATCGATTCCAGAGTGCACATTGATCGATTTGAAGAAATGCTATCCCAGTTAGAAAGTGCCACCCGACTTTCGCAAGAAAACAGGCAATTCAGACGATAAAATCGTGCAAAACAGGTACATTTTTCCTACAGGCTGGGTTGCCAGATGCCCAGATTTGTCTGTAAAACCAAGATTTTTGACCCTTTGTCCAGATATTGCTCAGACACAGATTTTGCCCAGATTTTTGCTGAGAGTGCCCAGATTTTACAGACTTTAAAAATTGACAGATAAAATCAATATTAATGTATCAGATTTTATATGTAAGTGGCAGATTAGACTAAAATCTGGCTTGTATTCTTTGGTATGACCAATCAATCATTAAATTTTTTTTTAATAAGATCGAGATCGGCATGGTACGTGGTAGGAAACAGTGTTTGTTATATAGTTATCAACTCGAAAATAACCCGAACACCATAGCACAAACCACCCCCCCCCCCCCCCTCCGCCGCTCACACGATTCGCCAAATTTAATTCTTGTTTAGTACCAAATTTGTGATTTCCTTATGCACAGACACACACAGACTTTTTTTTAAAGTTGCCCAGATTTTTCATCCTCAACACCTGGCATCCCTGCCTACAGGGCATCTCTGGAAAAATGGTAGGTTCGCCACCTGCCGTCGGTATTGCGAACCTGCTAAATTTGACGAAAAAAATTAGCCAGAAAATGATCGAATTTTTGTTCTAAGTGTCCTGCCAGTATGATCAGTGCTACAACTATGATTTTTTTAAAGTGAACGTACACACATATATGAACAGGATTTTTTTAAAGTCAATTTTGTACGTGAAACTGTGTGCATAGTAATTCTTATTGCCATAATTATAATGACATTTCAGAATTTTGTCGCGAATAATTTTATTGAGTTTTTCAATTTTATTCTGATAATCGTTTGATTCATATTTTAAAATGTCCTTTAAAAATCGTATATGTTTTAATTGGGAAAAAAATATATAAAATCTAACCTAAATGAGAAGAACCGCCTCAGCGTGTACGCTTTCAAAACATTTCGCTCACATTCACGCTATTTTTTTAAACTCAAAATTAAGTAGTTTTGGTTCAAAACAGCACTTCAGTGGCCGCCCTCAACTTTGAGTTTGTCTGGGCAAAAGCAAAACTAAGTTCTAGCGTAACATTTCAAAAGGGCGAAACTAGCAGTTTGCTCGAAACGAGAAAAACGCGTTTGAAAATTTGGACAACCTATTCAAATCCTATTCAAGAAATCGACCACCTTTTGTTCAACAACATTGAAAAATATGCATTATATTCCAAGGGGGTGTGTTACAGTTGATTTTAGAACTTTTGTTATGGTGTGATTTGAGCAAAAATACATTTAAAAAACCCAACCCTAATCAAAAATAAACCAACTTGTTCGACCAGATTTGGCCCACTGTATCGAACTTATTTTTGGAAAAAACCCGACAGCCCATAGTTCCCGAAAAACTGAAAAGAAAAAAAAAACTGGTACTGTCATCGAGGTTTCCGGAGGTCAGTTTTTGGGAAAAGGTTGAAAAAAAAAAGTGCGCGGTGCTCGGTCGAGTGCGGAGGATTTTGGCCCTGCGGCTCTGTATAAAAGTTCGGGGCTTCTGCTCCGCATCCCCACGGAGAACAGAAGCAGCGATCGTGGCATAGATGGCCACTCCATCATCGCCGACTTCGGAGCCAGCATCAACAGTTCCTTCAAAAGTGAACAACAGCAACAATATCCGACACGGCAATGTCGTGCGTCTCCATCGGTGCGAGGCAAGCGACACCTCCGAATGCTCCGTGCGGCGCCAGCAACAGGACAACAACAACTCCAGCAAAAACATCCGCACGGCAATGTTATGCGTCAGCATCGGGGCAACGTCAACCACACCTCGGACTGCTCCGTGCTGCTCCAGCAGCAGAACAACAACAACGCCAGCAGCAGAACAACAACAACTGCAGCAGCAGCATGGCCAGGCGGTCGAGAGTCTCGAAGGCAAGACAGTGGAACCATGCATGAGCCGTAAGTGGGACTTGTTCACAAGCACACTCAAGTAAAACCAAATGGAAAACCCGCATACCAAAAAACAGTATCTCAAATAATCTATACAATACATCAACTTTTTTAGAAATAGTGATTGTTTCTGTAAAAGTAGTTATGATATTAAACTTTATTGAGACAACGAAAGGAACGAAACATGAACGTTTATTTGAAAAGGTGATTGTATCTGAAAAGGTGATGAAATAGTATGCACGATTAACTTCAATTTTATCAATAATCGTAAAAATGATAACGAGCCGTTACCCATAGCGTCCATGCCTCAGGCCAAACTCACGTCAAAATAGCCGAAAGGCGGATTAAAGATGCCATTTGGTTTTTAAAAATATCGTCACACATGTATGAATTATTTTTTTTTCGATCTTCAATCCAAGTCAACTTTCTGAATTTTACTGTTTTTGATATTTTTTTTTGTGAGAATAATCACGGCATGGTTTATTACACGATGTTTATCGTATGAATACATCAATTTATATGAACTTATCTAATTCAAAACGATTATGAATAAAAAAAATTACAACATCTGAGGTAAGTATAAATTCAAAAGATCAGTCCAACATGGCACCACTGGCTAGTCTGACAGAATCAATGAGTGCGCTCCTTTGTTGGTGTTGATTTTTTGCAGTTTTCTCGGCGAGGATTGTCGTAGGCGATTACGGTAAACTGCTTCAGGAAAAACCTGTTTAGCTAACCCGGTGTGTAGCGGGAAACATGATGGGTGACGGAAAATCCAGTAAGTAATAATTCGTACCAATATTCTATATTTCAAATGATTACCATTTGCGAATAATTTCAGTTTCCCTGCATAATCATCACCCGGGTGAAGATGGCTTCCTGGGAAACAGTTGCGTTGGAGCTACGATAATTACTTTCGCTTTACTCATGGCCGGGTAGAATCTTCGTGAGTGACTCCTCCAAGAATCATCAAACCCGGTTTCATAATCTCATCTTACGTTACAAGTGTGGAAATCCAATAAAAATTATGTGAAATAAAACTGGTTAAATAAACATCAAACATCCGAAAATTCTCAACACGTCTTTCTATGTGTGTGTGAGCGCCATTAACGTACGGTTCTGGGTAGTGTTGAACGAATGCTATTATTAATCGTTTGGGTTACTGTTTAGGAAAAATATTACTTTAAGAAAAACTGTAGTAGTAACAGTTTGACTGACTGAATATGTTTTCCATGATCGGTTTTTAGATGTTATCACAACTGTTAGTAGAACAGTTCTGCCATATAAATGTTTTAACCGTTTTTAACAGTTACATAACCTAACAACATATTAAAAATACAGTCAATTCAAAACTCACGATTAAAGCAATGTATTTTACAATTTCCATAATCGTTTGTTTAACATTTTATCTACGCTTCATCAAACCGTTTAGGACTGTTTTGGAAAACGTTTGGTTACAATCCTGGTTTATGCGGGAAGTCAGGTGATTGGGCGGTTATGAAT
Organism: Uranotaenia lowii; assembly: GCF_029784155.1. Taxonomy (NCBI): domain Eukaryota; kingdom Metazoa; phylum Arthropoda; class Insecta; order Diptera; family Culicidae; genus Uranotaenia; species Uranotaenia lowii. Next base: position 243,110,573 of record NC_073693.1, read on the forward strand.
AAATGTTACCAAAGTGAAATTTAAATCAATATTTCGATGTTTTTATTTTGTGGCGATGACCATGAGAAACCTCTTGTTACAAATGGCGCCCAACTAAATCGAACCACTTTGATTATTAGTTCGACAAATTTTAGGGACTTTGCGTCCACTTACAATTATTATGATTTTTGATATTCGATAATTGTACTTATCATTATTTCATTATTGCTCTTCTCGTATATCACACCATATTATTGTGTTATCATAAGTATCGTGTTATTTATTCGATATTGTTGTGAATTAAAATTTACTTTAATTATTTATTTACATTGCAATAAATCATGCACAGTTATCAAAGGGGTTGCCAAGGAAAAATCAAAAGGAACGCGATCTGGAGGCGCGGTATAACCTCTATTCCGGGCCCTTGGTAATTAAGAGGATTAAATCCCTCTTTTACTGAGATTACTGTTGCTTTTAGTTCTGTTTAGTCCTCACTGTAAAATCACAGCTATTATTCTCTTCAATGGCTACATGATTTTAAATGCTTGTTTTGCTGCTTGGGTGAAAGTTTTTCAGACGTTTGGTTCAGGATTCGAGGAAATTTTTGCCAGGTCTGCTGGTATAGATCGACATCATCTGCCAAGATATGTTGGCGTTGAGTTTCGTCTTTAGTTTTAGTTAAATCTTTGCCATAATTCGTTGGCGTAAAGATATTTTTGCCAAGATTCGTTGGCTTTGAGTTTATTATGATGTGTTTATGTATTATGTATTTATGTATTAAGTTTTAGACACCTCTGCAGTAGGTGTTACGCTTCCGAGGTATGCTCGGAATGTAGTCGATCATTTCTTTCCCTCGAACTCCTTGTGGCGTGGTTTTGAAATTTTCATGGATTTCTATCATAATCCATGAAAATTTCTACCAAAGCAGCAATGTTGTGTTACAGTTGATTTTAGAACTTTTGTTATGGTGTGATTTGAGCAAAAATACATTTAAAAAACCCAACCCTAATCAAAAATAAACCAACTTGTTCGACCAGATTTGGCCCACTGTATCGAACTTATTTTTGGAAAAACCCGACAGCCCATAGTTCCCGAAAAACTGAAAAGAAAAAAAAAACTGGTACTGTCATCGAGGTTTCCGGAGCAGCGTTACCACATATACAGATTTTTCTGTAAATATACAGATTTTTTGGACATTTTGTAATACAGAATCTGTATATACAGAATACAGATAATTGGGAATTCATACAGATTTCATACAGATTTTCAGAAAATCAGAGATTTTCCAAGATATTTTGATTATACTTCGAGTCAATCAATAATAATCTACTTTGATGATTCAATCGATTAAATCATCCATCAATGATTACGCTTGCAAATAAGGAAAAACTTCCAGATTAGAGTTCGGAACCGTTACAATGCAAAACTTTTTTTTTGTTTTTGTTTCGATTATAGTCGTTTTACCATTTTTATGGCATTCGCGACTTTATCAACGGTGCAGTTGGCGGATCGTTATTTAAAAACATATCCGGTACAACTGTGCTCGATGTTTGCTCTTGGGCTCGAACTCGGGGACATCGGCTCAGGAGACAACAGACTTGCCATCTGAGCTATATCACTAGCCCGACAATGCAAAACGACATGCAAAAAATTGTAGAAAGTTTTAAGACCTGTGTTTAAGAATCATATACCAAAATTAAGACACGAATGCCATACAGATGGTAAAGTGTCTCAAATAAAATTATAATAATAATAATATACCAAAATTGGTCATATTATAGGAAATGTAACTTTTAATGGTAAAGACTATTGACACAATGTTCAAATCCCAACTGATTGTTAAACCCCAGAAGCACTCAGATCGTTATATTAAACGGAAAACATCGACCTAAAACTTCGCCGGACCTTAATTTTCACACAAAGCGGACATATATTTTGTCCGTTACAGTTAATCGAACAAAGTTAAACCAAAGACGGTTCGCTTTTACAAAATATCAGGTTTAACACTATGGTTTGACATGTCGCACAAATAACAGCCCGCAGTAATGAGCAGCGTAGTCCAAATGAGTGCACTACGCATTATAAAAAGGTCACCATAGTTCAGCGTAAGTATCTGGAATGAAAATTTTTGATACAGATTTCAATACAGATTTTTGAGATTTTATACAGATTAAAAAAAATTTTTGGCTCGAAAATACAGATTTAAATGTGGCAACGCTGTTCCGGAGGTCAGTTTTTGGGAAAAGGTTGGAAAAAAAAAGTGCGCGGTGCTCGGTCGAGTGCGGAGGATTTTGGCCCTGCGGCTCTGTATAAAAGTTCGGGGCTTCTGCTCCGCATCCCCACGGAGAACAGAAGCAGCGATCGTGGCATAGATGGCCACTCCATCATCGCCGACTTCGGAGCCAGCATCAACAGTTCCTTCAAAAGTGAACAACAGCAACAATATCCGACACGGCAATGTCGTGCGTCTCCATCGGTGCGAGGCAAGCGACACCTCCGAATGCTCCGTGCGGCGCCAGCAACAGGACAACAACAACTCCAGCAAAAACATCCGCACGGCAATGTTATGCGTCAGCATCGGGGCAACGTCAACCACACCTCGGACTGCTCCGTGCTGCTCCAGCAGCAGAACAACAACAACGCCAGCAGCAGAACAACAACAACTGCAGCAGCAGCATGGCCAGGCGGTCGAGAATCTCGAAGGCAAGACAGTGGAACCATGCATGAGCCGTAAGTGGGACTTGTTCACAAGCACACTCAAGTAAAACCAAATGGAAAAGTCAGGTGATTGGGCGGTTATGAATAAATGTTACCAAAGTGAAATTTAAATCAATATTTCGATGTTTTTATTTTGTGGCGATGACCATGAGAAACCTCTTGTTACATCTGGTTCTTCTTGCGAACAGGAATCTTTTTCTTTTTTCTATCCATCGGGAGAAACGTTTATGGTGTTTTCCGCTCAAAGCAGTACAGAATTGAAAAAGTCAAAATTTCTACCTATGAGGAACCAGAATGATTGTTGTGTTAGTGGGCAATCATT